>NC_057804.1:510252418-510552418 GCF_018294505.1 Triticum aestivum
CGCTACGGTCGAAACGGGGGGGGGGAGGGGTGTGGCGTACCACAAAACGGGACTCCACGGGATACTGTTCATCTCCACCGTCGACCTCCTCCAGCCTCCACGGGCTCCTGTTCATCCAGCCTCCACCGCGTGCTACTCCACCGGCTACTGTTCAACCACCCCTCCATGGGCACCCCTCCACCATCTACTGTTCATCCAGCCCTCCACACCACGGGGTCCTGTTCAACCACCCCTCCATGGCCACCCTCCACCGTATACTGTTCATCCAGCCCTCCGCACCACGGGTTCCTGTTCATCCAGAGGCAACGCCACCACTCACTGTTCATCCAAACCCCCCGCAACACTCACTTTTCATCCAATCGATCGGCTTCAGCTAGCAGTAGTAGCGAAGGAATCGCTCCATCGGGTTCAGTTAACAGCCATCGATCGATCCCTCGGGTTCAGTAACGCGTAGCCTGCAGTGCAATCGCTCGGGTTCAATTAGAGCCCAACGCCTCACTCGGCTTCAGTTAGAGCCAACGCCTCGCACACACGTGCGTACGTACGAGAGAAACGTGCATCGCTCCGCCCCCGACCTCCCATCGTAACCTGCAACTTCCCGAAATTTCCCTCCCCCTCGCTTCTACCACGGTTTTTTCCGTCATGGACGGCCCAAAGAATGTCATGCAGCTGCGTCTCCGGCCCGCCCAGCACGAAAAGCCCATTTTCTGTCATGATTTTTTGTCATAGAAGTAGGAGCCCACCACATCTATGATGATACTGGGTTTTGTCACAATTATCGTCATAGAAGTGTCATATGTATGACAGAAAAAAATTCGTTCGACCCAAATTGTCACGGATGTGTCTTTTTTTTGTAGTGGTTGTCCCCACCTCGGCCGCCTCCCGCACCGCCTCTTTGCCCTATAAATACCCCAATATTTCATAAACCCTAGGGGAGGCGACGAAAAACAATATTAGCGCCGCAAGTTCCAAAAACCACAGGTCCAATCTAGACACCATCACGGATGGGTTCATCATCCTCATTGGTGCCTCTCCAATGATGTGTGAGTAGTTCATTGCAGACCTACATTTTCGTAGTTAGTAGCTAGATGGCTTCCTCTCTCTCTTTTGATTCTCGATACAATGGTCTCTTGGAGATCTATTTGATGTAACTCTTTTTGCGGTGTGTTTGTTGGGATCCGATGAACTTTGAGTTTATGATCACATCTCTGCTTTTATCCATGAAAGTTATTTGAGTCTTTTGATCTCTTATATGCATGATTACTTATAGCCTCGTATTTCTTCTTTGGATCTTTAGTTTAGTTAGGTCGAGTAGATCGATATTTCTTGCCATGGGAAGAGGTGCTTTGTAATGGGTTTGATCTTATGGTGCTCGATCCTAGTGATGGGCCGAATAGCATCAGCCCATTGGCCCGCTCAACATGGGCGTTGGACTGAGGATGAGCGGCGGAGGCCAGGTCAAGCCGGATGCCGAAGACTTAGCAGTATTGCGCTAGAGCGCCTTTGGCAAAGTTGGTGTTGTTATATGTGATGATGCTGTGCAGGACGCCGTACCGGACCGCGATGTCCTTGACGAATTGGACGGTTGTTGGCCCGTCCAGCTTCTTGATCGATCGTGCTTTGATCCACTTAGTGAACTTGTCGACCGCCACCAACAAGTGCGTCATGCTGCCCCGAGCGGTCTTGAAGGGTCCCACCATGTCGATCCCCCAGACCGCAAAGGGCCAAGTGATCGGGATGGTGTCAGGACCGGATTTTCGGGATATTAATTTCCAGAAAATGGCCCTTGTGCTCACCAGCCCCAGGAGTACTTTTAGCTGATGAGGCACCAACTTGATATAGAAAATCCAAGCAAAATACAAAATATGTAGTACAAGACCATTCTGGCCTATGAGTATAACAAATGGTTTCTAGTGGTTGATGGCGGAAGTGGTTTGTGGATCATCAGCGTTATGGGACTCCATTTCCCACAGGAACAGCTGACCAGGTTAACTCCTATCTTAGCGAGGCTGCTATCACCATTACTTAGGTTCCGGGGCTGTCATCGCAACGCTCCTCTCCAAGCAAGAAATCTGGCCAAGACAATAGCCAGGGACAAGCCAATGAGTACTTTGAATGTACTCGCTAACATTATGAACACGGGTATAATATAACAAATGATAATCATGCTCTAAAATATTCTATCATCACAACGTTAGTCACGGAAATAAAACCCATGATGCACGCAAACAAGTTATTCACGTAACACATGAATAATGCAATTAGCGGGTAGAGATAGAATGCCTCAGTCGGGCGTCTGAGCGACACCACATAAAGGGCTTATAAAGTAAATAAATAACAAACATGCCGCAGTCGGGCATCTGTGCGATGCCACATAAAGGGCTTATAAAGTAAACATATAACAAGCATGTCACAGTCGGGCGTCTCAGCTACACCACATAAAGGGCTTATATGGTAAATAAATAACAAACATGCCACAGTCGGGCGTCTGTGCGACACCACATAAAGGGCTTATAACAGAATGATCACAGTGAATATCTAGGAGGTAGAACCGTCCCAGGGATACTCAATAAATCAAATAATGAACATAGTTAGTCCATAATAATAATAATAAATAATCATCATATGTCACCGGTTACAATCAATGTTCCGACTTAGTAGCTTTTCCTCTGAAGACCGACACTTGACCCAACCCAGACTGTAGTCCTTAACCATGGACACGGCTATTCGAATAGATATAATCTCTGCAGAGGGTGTACTCTTTACCCACGAGTAACGGATTCCTTTCGTCCATCGGGACTAATTTCGTCTATGGTCTTTTAATTGAAAACACACCTGACTTGCACACACCAGTTTAACTTACCGGTGTCTGGAATCACCCACGACACCTGTCAAGCAAAACTCTAAGTGGGGAGGCTACAACCTCGCGTAGCATGGGATCAAATTTATATCGCTCGCTCTAAGGGGTGCCCCCTCTCGGTCCCAACCGGAAACACCCATGCCCCTGGACCAGGTGGCATGCCTACCGGCTGCAATCGGTATCTTCCACCATGGCCTCTCTGTATGGTGTGTGCTAGTAAGGGGTTCACAACTTACTGAACCGTACCCTACCTGCTGCAGGGACAAGTGGCAGTACGAAACAAGTATGGGGGTTACTGGAATAAGACTCGATCTACGGTCGACTCAGGAGGTTTAAAAATTCCCTGCATGATACGTGTAACCAATATATATTTCAACCAACAAAATCACCACTCATTACACCTCACTATGCCATACCGGACATAACCGTCCCGACGGAGACCGGAGAGAAGCTCACGCCTACCCAAGGCAGAGGTTTTCCCGGGTTTCTTTCCGGCATGCATGCAAGGCCTATGAGGATGATTACCACCACAAGTATATTCATTTCCAACAGCAAGGAAATCTTCAATATGCATTCATGCAAATGATCGTATCGCCACATAAAATAACGAGTTCTCCGTATTAAGGTGGTGTTATAATCATGTCAACCAACGCACAAAAATATTATGCCAGGGGTCAGAATGCTTGCCTTCAAGGTGTGGAGAGGTGAGGTGCTCTCCAAAACTTTTGAAAGTTATATCTCCCCTCCATTGCCTATTTTCAAAATATTTTAATTACCGCACAAATCCAAAACAGTACATAAAAGTTGTTTGGAAAATTTCGGAATAAATACAAAAATAAACTAGGTGAAATTTGAGAAATAACAGAAAAAGAATCAAGTCATTTGGAGTTCATATGATTTTCCTATGGATTTACTAAGCTAGAATAATCAACGAACTGGACTATTTATTAGATCCAGCAAAAACCAGGCTTAGGCAAAATGTTCACCCTATCCGGATAAATAGAGCATGATTTTAGGAGTAGGCCAAAATTTGAATCATAGAATTCGGATGTGAAATGGCTTCTATGGAATTATTTGGAATCTGCTGGAAAAGAAAAAGGAAACAGAGCTTACTGAGAAGGGCTGAGCAGAAGCGCGCCCTGGGCGCAGTATAGCCGCCTAGCGTTACTGGGCCAAGCCTAATCGCTCGGCGCGCGGAAGGGCTGCAACGTCGAAAGCGTATTCAGTGGAAAATGCTTTACGCGCAGAAAAGCAACTCCGATGGAACCCGTCTCCAGTTATCCACGTGGCAGGGGTTACGGGTCACTGACCGTGGGTCTGCCTGGCCCACTAGTCAGGTTTGACTGGTCGCCGTGCATGCTGTCTCCTCCGGCCGTACAAAGGCGGCACTCCGGCGATGCTCGCCAGTGAACGGCGGCACCGTTCGAGAAACCGAGGCCATTCGCGGGCTCAGGGGGTCGAGGCGGTCCCTTCGATGGTCGCTATGGTCCCTGGGGTGGACGGAGTCGCCGGCGGCTAGCTCCGCAGCGGGCGGTGGCCGTCGGGTAGGGTGGGGCTCTTGCCTCCGGTGGCTCCTGATCAAAATTAAGCATGGGGATGGATTGACGAGTTGAAGAGAGGGCTTCTGGTGAATAGAGTGGAGGGGGGAGGCCCTGGTGGCGCCGGAATGATCGAGACAGTGGCGGCGGCTGTGGTTACCAGAGAAGAAGAAGAAGACCATCTCTGGTCTTTCTACTGCTACGGGGGGAATCAGTGAGGGAGTGAGAGAGGTGGTATGAGGTTGCTTGAGGGCCTGGACAAGCTCGGGGGCTCCTTATATAGCGCAGCCATGTCGGTTCCGCGGCAGTGGATAAGGTCGCCGGCAAACCGCCATTCTGTAGCGGGCAGGGCGACATGGCGGGGCTGGGGATGGAGCAGAAGCTAGCTGACGAGCGGGTTCCGCACTAGGGGCGAGCTGGCACGCACGCATGGCTTGGGCGGCGCCGTCCACGGCAGGAACCCACTGTGGCTGACCGCTAGCCGCCGTGGCCGACCTGACGACGGCGCGGTGGGGTTCCAGGGGCGGCTTGGAGTGTTCTGGTGAGTGGATGAGGCCGGGGGTGTGGCTCTGCAGGCGAGCAAGTGTCAGGGGCGCGACGCGGTGGCTCGGGCGCACGCACGTGCAAAACGCATGCTTTGGGTGCGCCCAGCGCATGCATGCTATGTGTTTGCCGAAATGCCAGCGTGTGCTAGAGGGCATAGGAGGGGCTGGTGACCAACAGATCTAGGCTAGTGGTAGCTGGGATGCTAGTGGACATGCTCGTTTGGCTGCTGTGGCAAGTCTGCAATGCAAACTCATGAGCATGTCAATTCTGTTCATGAACTCAAGTTGTTCGACAGAATGTTAGGAGCCCCTAGGCAAGTCTTGGGGTGGCCAAAGTCCCCATATCATAGTCTCTTTGGATGAGTGGTAAAGTTAGTTTGTCAAAAACAGAAACTTGTTAGTGCAAGCTTTGCAAATCTTCAGTTTTGGACAGAAAGAAAAAGGCATGATTGCAAGCACTTAAAATCCTCCAATGGGTTCACTCTTCTGGACTTAAGGGTTTTGTAGGATGGGCTATAAGTAGGAAAAAGAATCATGTGTAAAAGAGCAAGTAAAAATATGGTTGCAGTACAAATCACCAAGTTGGACTAGAATGAGAATGAGGTTGATTAACTCAAATTTTTCAAAGGGCATGACTCAGTTCTTGCATAAAATTGAATAATATACTCCTATTAACATCCCATAATTTTGGTGGAAGTTTTAAAGAAATATTTAACTAGGTTGTAGTGCAAAATTGCCCACTGGACCAGATTTGAAAACTTGGTGTAGAGCTCAAAATCTCCAATGAACAGAAGATATTTTTGCATAAAAGTGATTTAAAAACATCACATGACATCTCCAAATTTTGGTTGAAATTTTAAATAAATTTATCAAATGGTTGTAGTGCAAAAGAGGCCCTGAAACTTATAAAAATTATTTTTAAAGAAATAAGGCTCAGGGAAAAATAATTATGCCAATAAATCCACTGATAAAAGAAATGTTTTCTTGAGAGGGTATACAAGTCCAATAACATTTGAAAAGTTTTTACCTGGGGTGGCAACTCCACAATATCAAAGAAAAGAAAGGTTCTGAGGTCAAAATAAATCCAGAAAAATGAAAATTTAAGTTTCCTGGCAAAATTTTAATTAATAAAGCAGGGTTAAAATTTTGGGGTGTCACAACACTACCCCCCTTAAGAAAAATCTCGTCCTCGAGATTTGTTAAGAGTTGTCTTTGAAAATATTTTTACTGTCGGCTGAAACTAAAAAGTTTACTCATAGCACAAACTTTGTGTCGTCGAGGTTGGTTTTTGGCAGCTACGCCCGAGATTAAAAATGCAATCGCACATCAACATACTCATGCATGGTTATTATTAAAGTAGGGGTGCACAAGCAAATAGCATTTAATCATGGCGATACAGGATCACATAATTACAGGGCGTGGACATACTAAGACTCGGTACTACTCGAGCGACTCTAGTCTACCTCGTTAATATCTAAGCGGGCGTGCCTTGCGGACGTCGAGGCTTCTCCACGGTTTTCACCATCGGGATTAGCTAGAGGGGGTTGAGGGGCTGCAGGGTCGGGGTAGCGATGATGACCATCTCGGGGTTTGTTGGCCACAATCCCGTTGGAGCGTGTTCCCAAAAGGCGACGAAGCACTTCTGGGGTCATCAAGGTGTTGTGGTCGATGACTGGGGCAGACCTCAAAGACTCGATCGGTTGTCCGAACAGCACGACTGGGTTGTCGGTGTTGGGCTCATCTTCTCCTCTAGCCGGGGCTCGGCGGATCATCTCTCCACGAGCTGCGATCAGATCAAGGGTGATTTGATCTAATAGATCCTCTAGTGCACTTACATAGCGCACCAGATGCAACAATGCAGGATCCATCTCGTGATCTCCGTTGGCAACCTGGGGTGGCCTACCATACCCGTCACGGCTGGGGTAGTAGTAGAACGAGCGACAGTTAACTCTGGGCGACAAGTGCCGGAGTTGAACTATAGCCTCTCGAGCAGCTAATTGGATGGCTTGTGGCTCAAAGCAAGTTGTCCTTCCGGTGAACCTGTAGGGGCGTTCTGGCGATAGACCCCTACCATAGATGTGCATGGTGGCCCAGAATTGACGGCTCTCACCGCTCATGGGTCCTTGGTACACCACATATTCTGGGGGTTCTTCTAACGCAAAGGCACGGCGGGTGAGGTTTGCTAGCACGGTCACAAAACCTCCAAGGTTGGTTGTTGTGGTCTCATTGTGGACAATGGGTCCTGGCATTATAGCTCGGTTTGGGAAAGAGTTGGTGCTCTGCTGTGTTGAGGCTAGCATCCCTTTTTATAGAAAAAGGGGATGGAGTCTTCCTTCGCACACTTGCAAATGGGACAATTTAGGTGTCGGTCACTGGCGCGTGATCGACAGGCTAGGCTGATAGGTTGGGCACTGACTGCCAAAAGTGTCGGGGTCACTGTGTGGCTATCTTGCACGAGAAGCTTGGCTGGGGTTAGGTTAAGGTGTGGTGGGTTGGTTAACCTAGGTTTATGGACCTGGCTGAGGTAGGATTAGCCAATGGTCAGCCTGGCTCTGATACCAAGTTTGTCAGGACCGGATTTTCGGGATATTAATTTCCAGAAAATGGCCCTTGTGCTCACCAGCCCCAGGAGTACTGCTAGCTGATGAGGCACCAACTTGATACAGAAAATCCAAGCAAAATACAAAATATGTAGTACAAGACCATTCTGGCCTATGAGTACAACAAATGGTTTCTAGTGGTTGACGACGGAAGCGGTTTGTGGATCATCAGCGTTATGGGACTCCATTTCCCACAGGAACAACTGACCAGGTTAACTCCTATCTTTGCGAGGCTGCTATCACCATTGCTTAGGTTCCGGGGCTGTCATCGCAACGCTCCTCTCCAAGCAAGAAATCTGGCCTAGACAATAGCCAGGGACAAGCCAGTGAGTACTTTGAATGTACTCGCAAACATTATGAACACGGGTACAATATAACAAATGATAATCATGCTCTAAAATATTCTATCATCACAATGTTAGTCACGGAAATAAAACCCATGATGCACGCAAACAAGTTATTCGCGTAACACATGAATAATGCAATTAGCGGGTAGAGATAGAATGCCTCAGTCAGGCGTCTGAGCGACACCACATAAAGGACTTATAAAGTAAATAAATAACAAACATGCCGCAGTCGAGCGTCTGTGCGACACCACATAAAGGGCTTATAACAGAATGATCACAGTGAATATCCAGGAGGTAGAACCGTCCCAGGGATACTCAATAATCAAATAATGAACATAGTTAGTCCACAATAATAATAATCATAATCATCATATGTCACCGGTTATAATCAATGTTCCGACTTAGTAGCTTTTCCTCCGAAGACTGACACTAAGACCGACACTTGACCCAACCCAGACTATAGTCCTTAACCATGGACACGGCTTTTTGAATAGATATAATCTCTGCAGAGGGTGTACTCTTTACCCACGAGTACCGGATTCCTTTAGTCCATCGGGACTAATTCCGTCTACGGTCTTTTAATTGAAAACACACCTGACTTGCACACACCAGTTTAACTTACCGGTGTCTGGAATCACCCATGACACCTGTCAAGCAAAACTCTAAGTGGGGAGGCTACAACCTCGCGTAGCATGGGATCAAATTTATATCGCGTGCTCTAAGGGGTGCCCCCCTCTCGGTCCCAACCGGAAACACCCATGCCCCCGGACCAGGTGGCATGCCTACCGGCTGCAGTCGGTATCTTCCACCATGGCCTCTTTGTACGGTGTGTGCTAGTAAGGGGTTCACAACTTACTAAACCATACCCTACCTGCTGCAGGGACAAGTGGCAGTACGAAACAAGTATGAGGGTTACTGGAACAAGACTCGATCTATGGTCGACTCAGGAGGTTTAAAAATTCCCTGCATGATATGTGTAACCAATATGTATTTCAACCAACAAAATCACCACTCATTACACCTCACTATGCCATACCGGACATAACCATCCTGATGGAGACTGGAGACAAGCTCATGCCTACCCAAGGCAGAGGTTTTCCTGGGTTTCTTTCCGGCATGCTTGCAAGGCCTACGAGGACGATTACCACCACAAGTATATTCATTTCCAACAGCAAGGAAATCTTCAATATGCATTCATGCAAATGATCATATCGCCACATAAAATAACGAGTTCTCCGTATTAAGGTGGTGTTATAATCATGTCAACCAACGCACAAAAATATTATGCCAGGGGTCACAATGCTTGCCTTCAAGGTGTGGAGAGGTGAGGTGCTCTCCAAAACTTTTGAAAGTTATATCTCCCCTCCATTGCCTATTTTCAAAATATTTCAATTACCGCACAATTCTAAAACAGTAAAGTTGTTTGGAAAATTTCGAAATAAATACAAAAATAAACTAGGTGAAATTTGAGAAATAACAGAAAAAGAATCAAGTCATTTGGAGTTCATATGATTTTCCTATGGATTTACTAAGCTAGAATAATCAAGGAACTGGACTATTTATTAGATCCAGCAAAAACCAGGCTTAGGCAAAATGTTCACCCTATCCGGATAAATAGAGCATGATTTTAGGAGTAGGCCGAAATTTGAATCATAGAATTCAGATGTGAAATGGCTTCTGTGGAATTATTTCGAATCTGCTGGAAAAGAAAAGGGAAACAGAGCTTACTGAGAAGGGCTGAGCAGAAGCGCGCCCTGGGTGCAGTATAGCCGCCTAGCGTTACTGGGCCAAGCCCAATCGCTTGGCGCGCGGAAGGGCTGTGACGTCGAAAGCGTATTCAGTGGAAAATGCTTTAAACGCAGAAAAGCAACTCCGGCGGAACCCGTCTCCACTTATCCACGTGGCGGGGGTTACGGGTCACTGACCCTGGGCCTGCCTGGCCCACTGGTCAGGTTTGACTGGTCGCCGTGCACGCCATCTCCTCCGGACGTACAGAGGCGGCACTCCGGTGATGCTCGCCGGCGAACGGCGGCATCGTTCGAGAAACCGAGGCCATCCGAGGGCTCAGGGGGCCGAGGCAGTCCCTTCGGTGGTTGCTATGGTCCCTGGGGTGGACGGAGTCGCCGGTGGCTAGCTCCGCAGCGGACGGTGGCCGTCGGGTATGGTGGGGCTCTTGCCTTCGGCGCTCCTGATCAAAATTGAGCATGGGGATGGATTCACGAGATGAAGAGAGGTCTTCTGGTGAAGAGAGTGGAGGGGGCGAGGCCCTAGTGGCGCCGGAATGATCAAGACAATGGCGGCAGCTGTGGTTGCCGGAGAAGAAGAAGACAATCATCTTTGGTCTTTCTACTGCTACGGGGGGAATCAGTGAGGGAGTGAGAGAGGTGGTATGAGGTTGCTTGAGGGCCTGGACGAACTCAGGGGCTCCTTATATAGCGCAACCATGTCGGTTCCGCGGCAGTGGATAAGGTCGCTGGCAAACCGCCGTTCTGTAGCGGGTAGGGCGACGTGGCGGGGCTGGGGATGGCGGTAGAAGCTAGCTGACGAGCGGGTTCTGCACCAGGGGCAAGCTGGCGCGCGCGCATGGCTTGGGCGGCGCCGTCCACGGCAGGAACCCACTGTTGTCGGCCGCTAGCCGCCGTGACCGACCTGGCGATGGCGCGGTGGGGTTCTAGGGGCGGCTTGGAGTGTTCTGGTGAGTGGATGAGGCCGGGGGGTGGCTCTGCAGGCGAGCAAGGGCCAGGGGCGCGACGCGGCGGCTCGGGTGCACGCACGTGCAAAACGCATGCTCTGGGCGCGCCCAGCGCACGCATGCTATGTGTTTGCCGAAATGCCAGCGTGTGCTAGAGGGCATAGGAGGGGCTGGTGACCAACAGATCTAGGCTAGTGGTAGCTGGGATGCTAGTGGACATGCTCGTTTGGCTGCTGTGGCAAGTTTGCAATGCAAACTCATGAACATGCCAATTCTTTTCATGAACTCAAGGTGTTCGACAGAATGTCAGGAGCCTCTAGGCAACTCTTGGGGTGGCCAAAGTCCCGAGATCATAGTCTCTTTGGATGAATAAGAGGGTGGTAAAGTTAGTTTGTCAAAAACAAAAACTTGTTAGTGCAAGCTTTGCAAATCTTCAGTTTTGGACAGAAAGAAAAAGGCATGATTGCAAGCACTTCAAATCCTCCAATGGGTCCACTCTTCTGGAATTAAGGGTTTTGTAGGATGGGCTATAAGTAGGAAAAAGAATCATGTGTAAAAGAGCAAGTAAAAATATGGTTGCAATACAAATCACCAAGTTGGACCAGAATGAGAATGAGGATGATTAACTCAAATTGTTCAAAGGGCATGACTGGGTTTTTGCATAAAGTTGAATAATATACTCCTATTAACATCCCATAATTTTGGTGGAAGTTTTAAAGAAATATTTAACTAGGTTGTAGTGCAAAATTGCCCACTGGACCAGATTTGAAAACTTGGTGTAGAGCTCAAAATCTCCAATGAACAGAAGATATTTTTGCATAAAAGTGATTTAAAAACATCACATGACATCTCCAAATTTTGGTTGAAATTTTAAATAAATTTATCAAATGGTTGTAGTGCAAAAGAGGCCCTCAAACTTATAAAAATTATTTTTGAAGAAATAAGGCTCAAGGAAAAATAATTATGCCAATAAATCCACTGATAAAAGAAATGTTTTCCTGAGAGGGTATACAAGTCCAATAACATTTGAAAAGTTTTTACCTGGGGTGGAAACTCCACAATATCAAAGAAAAGAAAGGTTCTGAGGTCAAAATAAATCCAGAAAAATGAAAATTTAAGTTTCCTGGCAAAATTTTAATTAATAAAGCAGGGTTAAAATTTTGGGGTGTCACAGATGGTTTGCAGGGCTGAAGCCGGTTGGTGGCTGCGCTTGCTGAAGCGTTGGCAACCCTTGCACTTGAGGACGAGCAACTCGACATCTTTGGCCGTGGGCCAGTAGAAACCATGGCGAAAAGCCTTGGCCACCAAGGACCTGGAGGCAGCGTGGTGCCCGCACTCGCCCTTGTGTACATCGAGGAGGATCTCTATGCCCTTTTCTTGCTCGACGCAACGCTGGAACACGCCCATCGCGCTGCGCTTGACGAGCTTGTTATTGATGATGCTGTAGGAGGACGCCCAACACTGCACTTGTCGGGCCTCGGTCTCGTTCATGGGGAGTGCTCCGCTCTCTAGGCAGGCTAGGATTGGCTGGGCCCGTGACGGAGCCATCACCATGGTGAATATGGCCACCAAGACGGGTTCTGGGGCGGCAGTCGCCAAGCCGGTGGCGGCAGCCCCCGGGTTAGTGACAGCGGCGGCCGAGTTGAGAACAGCAGCCCCCGGGCCGGGGTTGTTGGTCGTCGGGGTCGAGAAGGCAGCCCCCAGGTCGGGATCAATAGTCCCCGGGCCGGGATCTGCAGCCCCCAGGACTGGGTTGGGGATGGCAGCCCCCGAGCTTGGGCCAGCAGCCCCTAGGTCCGGGTTGGGGAGGGGCGTTGTAGGGTCGTCCGAGATGAAGATGGACTCGGAATCTAGAGACGGCTTGACAGACGGCTTGCACAAGTGGTTGAGGGAGACGCCGGACGGGTATGGCCGCCGGGATGAGCCAATCTTGGCTAGCGTGTGATACGTCTCCAATGTATCTATAATTTTTGATTAATCCATGCTATTATATTACCCCTTTTGGATGTTTATGGGCTTTATTTTACACATTTATATCATTTTTGGGACTAACCTACTAACCGGAGGCCCAACCCATATTGCTGTTTTTTTGCCTATTTCAGTATTTCGAAGAAAAGGAATATCAAACAGAGTCCAAACGGAATGAAACCTTCGGGAGCGTTATTTTTGGAACAAATCTGATCCGGAGAGCTTGGAGTGCAAGTCAAGAAGCCTCCGAGGGCCCCACGAGATAGGAGGGCGCCCCCCCCCCCCTGTAGGGCGCGCCCCCCTGTCTCGTGGGCCCCTCGAGCGGCCACCGACGTACTTCTTCCTCCTATATATACCTACGTACCCCGAAAACATCCAGGAGCACCATGAAACACAATTTCCACCGCTGTTACCTTCTGTATCCGCGAGATCTCATCTTGGAGCCCTTGCCGGCACTCTGCTGGAGGGGGAAGCAACCACGGAGGGCCTCTACATCAACATCCTTGCCCCTCCGATGAGTTGTGAGTAGTTTACCACACACCTACGGGTCCATAGTTATTAGCTAGATGGCTTCTTCTCTTTTTTTTGGATCTCAATACAATGTTCTCCCCCTCTCTTGTGGAGATCTATTCGATGTAAACTCTTTTTGTGGTGTGTTTGTCGAGATCCGATGAATTGTGGGTTTATGATCAAGTTTATCTATGAATAATATTTGAATCTTCTCTGAATTATTTTATGTATGATTGAGTTATCTTTGCAAGTCTCTTTGAATTATCAGTTTGGTTTGGCCTACTAGATTGATCTTTCTTGCCATGGGAGAAGTGCTTAGCTTTGGGTTCAATCTTGCGGTGTTCTTACCCAGTGACAGAAAGGGTTGCAAGACACGTATTGTATTATTGCTGTCAAGGATAACAAGATGGGGTTTATATCATATTGCATGTGTTTATCCCTCTACATCATGTCATCTTACTTAATGCGTTACTCTGTTCTTATGAACTTAAGACTCTAGATGCATGCTGGATAGCGGTCGATGTGTGGAGTAATAGTAGTAGATGCAGGCAGGAGTCGGTCTACTTATTATGGATGTGATGCCTATATACATGATCATGCCTAGATAATCTCATAACTATGCGCTTTTCTAACAATTGCTCGACAGTAATTTGTTCACCCACCGTAATACTTATGCTATATTGAGAGAAGCCTCTAGTGAAACCTATGGCCCCCGGGTCTATCTCTTATCATAGTTGCTTTCCATCTACTTTATTTGCATCTTTACTTTTTGCATCTATATTACAAAATACCAAAAATATATTTATCTTATAATACTATCTTTATTAGATCTCACTTTCGCAAGTGGCCGTGAAGGGATTGACAACCCCTTTATTGTGTTGGTTGCGAGTTCTCAGTTTGTTTGTGTAGGTGCGTGGGACTTTTGAGGAGCCTCCTACTGGATTGATAACTTGGTTCTCAAAACTGAGGGAAATACTTACGCTACACTTTGCTGCATCACCCTCTCCTCTTTGAGGAAAACCAACGCAAGCTCAAGACGTAGCAAGAAGGATTTCTGGCGTTGTTGCCGGGGAGGTCTTTGCTCAAGTCAAGACATACCAAGTACCCATCACAAACCCATCTCCCTCGCATTTACATTATTTGCCATTTGCCTCTCCTTTTCCTCTCCCCCACTTCACCCTTGCCGTTTTATTCGCCCTCTCTTTCCCAATCTCCTCCTCTCTTTTTCGATTGCCGTTTTTTTGTTTGCTTGTGTGTTGGATTACTTGTTGCCATGGCACAAGATAATACCAAGTTATGTGACTTCTCGAATACCAATAATAATGATTTCCTTAGTACTCCGATTGCTCCTCTTAATGATGCTGAGTCTTGTGAAATCAATACCGCTTTGCTGAATCTTGTTATGAAAGATCAATTCGCCGGCCTTCCTAGTGAAGATGCCGCTACTCATCTGAACAATTTTGTTGATTTGTGTGATATGCAAAAGAAGAAAGATACGAATAATGATATTGTTAAATTGAAGTTATTTCCGTTTTCACTTAGAGATCATGCTAAAGTTTGGTTTTTGTCTTTGCCTAAAAATGGTATTGATTCTTGGAACAAGTGCAAAGATGCTTTTACCTCTAAGTATTTTCCTCCGGCTAAGATCATCACTCTTAGGAACGATATTATGAATTTTAAACAACTTGATCATGAGCATGTTGCCCAATCTTGGGAAATAATGAAATTAATGCTTCGCAATTGCCCTACTCATGGTTTAAATTTATGGATGATCATACAAATTTTTTATGCCGGTTTGAACTTTGCTTCTAGAAATCTCTTAGATTCGGCCGCGGGAGGCACCTTTATGGAAATTACAATAGGAAATGCTACAAAATTGCTTGATAATATTATGGTTAATTATTCTCAATGGCACATCGAAAGAACTTCTAGTAAAAAGTGCATGCTATAGAAGAAATTAATGTTTTGAGTGGAAAGATGGATGAACTTATGAAGATGTTTGCTACTAAAAATACCCCTCTTGATCCCAATGATATGCCTTTGTCTTCCTTGATTGAGAATAATAATGAATCTATGGATGTGAATTTTGTTGGTAGGAATAGTTTTGGAAACAATGCTTATAGAGGAAATTTTAATGCTAGACCATTCCCTAGTAATCCCTCTAATAATTATGGAAATTCCTACAATAATTCTTATGGTAATTTTAATAAGTTGCCCTCTGATTTTGAGAATAGTGTGAAAGAGTTTATGATTTCTCAAAAGAATTTTAATGCTTTGCTTGAAGAAAAATTGCTCAAAGTTGATGATTTGGCTGGGAACGTTGATAGACTTTCATTTGAGGTTAATTCTCTTAAACTTGGATCTTCTTCTCCTAAGCATGATATCAATGAGTCTCTCAAATTAATGAGAATTTCCATTGACGAGTGCAAGGAAAGAACCGCTAGATTGCGTGCTAAAAAAGAAAGCTTTATAAAAGCGTGTTCCTCTAGTATCCATGAAAATAATGATGAGCATCTTAAAGTTATTGATGCATCTCCGATTAGATCTATGTTTTGCAATATGAATTTTGATGATTATGGGAGTGATGATGAATCAACTTTGCCTAGAAGGTGTCCCAAAAATTCGGAGTCTTTAGATCTTGATGCTAAAATTGGTAAAAGTGAGATTGGAGAATCCTCTACTTCTAATAATATTGAACTTACTATCTTGGATTTCAAGGAATTTGATTATGATAATTGCTTTTTAAAAGGTTGTATTTCCTTGTTGTGATCCGTTGTTAATTCTCCTCATGCTTATAGTCAAAATAAAGCTTTTACCAAACATATTGTTGATGCCTTGATGCAATCTTATGATGAAAAACTTAATTTGGAAGTTTCTATACCTAGAAAACTTAATGATGAGTGGGAACCAACTATAAAGATTAGAATTAAAGATTACAAGTGTTTTGCTTTGTGTGATTTGGGTGCTAGTGTTTCCACGATTCCGAAAACCCTATGTGATATTCTAGGTTTCCATGATCTTGACGATTGCTCTTTAAATTTGCACCTTGCGGATTCCACCATTAAAAAGCCTATGGGAAGGATCAATGATGTTCTTATCATTGCAAATAGAGATTTGGTGCCCATAGATTTTATCGTTCTTGATATAGATTGCAGTCTTTCTTGCCCTATTATTCTTGGTAGACCTTTCCTTAGAACGATTGGTGCGATTATTGATATGAAGGAAGGGAACATTAGATTCCAATTTCCATTAAAGAAAGGCATGGAGCACTTTCCAAGAAAGAAAGTCAAACTACCTTATGAATCTATCATGCGTGCTACTTATGAATTTAGTGCCAAAGATGGCACTCGTTAGATCTATCTTTGTTTTTATGCCTAGCTAGGGGCGTTAACCGATAGCGCTAGTTGGGAGGCAACCCAATTTTTATTTATGTTTTTTGCTTTTGCTCCTATTTAGTAATAAATCTTGCATCTACCTTCTGGATAGATGTGTTTTTATCTTTTAATTAGTGTTTGTGCCAAGTAGAACCTATAGGATAACCTACAATGATAGTTGATTTGATTCTGCTGAAAAACAGAAACTTTGCGCGCACGAATATAATTAAATCACAGGAACGTGCTTTTGCGTTGATTATTATTGCTGCCGTTCAATAAACAAATTTTCCAGGACTTCCTATTTTGGTAGGATTTTTAGAGTTCCAGAAGTTTGCGTTAGTTACAGATTGCTACAGACTGTTCTGTTTTTGACAGATTCTGTTTTTCGTGTGTTGTTTGCTTATTTCAATGCATCTATGGCTAGTAAATTAGTTTATAAACCATAAAGAAGTTAGAATACAGTAGGTTTAACACCAATATAAATAAAAAATGAGTTCATTACAGTACCTTATGTGGTGGTTTTGTTTTCTTTCACTAACGGATCTTATAAGATTTCCTGTTGAGTTTTGTGTTGTGAAGTTTTCAAGTTTTGGGTAAAGCTTTTATGGACTATGGAATAAAGGGTGGCAAGAGCCTAAGCTTGGGGATGCCCATGGCACCCCAAGATATTCAAGAATAGCCAAAAGCCTAAGCTTGGGGATGCCCCGGGAAGGCATCCCCTCTTTCGTCGTTGTTCATTGGTAACTTTACTTGGAGCTATATTTTTATTCGCCACGTGATATGTGTTTTGCTTGGAGCGTCGTGTATTATATTAGACTTTGCTTTTTAGTTTAACACAATCATCCTTGCTGTATACACCTTTTGGGAGAAACCTATTTGATTAGAATTTGCTAGAATACTATATGTGCTTCACTTATATCTTTTGAGCTTGATAGTTTTTGCTCTAGTGCTTCACTTATATCTTTTAGAGCACGGTGGTGTCTTAATTTTGAAGAAATTGCTAGTCTCTCATGCTTCACTTATATCATTTTGAGAGTCTTTTAGAACAGCATGGTATTTGCTATGATCATAAAGTTGGTCCTAGAATGATGAGCATCAAAGTTGGGTATTATAAAAACTACCATAGAAAGTGAATTGGATGCTATGATCAATTTGATGCTTGATAATTGTTTTCAGATATGGAGGTAGTGATATTAAAGTCATGCTAGTTGGGTGATTATGAATTTAAAGAATGCTTGTGTTGAAGCTTGTGATTCCCGTAACATGCACATATGGTGAACCGCTTTGTGATGAAGTTGGAGCATAATTTTATTTATTGATTGTCTTCCTTATGAGTGGCGGTCGGGGACGAGCGATGGTCTTTTCCTACCAATCTATCCCCCTAGGAGCATGCACGTAGTACTTTGGTTTTTGATGACTTCTAAATTTTTGCAACAAGTATATGAGTTCTTTTGATTAATGTTGAGTCCATGGATTATACGCACTCTTTCACCCTTCCACCATTGCTAGCCTCTCTTGTACCACGCAACTTTCGCCGGTACCATACATCCACCATTTACTTTCCTCAAAACAGCCACCATATCTACCTATTATGGCATTTCCATAGCCATTCCGAGATATATTGCCATGCAACTTTCCACCGCTCCGTTCATATGACACACATTACTTTTGTCAGATTGCCTTTTGCATGATCATGTAGTTGACATCGTATTTGTGGCTAGGCCACCTTCATAATTTTCATACATGTCACTCTTGATTCATTGCATATCCCGGTACACCGCCGGAGGCATTCATATAGAGTCATATCTTGTTCTAGCTTTGAGTTGTAAATCCATAAAAGTGTGATGATCTTCATTATTAGAGCATTGTCCTAGTGAGGAAAGGATGATGAATACTATGATTCCCCCACAAGTCGGGATGAGACTTCAGACTTTACAAAAAGGAAAAAAAGAAAAGAAAAAAGAGAAAGGCCAAAAGAAAAAAAAAGGCCAAAGAAAAAGAAAAAAAGGGGGAAAAAGAAGAAAGAAAAAAATAAAATGAGAGAAAAAGAGAGAAGGGACAATGCTACTATCTCTTTTCCACACTTGTGCTTCAAAATAGCACCATGATCTTCATGTTAGAGAGTCTCATATGTTGTCACTTTCATATACTAGTGGGAATTTTTCATTATAGAACTTGGCTTGTATATTCCAATGATGGGCTTCCTCAAAGTGCCCTAGGTCTTTGTGAGCAAGCAAGTTGGATGCACCCCACTTAGTTTCTTTTATTGAGCTTTCATATATTTATAGCTCTAGTGCATCTGTTGCATGGCAATCCCTACTCACTCACATTGATATCTATTAATGGGCATCTCCATAGCCCGTTGATACGCCTAGTTGATGTGAGACTATCTTCTCCTTTTTATTTTCTCCACAACCACCATTCTATTCCACATATAGTGCTATGTCCATGGCTCACGCTCATGTATTGCATGAAAGTTGAAAAAGTTTGAGATTATTAAAGTATGAAACAATTGCTTGGCTTGTCATCGGGGTTGTGCATGATTAAATACTTTGTGTGATGAAGATAGAGCATAGCCAGACTATATGATTTTGTAGGGATAACTTTCTTTAGCCATGTTATTTTGAGAAGACATGATTACTTTGATTAGTATGCTTGAAGTATTACTATTTCTTATGTCAATATGAACTTTTATTTTGTATTCATTTGGATCTGAACATTCATGCCACAAGAAAGAAAAATACATTATGAATTTTGCCAGGTAGCATTCCACATCAAAAATTTCTTTTTTATCATTTACCTACTCGAGGATGAGCAGGAATTAAGCTTGGCGATGCTTGATATGTCTCCAACGTATCTATAATTTTTGATTGTTCCATGCTATTATATTACCCCTTTTGGATGTTTATGGGCTTTATTTTACACATTTATATCATTTTTGGGACTAACCTACTAACCGGAGGCCCAACCCATATTGCTGTTTTTTTTGCCTATTTCAGTATTTCGAAGAAAAGGAATATCAAACGGAGTCCAAACGGACTGAAACCTTCAGGAGCGTTATTTTTGGAACAAATCTGATCCAGAGAGCTTGGAGTGCAAGTCAAGAAGCCCCCGAGGGCCCCACGAGATAGGAGGGCGCCCCCCTCCTATAGGGCGCGCCCCCTGTCTCGTGGGCCCCTCGGGCGGCCACCGATGTACTTCTTCCTCCTATATATACCTACGTACCCCGAAAACATCCAGGAGCACCACGAAACACAATTTCCACCGTCGTAACCTTCTGTATCCGCGAGATCCCATCTTGGAGCCCTTGCCGGCACTCTGCCAGAGGGGGAAGCAACCATGGAGGGCCTCTACATCAACATCCTTGCCCCTCCGATGAGTTGTGAGTAGTTTACCACAGACCTACGGGTCCATAGTTATTAGCTAGATGGATTCTTCTCTCTTTTTGGATCTCAATACAATGTTCTCCCCCTCTCTTGTGGAGATCTATTCGATGTAAACTCTTTTTGCGGTGTGTTTGTCGAGATCCGATGAATTGTGGGTTTATGATCAAGTTTATCTATGAATAATATTTGAATCTTCTCTGAATTATTTTATGTATGATTGAGTTATCTTTGCAAGTCTCTTCGAATTATCAGTTTGGTTTGGCCTACTAGATTGATCTTTCTTGCCATGGGAGAAGTGCTTAGCTTTGGGTTCAATCTTGCGGTGTTCTTACCCAGTGACAGAAAGGGTTGCAAGACACGTATTGTATTGTTGCCATTGAGGATAACAAGATGGGGTTTATATCATATTGCATGTGTTTATCCCTCTACATCATGTCATCTTGCTTAATGCGTTACTTCGTTCTTATGAATTTAATACTCTAGATGCATGCTGGATAGCGGTCGATGTGTGGAGTAATAATAGTAGATGCAGGCAGGAGTCGGTCTACTTATTATGGACGTGATGCCTATATACATGATCATGCCTAGATAATCTCATAACTATGCTCTTTTCTATCAATTGCTCGACAGTAATTTGTTCACCCACAGTAATACTTATGCTATCTTGAGAGAAGCCTCTAGTGAAACCTATGGCCCCCGGGTCTATCTCTTATCATAGTTGCTTTCCATCTACTTTATTTGCATCTTTACTTTTTGCATCCATATTACAAAATACCAAAAATATATTTATCTTATCATACTATATTTATTAGATCTCACTTTCGCAAGTGGTCGTGAAGGGATTGACAACCCCTTTATTGTGTTGGTTGCGAGTTCTCAGTTTGTTTGTGTAGGTGCGTGGGACTTTTGAGGAGCCTCCTACTGGATTGATACCTTGGTTCTCAAAACTGAGGGAAATACTTACGCTACACTTTGCTGCATCACCCTCTCCTCTTTGAGGAAAACCAACACAAGCTCAAGACGTAGCAGCGTGTCACTGGCTTTGTTTTCCGCGCGCGGGACGTGGAGGAACTCGTAGCCGTCGAAGGTGCCGGAGAGTTTCTGGACGAAGAAGCGATAGCTGACCATGTTGGCATCCCGGGCGCCCCACTCACCGGAACACTGCTGCACCACCAGATCCGAGTTGCCATAGCATAGGATGTGCCGGACGCCGAGTCCCTTGGCAAGCCAGAGGCCATGCACAAGGGCTTTGTACTCAGCGATGTTGTTGGAGGCGGCGAAGTTGATCTGTAGCGTGTACCGTAGCCGGTCGCCCTTCAGGGAAGATAACACGATCTCGGCTCCCAAGCCGGAACACATCTCAGAGCCGTCAAAGTGCAAGCACCAATGTGTTGAATCCGGTGGCGGCAACAGGTACTTGGTCTCCGTCCAGTCGAAGAGGAAGTCGGCCAGGGCCTAGGACTTGATCGTGGTGCGGGGCTTGTAGAGGATGGTGTGGCTGGCCAACTCGATGGCCCATTTGGCAACCCGGACAGAGGCATCCCGGCAACCCATTATCTTGCCGACGGGGGCCGTGCTGACCATGGTGACGATATGCTCTTGAAAGTACTACTTCAGCTTCTTGGCGGTAAAGTACACGCCATAACCATCTTCTGGTAGTGTGGGTAGTTATGCTTGGATGCGAAAAGCACCTCGCTCAGGTACTAGACCGGGTGCTGGACAGACTGGATCTTGCCCTTCTCTGGTTGCTCGACCACCAGCACCATGCTGACCGACCGCGAGGTGGCGGCAATGTATAGCAACAACGGCTCCTTATCAGCCGGTACGGCCAGGACGAGTGCGGTGGAGAGCATGCGCTTGAGATCCCGGAACGCTTCATCTGGCTGGCCGTTCCACTCGAACGTCAACATCTTCTTCATTGTCTAATATAGGGGCAAAGCCCTCTCGCCCAGCCGGTTGAGAAACCGGCTGACCGAGGCCAAGTAGCCGGTGAACTTCTGGACATCACGCAGCCGAGTTGGCTTGCGCATGCGCTCGATGGCCTTGATCTTTTCCGGGTTAGCCCCAATGCCGCACTCCGAGATGATGAAGCCGAGCAGCTTCCTCGCCGGCATGCCAAATACGCACTTCTCCGGGTTGAGCTTGATATGGTACTGGCGCAGATTGGCGAATGTTTCCTTCAGGTCATCAAGGAGCATGAGGTGCTGCTTGGTCTTCACCATGATGTCATTGATGTAGACGTGGATGTTGCAGCCGAGTTGCTTCAGCAGGCATTTCTGTATGCAACGCTCGAAGGTGGCGCTGGCATTCTTTAAGACGAACGACATGGTGATGTAGCAGTACGCCCCAAA
The DNA here is from genome assembly GCF_018294505.1 of Triticum aestivum. Classification (NCBI taxonomy): domain Eukaryota; kingdom Viridiplantae; phylum Streptophyta; class Magnoliopsida; order Poales; family Poaceae; genus Triticum; species Triticum aestivum. Next base: position 510,274,590 of record NC_057804.1, read on the forward strand.
GGGTGTGATGAAGGACATCTTCAGTGCGTCGGCCGGGTCCAGCTTGATCTGATGATACCTGGAGTAAGCATCAAGGAAGGACAGGAGCTCACAGACGGCAGTCGAGTTGATCACCTGATCTATCCATGAGAGAGCAAAAGGATCCTTGGGGAACGCTTTGTTCAGGCTGGTGTAGTCTATGCACATGCACGACGTGTTCTTCTTCTTCAGGACGAGGACCGGGTTGGCCAGCCACTCGGGGTGAAACACTTCCATGATGAAGCCGGACGCGGGTAGCTTGGCGACCTCTTCACCGATGGTTCTTCATTTCACTTCTGAAAAGCGACGTAATGGTTGACGGACAGGCTTGGCGTCTTTGCGGACGTGTAGTTTGTGCTCGGTGTACTCCCTCAAAATTCCTGGCATGTCCTTTAGGGACCATGCAAAGATATCCCGATTCTCATGGAGGAAGTCAATGAGCTTGCTTTCCTATTTGCTATCAAGGCGGGTGCCCACGGCAACGTACTTGTTGCAGGTGGGGTCTTCCAGGTTTAGCTTGACCTTCTTGTTCTCCTTGGACGGCTGGAACAAGGCCTCGCCGGCCGGCTCCTTAGCCAAAACTGGCACAGCCGGTGCCTCGCTGGCCAGCGCAACAATCCGATCGAGATGGCGCCGCTCCTCGGCTATGACCAGCGACTCGGCCAACCTGGCGCCGTCTTGAGCGCACTCCAGGGATTTTCTGTAGTCGCCGATGATAGTGATGAGGCCCTTGGGACCTGACAGCTTAATCTTTAGGTAGGCGTAGTGGGGGGCCGCCATGAACTTGGCGAGCGTAGGCCGACCCAGCACCTCGAACCAGATAGGCTCACGCCAGAAATGATCACTCGTGTCGAACAGGACGTCAAGCCGGATCCGGCCGATGGGGGAGCAGGAGAGACCTGGCATGATGCCGTGGAACATCGTCTGGGATGGCTCCAGGTCCTTGGCCTCGATGCCAAGCTTGGTCATGGTGTCGCGATAGAGGATGTTGATGTTGGTGCTGCCATTGATGAGGACCCGCGAGAACTTGCAAGTGCGCCTAGCAGCGACTATGGTGGGGTCGAGGACGAAGGTGTAGCCGCCCAGGTTCGGCATGACGGCTGGGTGGTCTTCCCGGGTCCAGCTGATTGGGCGTTTTGATGAATTCATATATTCCGGCATGTCTGGGACGACGGTGTTCACCTTCTGCCGGAGCAGGCGCTTGCTACGCTTGTCGTCGCCAAGGCTGGTGAAGACGATGTAGTTCGCGTTCTCGTTGGGGTAGACTTCGTCGCGCATCGCACCGTTGGCCGGGGCGGGGGAGGAGGCGGAGGTGGCTGCCCCACACCCGGAGCTGGAGTCGGAGGTGGCGGGATGTCGTCCCTCATGATGTGCTTGGTGATGGTGCACTGTTGAAGCGTGTGCATGGACGGCCTTGCGCTGCTATGGTGCTTGCATGGAGCATCGAGCATTTCTTCAAAACTCATGGCAGGTTGGCATGCCGTCTTGCCAACACTTGTCAGCCGGCTCGATGGTGGGCGCCTGCTCGGTGGCTACGACGAGGCAGTTCTCGTAGCGGTGGGCCTGCTGGTTGGCCTTGCGCTTGTTATTCTGCTGGTTCTGCTCATGATTGTTCTCGCCAGCCGGCTTGGTGGGTGATGCTGGCAACGCCTTGCCGGTTTTGTCCAGCACCACTTGGATCTTCATGGCGGAGTCAGTCGTGGCGTACTTGTCCGACGTGACCATGAGCGCGGCCATGGTGGTCGGCTCGGAGCGCAAGAGATTGTGCTTGAGGAGGGTGCCATCCCGGCAGCCGCTCACGAAGTACTAAATGACTTGGACCTCATGGACGCCCTCGCAGCTATTCCGGAGCTCGATCCAGTGTGCGAGGTACTCACGGCCTGTTTACGTCGGCCCCTGGACGCACATGGCGAGCTGACTGGGATGCCGGGATGCTTGTAGGTGTCGGTGAAGTTGCGCACGAAGGCTTGCTCGAAGTCAACCCACACGTTGATGCTGCCGACCAGTGGGCTGTTCAACCACGTGCGGGCCGAACCTTGTAGCATGAGCGGGGCGTAGCACACGGCAAGGCAGCGGTTCCCGTCTGTGATGCCGATGGCGGTGGTGTAGTCGATGAGCCAGTCCTCCGGCTTGACAGTCACGTTGTACTTGGGGGTGTCACGGGGCAACATGAACCCTTTGTGGAAGGGCTCATCCCGGATGCGCGGACCGAAGCATGTCGGCCCGACAGTGTTGTCTTCCTCGAGCTTAAGGGAGAGGGCGAGCTGCTCGATGCGGTGGCGAGCGTCGGTATCGTCGATGGCGCATGGGCCCAGCCGGCTTGCGACCGGGCCACGGGGAACCGGGTCAGCAGAAGCCGGACAGCCGCGTCGGCCGGATCGCGTAGGAGGGTCTGACCGGTGCCGATCTTCTGGAGCCGGCTCGTTACCCAGGTCATCTCCGACCGTCAGGGCGCGATTGCGCCGGGTTCGGGTACGGCCGGAATGAGCTTCGCTTGGGGGCGGTGAGGATGCCATGTTCGGGTGCTCAGGGTCTTCGGTGTGGCGCGAGATGGATCCCGCGGGACGATCAAGGCGGTCTTGTTGCGTGTTTGCAGCGCCGAGAAGCTCGTTCATGCACCGCAGGCACTCTTGCAGCTCCTCACCCTACAGCTGCTCTAGGCCGACAGTGGCTGCCTGCACGACACGCATGTTCTTGATAGAGTCTCTTAGATGGACGGGGTCGCGCCCAGCACGCGACCGATGGTGGCACCACGGTTCCGCACCTCGGCGACCCGACTGGGCTCAACAGCGGCTGGCGAAAGCCGTACATGGCATCACGCTCCTGCTGGATGGACTCCAACTGGCGTTGCGTAGCAACAAGCATCTCGGCCTCGTCCGGCAGGCGCTTGCACCCCTCCTCGAGCTGGACTAGGGTCTGGGTGGCGTTGGTGGCGTCGATGTCAGTGGCGATGGGAATGCTGAGGTTTTGCATCCTGGCGCACAGCGGGTCGGGCACGCTGGCGTGCTCCGCTACTGCCCTAGCGACAACGGCCTTCTTCGTGGCGCTAGAAAAAGTGGAGCCGGAGTCGGTGGCGAGCACCTCCACCCGGACATAGAGATCCGCCACCTCGGCGGAGATGTCATCGCCAAGGGGGACATGCGAGTCGGTCACGTCAAGCACCCTGCTGGGGTACTCATCGGCCACAAACGCGTCAGAGATGCACAACGCGCTGAAGGAGGCGGTGAGCGAGTCGGCGGGGCTAGCCGTTGGCGCGCCGGGCGTGGGGAACACGCAGTGCGCGATGTGCTCACCGAAGTCGATGAAGGGCCTCGTATGTAACATGTCTCCGGTCGGTACCTCGAGCTGCCCCACGATGGGCGCCAACTATTGTGGTGGGCGCACGGCAGATGCCAAGGGATGGCTAGAGAGAGGGATAGGCTCGAGGGCAGCGGTGGGCTCTAGAGGCGAGGTCGGCATGAGCGAGCGAGGGACGCAAGACATACCCAGGTTCGGGGCTCTCCGGAGAGATAACACCCCTAGTCCTGCGAGTGTGGTTTATGTGTGGATGATACAAGCTTGCTCCTAGAGATGTTTTGGGGAGGAAGGAAGACAGGCAGAGCACAGGCTGCTCCTTCTCCTTGTGTGTGTGTTCTAGTGATGATATGATCATGTGTCCTCTCTCGTGCATGGAGGCCTCCTGGGGGTTTTATAGGTCAACCCCCCAGGGTTACAATGGTAAAGTTACATGGTCATGGGGCCGAGATGTCAGCATTTGGGAAGCCGACGTTGGGGCCCGCCAGGCACCAAGGTACGCCAGGTTCTCCAGGCACGGGCCCCGCGTGCTAGAGGGCACTGTTCCCCATCTTGTCGTGCGTCATGGAGTGGTTGAGCCGGCTCGACTACAGTGGCACGTCCCCTGGTCGCCGTCGGCTTGCATCAGCGGGACGGGGATACACTGTAGCCATGCCCTCCCTAGTCAGCAGGGTAGGTGGGCCATTGTTGCCACGCTCACGCCGGTCAGCGGGGTAGGTGGGCTATTGTTGCCTCGCTCATCACTTCATGGGGAATTGTTCCGTTGTATGCCTTGGACGGGAAGGGAGCTGACCCGCGGCCGGCTTGAGGGACACACTATGCTCGTGTTTGCTTGTTGATGAAGGCTTGACTTGCTGGGACCGCCCGACATGCACCAGCAGGCTTGACCAACGTTGCAGGACTTGGCCGGGTTGCAGTGGGAATCCGGCCAATGGCAAGTCTGATTGAGGGGCGTTGCTGGCCCCGATGTTTTTGAAAAGGGATTCGGGTTCCGTTGCCTGCCCGGGGTTCATCCCCCCGACAAAAAATGAAAACTAAACACAAAAGACGCTCCAAGATTTATGCATATCACATGAAAGAAACAAAAACTGAAACATACCGATACTTGTTGAAGAAAGATGGGATGCCTTCCAGGGCATCCCCAAGCTTAGACGCTTGAGTCTCCTTGGATATTTACTTGGGGTGCCTTAGGCATCCCCAAGCTTGAACTCTTGCCTCTCCTCCTTCTCCTCATATCGAGACCTCCTCGATCTTTGAACACTTCACCCACACAAAACTTAACAGAAAACTCGGTGAGATCCGTTAGTATAATAAAGCAAATCACTACTTAAAGTGCTGTTGTAAACCCATTCATATTTTATTTTTGCATTATCCCTACTTTATCCTAACTTCTCCATGGCTTATACCACCGATAAAGTCCATAGATCCATCAAAACAATGCATAAAAACACAGAATCTGTCAAAAACAGAACAATTTGTAGCAATCTAATTAAACTTTGACCATACTTCTGTAACTCCAAAAATTCTGAAAAATAGGACAAAATAAACATTTTGCATGGCAATACTGCGTAAATTTTTTAGGAACTTTTGACATTCAAGTAAAAAAAATGTAAATTCACGCACTACAGACAAAGTTTCTGTTTTTGCACCGCACATACCAACAAGCATTCTAATCATCCTAAAGGCAAATCTTGGCACATTATTTTTATAGTACAATGGATTTGTACAAGGGGATAATTATTTTTGTTGAAAATTTTCTATAATCAAGATTCACAAAGTTTCCATGGGCATGAACCAAGTTCAAGGATGTCCCCCACTTCAAAGGTGCTCGTCTTTCTCACTTTCACTTTTCTTTTTGCAAAGTTTTAAGTTCCCCTCTATATTTTGTTTTTGTTTTTAAACTTTATAAAAGCACACAACAAAATATAATGACTCTCTAAAACTTCCGGGTTGTCTCCCTGGCAGCGCTTTCTTTAAAACCATTAAGCTAGGCATAAAGTGCTCAAGTATTTGATCCACCCGGATCCCAAGGCATATCAAAGCCATTTTTAATTAACAATGATTTATAATTTAGTAGTGAGCACAAAGCAACATATATCATATAATGACAAAGTCTAACTTTCTTCCTATGCATCAACATGTCATAAAAGAACAATTCATGCACACCAAGTAAAGGCCAATACATAGCATAAGTAGTTTCTTACAATTTTATTGTGTCGGAAACATAGAGAGGCGAAGATGTAGTTCCTCTCTCATAATAATTGCAAGTAGGAGCAGCAAGCGCATGCATATTATATTCATAAAAATCATCATGTGTAATGGTAGAACGCAACCCATCAATATAATCCTTAATAAGAGCAAACTTCTCTGATATAGTGTAGTTGGGAGAATTTAGAAAGATAATATGACTATCATATGTTGGTGCAATAGCAACAATTTCATTCTTAACATAAGGAGCTATAGCAAGTTCATCTCCATAAGCATAATTCAATTTGGCATCATGGCCACAAGCATAGCAAGCATCAAGTTCATCAAAAAGGGATATTTCAAATGAATCAATGGGATCATAGCAATTATCATAGCATCCATCCTTCGGCAAGCACGAAGGGAAATTAAACAATGTATGAGTTGAAGAGATACTCTCATTAGAAGGTGGGCATGGGTAGCTAATCCGCTATTCCTTCTTTTGTTCTTTGCTCTCCTCCTCATCTTTTCCATCCAATGAGCTCATAGTTTCATCTATTTATTCTTCCATAACTTCCTGCAAAATATTAGCCTCTTCTTGGACTACAGATATTTTCTCAATAAACTCATTAATATCGATATTATATTCATAATTCTCATAGGAATATTTTAAATATAGCAAAAAATTCTGGTCTGTAAACAACATTATCATAATCTTCATACTTTTCAAACATAGATTAAATTTCATAAGCACCCTTAAAAGCAACAAATTATTCTATTCGTTCCACATCATAGTAATCATATCTACCATTAGCATAAGAAGCTAAGGTTTCATTATCATTAAATTTGCATGAAAATGGAAGATGTGGAGCCTTCATCCTAGAGCAACAAGTATAATCATATCTCAAGCATAGATTCCGGGCGCGGGGAACACGCAGTGCGCGATGTGCTCACCAAAGTCGATGAAGGGCCCCGTCTGGAACATGTCTCCGGCCAGGACCTCGAGCTGCCCCATGGTGGGCGCCAATTGTCGTGGTGAGTGCACGACAGATGCCAATGGATGGCTAGATAGAGGGATAGGCTCGAGGGCATCGGTGGGCTCTAGAGGCGAGGTCGGCATGAGCGAGCGAGGGACGCAAGACATACGCAGGTTCGGGGCTCTCCGGAGAGATAATACCCCTAGTCCTGCCGAGTGTGGTTTATGTGTGGATGATACAAGCTTGCTCCTAGAGCTGTTTTTGGGAGGAAGGAAGACATGCTAGAGCATAGGCCTCGTTTGTAGCCTTTTTCGATAAATAAGAGTGTCAAACCCAACGAGGAGCTAAAGATAGAACAAATATTCCCTCAAGTTCTATCGACCACCGATACAACTCTACGCACACTTAGTGTTTGCTTTACCTAGAACAAGAATAAAACTAGAAGTACTTTGCGAGAATAAAACTACGAATGAATTGCAAAGTAATAAAAGTAGATATCTTTTGTCACGCAAGAAAGTCATTTGTCCCTAGGTGATCTATAACTAGACCGGTGATCATTATTGCAATTTTATATGAGGGAGAGGCATGAGCTAACATACTTTCCGTACTTGGATCTAATGGGGATCCCTCGCGTTTGCGCGACACAGAGGGCACCATAGGACATCACAAAATAAAAATACAACTCAAACCAATCACGATCATCAATCAACCTATAGGACAAAATGAATCTACTCAAACATCATAAGATAGCCATAGATCATTGGGAAATAATATATAGCGTTGAGCACCATGTTTAAGTAGAGATTACAACGGGTAGAAGAGAGGTTACACCGTTGTATAGAAGAGATGATCCGGAGTAGGTTCAGGTGAAATTCATGGGTGTTCCGTGTGCATTTTGTAGATGGATTGGAGTTCGTCCTTGTCATATTTGATCGATGATTCAGACATAGAAGAGATGATCCTCGACGATGATGTTGACAACCTAGTGTTGTTGCATCTCATGGAGGAATTTGAGGCGGGGTTGAAGAACAAGCGGCGCAGATCCATGGCCGGCTGACTATGCATTCCCCACAACCGAGCTCTCGGCGATAAGATGCTCATGAAGGACTACTTCACCGAGGTACCGACATATCCAACTCACCTCTTTCATGTGTGATATCGAATGCATAGGTCACTTTTCCTCCGCATCGTTGATGCTTGCGAGCAAAATTGTCGTTTCTTCACTCGGTGCAGGAATGCTGCCGTTTTGATTGGCTTTAGTGCATGTCATAAAATATCGGCGATGACGAGTGATCGCATATGGTGTTCCCGTCGACTACGCGGGTGAATATCTTTGCATTGGAGAAGATACCACCATCAAATGCGTCTGTGTCTTTGCCAAGACAACGATCCAAGTTTGTGGCCTGGAGTACCTTCGTGCTCCAAACAAAGAAGACACAAAAAGGATCATGGCAGCGGATAAAGAAATGGGATGGCTGGGCATGCTAGGTAGTATTGATTGCATGCATTGGAGGCGGAAGAACTACCAGGTGGCTTGGGCAGGGCAATACACAAGCCACAAACGAAAACCCACCATTGTGCTTGAAGTCGTGGCTTCACATGATTTATGGATTTGGAATTGTTTCTTTGGTTTGCCGGGGTCTCTCAATGATATCAATGTCCTGCAACGATCTCATCTATTTGCTCAGCTAGCTAGTGTCAAAGCTCCGACTTGCAACTATGCCGTCAATTGCCATGAGTATAACATGGGATACTATCTTACTGATGGTATTTATCCTTAGTGGTCAACATTTGTGAAGACCATTAGTGAACCCAAATTAAGAAACACATTTTTTTGCCGAAGCAAGAACCTTGCCGAAAGGGGCATTTGGCGTCTTGCAAGCTCGTGGCCATTGTTCGAGGTCATGCTTGCCTCTGGGATAAAATTTTCTCAGAAACATCATGACTGCTTGTGTAATTGTACATAGTATGATCGTCGAGGATGAGAGGGATTTGGACTTGTACAATTATGACAATGTTGGTAGCCATATGAAGCCTGACATGGATACCAATATTGAAGCCTGACAATGTTGGTAGCCACTCCCCGGAGGATGAGAGGATGAGATCACTGCATTTTTTGAGACCTATCGGAAGACCGAGAACCATGATTCACACAACCAACTCAAGCATGATCTTGACAACTCTATGGGGGGAGATATATTCTCATTTTTATTCATATGTATCTGTTTTTGATTTAAACAATTTGGTGTTGTAATAATTATTTGAATTTGAACATTTATTGTAATGAAAACGGTTGTTGTATTGTGAATTGCTTTTTGAACCATTTATATTCATATGTTTAATTTATATTATGATTCCATCCGGTTTTCTACGTTGAAATCTCTAATTTATGAAGCTATGCAAAATTTACGGTACCACGAGCCCTCCAACATGGAACACATCCCGTAAACGCGTTCCGCAAAACATTTACGGGATCTGTTTCGCCAATGTTTAGCGGGCGCCCTAAACGGGTTTTGCAGGACAATGCTCTAAGGGTGTGTTTGGTTTGGATCACCAACTAGAATGGCATGGGTCGGACCCGTGACTGGGCCCCGTTCCTGCGTTTGGTACATAGCTGGAACGGGAATCAAGTCGTTCCCACCGAGCGAATATTCGGCTAATATGCGGAACCTGCCGATACCTCCAAATTGGAGGAATCACGCGAAACCGGTCGCGTCTCCTCTCTCAAGCCGCCTCCGCCTCGTCTCTCCCCTCCCTCCCTCTGCTCTCTCACAGCCACAACGTTCCCATCTAGGCGGTGGAATGGGTAGCAACCGGTGGTTGCTGGCGTCGGCCACACCCTAGATGGCGGCCTGACCTGCAGGGAGGCGGCTGCAAATTTGTGGCGTTGACCAGATCTTTCGGGGAGCGGCGGCGGCCTGATCTGCTTGTGGGAGGCCGCAACCTGATGTGCTGGTGGGCGACGGCGGCCTGACTCGCCGGTGAGTAGGCGGCCGATTTGTTGGGGGCGGCAGAGGAGCAATGGCAGATCGCTAATGGCAGCAACCTGGCTTAATACATCCACGCAGGGACATGGGAAGAGGAGCCTGGTGTGGTATTGTTCGACGAACATCCGATCTGAAGCTTTACTCAGGAGACTAGTGGCGGCAGAGGAGCAGTGGCAGATCGCTAATGGCAACCAGCCAACGAGTTCATTAGCTCTTAATCATAGTTTGACCGCGGCTTTAGGACTTAGAGTTACATCCTTGTCATAATGTGCATTATTATCTTCTTTTTCTTTTTTCATATTTTTTATTCTTCTTTGTAAATTGATTCTTCTTTTGCTTGTACAAATGTGTTTTTTAGCCACAGGGTCATCTTGAAGAAATGCTTTGGTGCAAGAGGAAATAGTTGCAGATAGGTTTGATGTCATATTTATAATGCTTTGTGAATGTACCTTGCCAAAGTGAACCAAATCCATTATGTTCCATCTCTTCAACCAAACACTGAAATGTAACCATTCCATTTCATGTATTGCCTCCAACTAAACACAGGAATGGAACCGACCCATTCCAATGGAATGGAACCATTTCATTCCACTTCGTTCCGTAACCAAACACACCCTTTCCGCTCCCCAGGTCAGTATTTCCTCTTCCCACGGCCAGTGCACACAGTATTTCCCCCCTCAATCGTCTCACACACACTTCCGAATTCAAAAAAGGAATCACGTGTGGATGTTGGGCCCCAAAGCCCTCCTCTCGACCCAGTTGGGCCGAGAAAGCGGTACCACCACACCGCTAGCATCTATTATCCCCCCCGCTCGCTCGCTTCTGGCGCGAAAACTCCTCCAAATTTCTCCCGCCAGAGCCACCAAAACGGAGCCAAAAAAAGAAAACCATCCGCGCGCCTCCCGCCGTTCGCAGAAACCCGCGGCAATTCGCAGGAGCCTCAACCCCGCCCCCGCCCGCGCCCGCCAATTTCCCCCTCAAAAGCACCTTATAACCAGCGCGCAGATCCCATCCCCTCTCCCAAATCCAAGCCATCCCCGCCGCCGCCCGCCGCCCACCACCTCCACCGCCCACGAAATCTTCTTCCGGAAGACGCGCGAGCCCCGCCGGAGACGAGAGGCATGGACGCCAAGTCGGTGACGCCGGGCGCCGTGGCCCTCATCCTCGCCAACCCCACGCCGGCGTCGCCCGACGACGTGCCGGAGATCGTCGTGCAGGTCGTCGACCTCAAGCCCATCGGCTCCCGCTTCACGTGAGTGCTCTCCCTCCTTCCGTCGACCCCCTCCCCCCTCCCCTGTAGCATCTCGCCGGATCTGTCCGCCCCTTCTGCGCGTAGGCATAGTGCACCACGGAATCGCTCGTTTGTCTTCAGAATCTGTCTAGATCTCTCCATTTTGCCCCGTACCTGCACAGATCTGTTCTTCTTTGTGCCGATATCCCCCTGTATGAAATGTGTTCCTGACGGACTGTTCTTCTTGCCTCGCAGTTTCATGGCCAGCGACGGGGAGGCGAAGGTCAAGGCGATCCTCTCCACCCACTTCGCGTCGGAGGTCCACTCCGGCAAGCTCCAGAACCTGGGCCTCGTCCGCATCCTCAACTACACATGCAACGACATCCCACAAAAGACGGACAAGTAAGTACAATCCCCACTCCCGTCCCGCCGTTCTTACAGATCCGTTTCATCCTTCACTGAACACCGTGCTTTGTACGGTACACGGCAGGATGGTGATTATCACCAAGTGCGAGGTCGTGTCCCAGGCGCTTGATGCCGAGATCAAGAGCGAGGTCAAGATGGAAGAGCCAGCGGCTCTCATGAAGCCCAAGGAGGAGGCTGCGGTCCTCTCCAAGCCCATTGGCGTGGCCCCGGCTGCGATTATGCTGAAGCCGAGGCACGACGTGAAGTCCGCCTCCCAGATTGTTAGCGAGCAGCGCGGAAAGTAAGCTCTTCTTGCAGAGCTGTGTCCTTACTCTACTGTTCTGCTGATGAAATTTGTCAAGAATTGACGCTCACTTCTGTCACTTCTGTGTCTGCAGTGCTGCTCCTGCTGCTCGCTTGGCCATGACGAGACGGGTGCATCCTCTGATCTCCCTCAACCCCTACCAGGGCAACTGGGTCATCAAGGTGCGGGTCACAAACAAGGGCAACCTCAGGTCATACAGGAATGCCCGTGGAGAAGGCCATGTCTTTAACGTAGAGCTCACTGACGAGGATGTAAGTTCCCTGTCAAATGCTTTGATACATGTATTTGCCAAACCAAGTTGTAACTGTAAGCTGACTCTGCTTGATCTGTGTACAGGGCACCCAGATCCAGGCCACCATGTTCAATGAGCCCGCAAAGAAGTTCTATCCCGTGTTTGAGCTTGGGAAGGTCTACTACATCTCCAAGGGGTCGCTCAGAATTGCAAACAAGCAGTTCAAGACAGTCCAGAATGACTATGAGATGACCCTGAGTGAGAATGCTGTTGTTGAAGAAGCTGAGGGAGAATCTTTCATTCCGCCAGTGCAATACAACTTTGTCAAGATTGATATGCTGGGGCCATATGTTGGTGGCAGGGAGTTAGTAGGTGAGGCTGAATTGCTTAAATTCAGTGAGCTATATTAGTAACTTGTTGCATTCAGCCTGATTAATTTACCCTGTTCTATCTTTTATCTGTAGATATCATTGGTGTTGTTCAGAGTGTATCACCTACTCTGAGTATCAGAAGAAAGATTGACAATGAGTCAATCCCCAAGCGTGACATTGTTGTTGCAGATGACTCGTAAGCATCAACTTAACTTGTTGATATCTTAGCATATGGTGTATGTGATATTAATAGCTTGAAAGGTGGTGCATGTTCTGATGTACAACTAATTTGATTGCAGGAACAAAACTGTCACCATTTCTCTTTGGAATGATCTTGCCACCACTGTTGGTGAGGAACTCTTGGACATGGTTGACTCTGCACCTATCATTGCAGTGAAGAGCCTGAAAGTATCTGACTTTCAAGGTAGGCTCTTGGTCCCCTTCCATAAATTCTTTTCTGGATAACAATTTTGTTGTTGTTGTGGGGAACAATTTTATTTTATTTGTGCTAACAGCTTGTTACTAAATTTCTCTACCAGGTGTGTCTGTTTCTACAGTAGGCAAAAGCACACTTGTGATTAACCCAGAGTTGCCTGAGACTGAGAAGCTTAGGGCTTGGTAAGGCCCTGATGCTAAACGATGCTTCTTTTGATTAGCTCTTCAGTTTTTCTGTTATAGATAATGACCACATTGTTTGCTGAACAGGTATGAATCTGAAGGCAAGGGTACTACCTTGACATCAGTTGGTGCTGGAATGGGTGCATCCAACGCTGGTGGCTTGAGATCAATGTACTCTGACAGAGTTTTTCTGTCTCACATCACAAGTGACCCTAATTTGGGCCAGGATAAGGTAAGATTTTGAATGCTTGTTAGCAGTACAAAGTGCATCTGAATCTGAATAATTCATGACAGTAAACTTGCAACTGCCTGCAGTAAGCTGATTCAAATCGTTTTGCAGCCTGTTTTCTTCAGCCTGTATGCCAACATAAGCAACATCAAGCCTGACCAGACCATGTGGTACCGTGCCTGCACCACCTGCAACAAGAAGGTGACTGAGTCACTCGGATCAGGATACTGGTGTGAAGGGTGCCAGAAGAACTATGAACAGTGCTCATTGAGGTAACAGTCCTACTCAGTTGCAGTAAACACATGCTACTGCCATTTAACGATCCGTGAAATACCAATGCTAAGTGTGCCTTGTTCACCGTGGCTCTTCAGGTACATCATGGTGATCAAGGTCTCTGATCCCACTGGTGAGGCCTGGCTGTCTCTTTTCAATGACCAAGCAGAGAGGATCGTTGGCTGCAGTGCAGATGAGCTTGATCGGATCAGGAAAGAGGTAAAAACTCACGCCTCACCATTCAGAATGTAGACATGTTGCTTGCTCTGTGATCTGTGCCTAAGACTGTCAAATTCTGTTTGCAGGAGGGCGATGACATGTTCCAGCTCAAGCTGAAGGAAGCCACCTGGATTCCCCACCTGTTCCGCGTCAGTGTCGTGCAGAACGAGTACATGGGAGTGAAGAGGCAGAGGATCACCGTGAGGAGTGAGTCGCCGGTCGACTATGCCGCTGAAGCGAGGTACCAGCTCGAGGAGATCTCCAAGCTCACCTCCAGCTAGAAGAAGATGCAAGAGGAGTATGCCTGCTCCCCTTGAGGAGACTCCCAAGCTCACCGCCGCCTGCTGGAAGAAGATGCAAGAGTATTGCCTGCCTGCTCCCCTTGAGGAGATATGAGACATCCAGGCTCACCGCTTTGCTAGATGAAGCCATGTTTTGGCCCCAAGTTTCCTGAAGTGTAGTGCTGCTTCAGCTGTGTCTTTCTGCCGTGTCGCTCCTCAAATGTAGTGATCACTTAAAAACGCTTTTGCTGTCCTGTGTTATATATGTAGACGTTCGGTTTGGAGGACATCGGAGTATTCTTCTGTTCTATCTGTTTGATCTGCAAATTCCTTCTCCATCAGACAAGCATGAATGCAGATCCACTGCTAGCTGATGTTAAACATATGTTCTGAACAAGTGTCCTCGTGGCTTAGTATGCAAGAATCACTGCACTATTCTTTATCTGTGTCCTGGGAATGTATAGGTGTATAAACGTTGTGAATCCACCTATCTAGGTTTGAGCACCACAAGGTAGTCTCAGCCTTGCGCTGCTGGGCTTGCTGGGTTGGATTTGGTTTGTTGGTTGCTGGGAAGGTTTGGGGGAGGATCTTTTGACTTTGTAGGGGTTAACTACCTCGATCTTCTCTAAACTGAACAAGCCCTGAAGATGTATACCAGACTAACAATGTATTCCATGGAAAGCTACCAACTCAGAAGATGCGGTTAAGATGTTCATCACTTCAGACTGGGTGTCATGTGAAACAGGTTCCATCAATAATGACTGGTTGCTGGGAGCCGTGAGAAGCCAGCCACTAAGATCAGTCGCCATCATGAATGGTGACCAGGCTAACAAAGTACTCTATAGATGTGATGAAGATGTTGCATCAGTTGTAGGGTGTCAGGAACATGGTTAGCTACTGACTCCATGAAACTGGTGCTCCATCACTAGTGACTGGTTGCTGGTAGCTTTGAGAAGCCACCAAACAACTGACCAGTCGCTGGTTCATAAAATTTGCTCCAGCAGGCTGGTTGCCACCAACAAGCTGCTACTGTATCTACAAGACCATGGCTGCAGACCCTTTGGTCTTAAGACAACGACAACAACAACAACAACAATAACAGCAGGAAACAAGTGATGATCACCAGAACAACGAGTGATGTTCAATCTGTCATATGTTTGCTATTTAGTTGTCTGTAGGAGCAAATCTCCCACCATGTCTTCAGTTTAGGATAATAAGTAAGTACTGTGATGTGCAGTCTGTAAAACATAAAATGCAGTCTCACGATGAGATTTCTAGTTCCAAGCTAAGCTTAGGGCTGCTGAAGCCACACGCGGAGCACTTGCACCACCTGCATGCATGCGCGCGCCGGTCTAGAGCGAAGACGACGGGGGGTTCACGACGATGTGCCTCATCGGGTGGGCGACTTCGCCGCCTCCAGCATGCGCCACAAACTCCGCCGGAGTCAGGAAGCTACCATGGCACACACACACAATCCTCACCTCCTCAGCTCTGCTGTACTGGTACAGGAAGCCGTCGATCCTCTCGCCGTTGCGGAGCCCGCTGGTGTACACCACTGGCATCTTCCGCACCATGTCTGCCACGCTCCTAGTCCTAGTAGCTCTTGCCGCCGGCCATTCCGAACCATCCTTCTGCTCCCCTATGGAGATGCCAGGGGCTGCTGCTCTCACCGCCAATGCTGAAGATGAAGAGGTTGCCACGGCGCTGCTGTTTGCACCCACAGACGAGGGCAGAACAGCCGATGACAGGCTCCGCCCTAGAGTGCCAGGAGTTCCTGTAAGATTACACACCAACATATACCTTAGTAATCAACAGAAGCAAATCTGATAGAATCTGATACTCCCTCCGTAAACTAATATTAGAGCGTTTAGATCACTATTTTAGTAATCTAAACGCTCTTATATTAATTTACAGAGGGAGTACAAGGTAGGAACATTGAAATAAAAACCAACTGCTACTAGTTACTACTAAACAACAGCATGTATAGAACAGTCCGAATCTATCAGTAGTTGCTTTACAACGAGGGTTGGTTAGCATAGTCAATTATTGGTATCCTTGCAGTTCCTGTTCAAGGACATGTTCAATAGGACAAATACTGTAACTGCACGGTTTTGGTCCAGAGGGCAGGATGAATCTAAGCCACAACTTAATTTGGTGGGTGTATGTTGCTTGGCTTGGTAGTTCAGACGGCAAAGCCAAGTACCTACTACATGATTAAAATGGCATAATTTTTGAAGGGTAACACACGGAGGTAAGCATGCAAGTAGGAACGTAGCATTGTCAGATGAAAGTACCATGCTTGCGAATTGTGACACGGAATTTGTTATGTTATGTAGTCTAGCATAAGAATGCAATATAGCAAAATATCTTGTGATGCAGCCTTTCAAAGCTTAATTATACCTTTCAAAGCTGAATTCCTTTTCGGACCTTGTGATGCAGCTGGAGGCTGATATGGTGGAGGAAGCCCACTCAAGCGACGCCTCACATTGGTACGGTTCATTCTTTGTACTGTTGCCTTTCCTCCTGCCTGCTCACTCATTTCATCTGGGTTCTCTCCAACTTCCCCTACAGAAACGTTGGAAGAGTTCATCCTGTCGATACTCCTCTTCATTTCGAGTTTGTTCAGAGTTTCTGCTAGCTTCCTCTTCCTCCACCCGTCCTCGATGCCAGCAGGGAGTGAACTTGTCCTCACGAGGATTCCTGCAGAAGATATTGTCAGACCATCCTCGAAGTAATGCACCCTCGCTTAAACTAATACTCCCTCCGACCCAAAATAAGTGTCGCAGTTTTGCACTAAGGTTAGTTCAACCTTAGTTCAAAACTGCGACACTTATTATGGATCGGAGGGAGTAGTACTTTATATATGGCAAGATGATGGGTTAAACTGGATCCATATATTAAGTATCACATGTCCTTACAAAAACACCCTTTACAAAAAAGAAAGAAAACACTTGATAGTACTGATGGTCATTTCAGGCAATACTGAAGTTCTTGACTGGACCAATGTATAATTGACATCTTACATAAATAGATGTGGAGATGACCCTAATGCCCCAGTACACTATATTGGCGTGCTTCAACAAGTAAGGAACAACGAGAAACCAGCAGACTCCCAATGAAAATGCATACTAGTAACGGTACTGGAAACCTTTTTTCTACCACGAAATAACTTTGGCATATAAGAATAAGACCCCACTTTCATCAATCATGATGTGGTTGGCTGGTTCAAAACTTGCCCTGTATCAATGGAACGAACTTTTTAACCACATGTTCGGCATAATACTAATATATCCGCTCCAATAGACCCTTTTGAAAATATATCTAATTAATCTTGAGGCAAAATGGTTATTTAGACCAAAAATGAATCATGCAGACGTAAATATTAAAGGCAATGAAACAAAGGGGAATATGTGCACCATATGGAAGCATGTTTTGGGGGGATCTGGTCTGGGAGAAGGGGAGGGTTGTTTGCCAACTTGCACTCTGGCAACCAATCATGTGTGAATGTGTGATGTCTCTTGCCGACGACAAGTGGTGGTCGTGACGGGGCTGCCGAAATCCATGCTCGGAATAGCTTCCTTGGTGTACAGTGGACATTTCTAGTGTTGCTCGGACATCCGTGTTAACTTCGATCGCCGAGTCTGACTCTCCGAATCCATGTGGATTCATGGATTCGAATGCTATTTGCCATGCCAAAAAGATATCATGCCAAAATCGGGCACCATCTGATACCAGATCCAAGTAAATATTAGACTAGCTAAGCGAGCACGTAGGCTTGACACCGTAAAACATGCTTGATATGGCATCCTTGGTGTACCAAATAATCAAGGTACTACCGTGCAACAAACATCTCCAGCATTGTTGCCGTCAAAAAAAAAAAAATCTCCAGCATTGCTCGGACATCCTTGCCAAACTTCGGTTGCCAAGTCAACACCCATGTTGGATCAGGCACCAAAATCCAATATTGCGTTTGAGTCAGTATTTTACACTAGGTAAGTGAGGGCATAATTGTACAATGGAATGTCGACCAGAACTATGAGGCCGACGTCATTTGACTTCTTCCTTGACGATAGACCTCTAGGGTGTGTAGCTTCGATTGTCGAGTATTGCACCCCGAATCCGTGTCGGATTTGAGTGTTTTTGACACATCCAACAATGTCATGCTGGATAAGGCATCAAGATCCTCTACCAAGTCTTGATAAGTGTTAGACTCGTAAGCGATCATATGGCCATCACAAGGTATAACGAAATAGCGAGCTTCAGAGCTAATATGCCCAACAATGATCAACTTGTTCCTCGATGATATAGACCTCGACAGGTGTCCAAACTTCGATTGTCAAATCCGGCACCATGTCCGAGTAAATGTTAGAGTAGGTAAAGAACACATCAGCGTCACAAGATACATAGAAATGGCAATCGACTACGATGGTCGACGACGTTCGAGTTGTTCCTAAGCGATAGACCTTGACGAGGTTCCGACGTTGGTTGCCGAATATGAGGGCCCAAATTTGTGTGAGATTTGAGTGTTATTTATGCCGTGTCCAACAATATCATGCTGAATAAGGCAGCGAAATCATGTAACAAGTTCAGATAAATGTTTGACCAGCTATCATGTGCTTCATAAGATAAAAAGAAATGGCCAACATTTGATGCTACTCTGCCAATCGAGCACAATGACATCGCAAGAATCAGAACGACAAGCGTCGGAACTAGGATTGCCAACGAGTTCCAACTTGTTCCTCGACAATAGACCTTGACGGGTTTCCTACTTGAGTCGCCGAATATGACCATCTCATGTGCTTCACAAGAAACAAGAAAATGGCAATAGCTGATGCTACTTTGCCAAACGAAAAAAAATGCTATACTAGGTAAGCAAGCACATCGGCGATGCAAGGTACACGGAAATGGCGAGCATCAGGACTAGGATGGTTGATAATGTTTGACTTGTACCTCAGCCATAGACCTCGACAGGTTCCAACTTTGGTTGCCAAACAAGGCATCCCAAATTTGTGTCATACTTGAGTGTTATTTGTCATGTCAAACAATGTCATGACGAATAAGGCACAACAACCGGGTACCATCCCGGAAGAATTCGCGTCATACTTGAGTGTTATTTCCCATGTCTAACAATATCATGCCAAATAAGGCACCGGAACCGTGTACCACATCCGACAAAATGTTTGGCCAAGTATGATGTGCTTCGCAAGATATAGAGGAATGGCAAGCATTGATGCCACTTTGCCAAACGAGTAAAACGTTACATTAGGTATACCCGTAAAGTGTCATCATAAGGTTTGCCAAAATGACAAGCATCCGCAGTAGGATGGCCAATGGTGTCCAACTTGTTCCTCGGTGATAGACCTTGATGGGTTTAGAACTTCCGTTGCCGAATATGACCGCCCGAAGTCGTGTTTCATTTGAGCGTTATTGGCCATGTCCGACAATATCATGCCGAATAAGGCACAAGAACCGTGTACCACCTCCAAAGAGATGTTTGACCAAGGATCATATGCTTCGCAAGATATAGAGAAATGACAAGCGTTCATGCCACTTTGCCAAATGAGTAAATGTTACACCAGATAAACAAGCACATTGGCCTCGCAAGGTATGCTGGAACAACAAACATACGCACTAGGATGGCCGAGGGGTTCGACTCGTTCCTCAGCGATAGACCTTGATGAGCTTTGAACTTCGATTGCCAAATATGGCCGCTCGGATTTGTATTGATGCCGTGTCCGACAATATCATGCTGAGTAAGTAGCCGAAATCGTGCACCACATCCAGATAAATGTTTGAATGGTCATCATGTGCTTCACAAGATACATTGAAATGGCAGCCTTTGATGCCACTCTCGAAAAGACTGAAATGTTACACTAGGTAAGCAAACCTCACTGGCGTCACAAACTACACCAGAATGGCGAGCATCAGAACTAGGATAGAGCATGTCTTCGACTTGTTCACCACCAACAAACATCGACGGGTGTCCAACTTTGATTGTTGGCTATGATATCCCAAATCCGTGTAGGTCGAGGGCTATTTGTCTTGTCCAACAATGTCATGTTGAGTAAGGCATAGAAATCATGTACAACCTTTGAATAATAAATGTTCGCAAAGCGCCATGTGCTTCACAAGATAGAAACAAATGACATGCATTTAACCTAGTCTGCCCAATGACACTGTACTTAGGGTTTGGTTCCCCGACGACGGTGATGTGGTGGCGACGACAGTGCCGTGTAGAATAAGAGTAAGGTTTCCCCAACTTGTTGGCGACGGCCTTGTTAGCGCCTTAGAGTAGGATGGAGGATTGTCTAGTCGCTGCTCTTCTGGTGTGTGGAGGATCTGGTTCCTCTTCATGCTTTGCAGGTTGTCGTTGAAGGCTTCCTCTGGCGGAGGTGGTCGTCAAAGGCGTCCTCTAGCGGAGGAGACGATGCGCTTCGTCTCTTGGTCCACTGCCTCCTCCTCCAAACGATGAAGTTCGGCCAGCTTCGGCTTCGCCCGGGAACTAATGAGCTTAGGTTTCGCCAGACCCGTTTGTCCGAATCTAGGTTGCTCGTCCAACTTTCTTCGTTGCATTCTCCGAGGCGGCGATATGTTTTCGTCGACATCTTCTGTCTCCACCGACAACTTCTTGGCCGCTACATCAACAACATTCCTTGGCTCCAGCGGTGTTTCGGAGGTACAAGTGCAGTATGAAGCATTGCTTATGGCGCATCTCTAGCGAGTGCAGGAGGAAGACGGTGTCAATTTCCCCGGGAGCCATGTGTAAGGTTTTGTTTCTTTAAGGATGGTCCTGTAAGGGTTGGTCGACTTGAATAAATGGATTTTGGCCACTTTACAGAAAAAACACACAAGCTAGTGAGCTAATAATTGCTTGTCTCGGCGGCCCTAGTACTTTCTATCCCTATAATAGGCTAGAGATGGCCGCCCAGGCAGCTACCACACACCCTGCTTATACCTTGCTTTCCCATCTTCCTACACTGGTACACAAATCATGGCAGAGTTCTAATAGACCCTGGCACACAAATAGTTGTGAACAGGACAAATCCATTATACTAATGTAGAAGTTGTCAAATAAGCAAGCCAACCGAGCTGTAAGACAGCCAACAAGGAAACACAGATGGTAACACATCACCTTAGCTTGCTGAATCCACCTAAGATCCAGCGGCCCAGCTATACTCCAGAGAGAAACAGGGGCGCCTTTTACTCCATATACTACTGGTGTACTTTATTCACTGGCCAGGTGCAATTGGCAAATGGCAATCCCTAATTCCACTTTCCTAATGTGCATTGCATGATTGCATCTATGCTCATAGATTTTTCTTGGGAACAATGAAACTATTCATGTCCTTTGTACCAGATAAAAACAATCATATCTGTTAAGCCTACCTAACACAATATATTACCAGTGAGATGTGTGCATTTTTTTTTTTTTGGAAATGAGATGTATGAAGGTACTAATACTACCACATTGCTGAGCTTGAGAATTAATTGAGCTAATAAAATACTACCACATGACTAATACAAAATTAGTACCGTCACATTGAAACATAAGACAGAAAAGAAAAAGACGTACCTTCGCCGTCCGACGAGCCTGTGGACGGGGGGCTCACGCTCGCCCGCAGCTTCCCTACGCCGCCCGACGAGCCTGTGGACGGGGGGCTCAACCTCGCCCGTGGCAAAGCTGCGGGCTCTACCACGACGCCGTTCAGAGCGACACCACTCCCCTGCGGTTGGACCTCAGCGCCGCTCCTAGGCGAAGCGGCGTTGTTCCCCGCCTCCGCCTCCGCCATAGGCGGCAGGGAGCTTGTCCTGGGGAGCGCGGGCGGCGCCGGCGCCACCTGCTGGATGCAGGCGACGGACGAGGACCTGGCGAGCCCCTCGCCCCTCCTCCTCTCCTGCCCGAATCGCCCCCCGAGCGACAGGCCGAGGCTAAGCTCGACCTCCTCGGCCTGCGAATCCAGGCGCCGCGGCTTCTCCTCGCCGCGACCGGTCTCGCCTCCCCCGCCGACGCCGCGCAGCAGGTCCCTCGAGTAGGCCTCCATCGCCGGCGAAGCCACGAACTGGTCACTGGACAGAGGAAGCTCCCGGACGGAGTCGTTGCTTGGGTCAGAGGAAGCTCGATCCCGCGCTCGTCAGAGAAGAGCCTGCCGCCGCGGGGAGGGACAGTCAGGAACCAAGCACAATTAAGGCCAGCGAAGCGAGAGAGAAACGAAAGCATAGGAGGAGACTGGCGCGGCTTACGAGGATTGCGCAGCCTTGGAGGGAGGTGGACGCCATTGACGTAGAGCCGGTGATGTGCTGTTCCGGTCTGCTCTGCTCGCCGCTGCCTCGCACGGAGAGGAGGAAGGAGACGCTCCGTCGCAACAAAAATAATTTGCTCGTCTCCGGGGCCCTCCGCCCTGCCCTTTTGCTTTCGAGGTGCGAGAGAGGGGGAGGGCTAGTTTGGGAAGCGCGGACACGCGACGAGACGCCGCCCTCCCGGCAGGACACATGTCGTGACAGGGGGGACGCGTGGCGTGGCTCGCGGCGGAGCCGAGGCCGGAGCTGAAACGCTCGCGCTGGCGCCGGACGGAGCGCGTGGCCTGCGGGGCGTACGTGGAGTCACGGGCGCGAGCGGCTGCGGCTGCGCGGCGCCTCCGCGCTTCAGTTTCGCCTCCCTGACTTGTCTCGACCGAGCGGAGGGGGGGCCTTTTGGCCCGGTCTCCGGCGAAACTGCGTGCACGACCAACGGACGATGACGATGCAAGTCGCCGTGTCAGTCTATCTATATCTATCTATCTATCTATCTATCTCTATCTATATCTGTCTAGCCGCTTAAAGGGCGACCGTTTTCTGTCTCATGCTTGTTTTCGGCTACTTTTTAATGCTTTTAAGTAGAATAACACAAAACTTCGGGATAAGAAACTATTCTACTACACGGCAGGTACTTAGAGCATGGATCTGCACCCACTTGTCGAACAAGTGTCTGTGTCCACGTGTTGGAGAGATGGCTTTGATTATGATGGACGTTTTACTTTTACCAGCCAACTCCAGTTTTGAGTTTGACTGTAAAAGATGAAAGAGCAATAAATAAATAAATGAAAACCAGCATGCGAGACGAATGTGTTGTTGCTATCGATGACCGATATCACAACCATCGTACTCCTTTACCGCATAATTGATACCATGGATTGATGTTGACTGCATATGGTGCCCATGCAAGTGGCAAAGAATCTTCGCCGCCTCAAAAGATATTTGATATATGTAATTGGATCGGAAAGAAAGTGACCAGTGACACCGACTTACACAAATAATAGTCTAGTGTTGATTATCTTCAAATAATGTGCAACTTGGGCTTAAGCAAATAATAGTCTAGCGCTAATTATATTTTCATACAACTGGCTAGCTTTAAGTGCTTCTAGTTAGAGTTGAATATACCTTCAAATTGAGAGACTATTCTACGCTGTAGAGGGCCTAGGCATCTTTTTTTCTGAAAAAGTGTAGATTTTTGTGTCGAGACTATGTGAAGTAACTATGATGAAAATCTCACGCCAGGTGACTGGATCAACTCAAGTTTAACGTATTCATCGCGCCATCATTGACCAACACCATGAGTCCATGATTACCAACTTTCAGTACTAACTAAATCCTGATTTATTGGTCTCTTAATATTTAGTGTCAAATTTTAATCATAGATTTAACTAACAAAATAATAATGCATGTCATCAAAAATTGTATTGTTGGATTCGTACTTAAACATAGTTTCCAATAATAATATCTTTGGTACATGCATTAATATTTTATTAGTTAAATTTAAGGTCAATTTTTTGCCAAAAATGCAATGGGGACCAATAAACTAGGACGATGGTAGTACCACCTAATCGACATTGACGTTGACTCTATATATCGTGACAATGAAAGTAATGAAGTATGTCCACTGAGGGAGTTCTGGATTAGGGGGTGTCCGGATGACCGGACTATAACCTTTGGCCGGACTCCTGGACTATGAAGATACAAGATTGAAGACTTTGTCCCGTGTCCGGATGGGACTTTCCTTGGCGTGAAAGGAAAGCTTGGCGATACAGATATGTAGATCTCCTCCCATTGTAACCGACTCTGTGTAACCCTAGCCCTCTCCGGTGTCTATATAAACCGGAGGGTTTTAGTCCGTAGGACGAACAACAATCATACCATAGGCTAGCTTCTAGGGTTTAGCCTCTCTGATCTCGTGGTAGATCTACTCTTGTACTACCCATATCATCAATATTAATCAAGCAGGAGTAGGGTTTTACCTCCATCGAGAGGGCCCGAACCTGGGTAAAAACATCGTGTCCCTTGTCTCCTGTTACCATCCGCCTAGACGCATAGTTCGGGACCCCCTACCCGAGATCCGCCGGTTTTGACACCGACATTGGTGCTTTCATTGAGAGTTCCTCTATGTCGTCATCTTTAGGCCCGATGGCTCCTCCGATCATCAACAACGATGCGGTCCAGGGTGAGACTTCTCTCCCTGGACAGATCTTCGTATTCGGCGGCTTTGCACTGCGGGCCAATTCGCTTGGCCATCTGGAGCAGATCGAAAGCTACGCCCCTAGCCATCAGGTCAGATTTGGAAGTTTGAACTACAGGGCTGACATCCGCGGAGACTTGATCTTTGACGGGTTCGAGCCACAGCCGAGCGCGCCACACTGTCACGATGGGCATGATCTAGCTCTGCCGCCGAACAGTGCCCAGGAGGCCGCACCAGTGTCCGTCCGACCCTTAGCTCAGAGCCAACTGCGCCAATCGAGGACGGGTGGTTGGACACCGCCTCGGGGGCTGCAATCTCTACGGCGATCGAGCCGAACACCAGCCTTGTCCTCTGCGAAGCCCGTGACTCAAGGTGCCGGACTCCTCCCCGAACTCCGAACCTTCCGCGCCCCTGCCGATCGAATCCGATTGGATGCCGATCATGGAGTTCGCCGACGCGGACATCTCTCAACACTCGCCCTTCGGCGACATTCTGAATTCACTAAAGTCTCTCTCTTTATCAGGAGAGCGCTGGTCGGACTATGGTCAGCAAGGATGGGATGCGGATGACGAAGAAATTCAAATCCCATCCACCACCCACTTCGTAGCCACTGTCGATGATTTAACCGACTTGCTCGACTTCAACTCCGAAGACATCGACAGTATGGACGACGATGTAGGAGACGAACAGGAACCAGCGCCTATAGGGCACTGGACAACCACCTCATCTCACGATGTATACATGGTGGACACACCTAAAAGAAACGACGACGATGAACAAAGGGACGCAACGAGGGATCGTTCCCTCGAAAAGCAGTCAAAGCGGCGGCATAAGCGCCGCTCCAAACCCCACCTCGACAGAGACAACAGCCATACAGACCCAGCCACAGAGCAGGGCGAACCGGCGGACGACGAACATGCCATCGAGCAACCGTCCGAACAGGGCAACTTGGGTAAACAAACCAAACAACCCGTCTCCGGCGAAGATAATAGTCCGGACGACCTCACGCCTGACAAGTTGCTGGAGCAGATGAACCTCCACAAAAGGCTCGTCGCCACTGCGCGTAGCCTGAAAAAGCAGAAGCGGAAGCTCAAAACAGCGGAAGATGCACTCAGAATTAGATGGGGCAAATCAGCACCGCAGACAAATACGGCGACAGTCGCCACACAAAGAGCTATCCGAAGCGAAAATTATTGCCGGAATTTGATGAGGAGGCCTTAGAGCCACCGCAATCAAAAAATAAGGAAGCCACCAGGTCGGATAAACAACCCCATGGCCAACATAGAGCGGCAAATGGCGCCGCACACAAGCCGGCACGCAATCGGCATAAGGATTCGCATCAAAAAGACGGCCCAACCAGGTCTATCTACGGGCCAAGAAAGCAAGCTCTAGTAAGCAACGCAACACAACAAGTATCCGAACATCACGGCACACCCAAATATAGGGGTGCCACACCCCCCCTATGTTTCACCGATGAGGTGCTGGACCATGAATTTCCAGTGGGATTGAAGCCAGTAAACATAGAGGCATACGACGGAACAACAGACCCTGGAGTCTGGATTGAGGATTATATCCTCCACATACACATGGCTAGAGGAGATGACCTCCACGCCATAAAATACTTACCCCTCAAACTCAAAGGGCCAGCCCGGCATTGGCTTAAAAGCCTTCCCGAAAACACCATCGGAAGTTGGGAAGAGCTCGAGGATGCTTTTCGGGCAAATTTTCAAGGGACCCATGTCCGACCTCCGGATGCAGACGATCTAAGTCATATAACTCAACAACCCGCAGAGTCAGCCCGGAAACTCTGGAACATATTTCTTACTAAAAGGAACCATATAGTCGACTGTCCGGACGCCGAAGCCTTAGCAGCTTTCAAACACAGCGTTCGAGACGAATGGCTCGCCAGACACCTCGGCCAAGAGAAGCCAAGAACAATGGCCGCATTAACAAGCCTCATGACCCGCTTTTGCGCAGGAGAGGATAGCTGGTTGGCAAGAAGCAGTACCAGCGACCCAAGTACATCCACGACCAAGGGATGGAAACGGGAAACCGCGACGTAGTAAGGACCAGCGCCGGACCAAGGGAAACAACCCGAAGAGCACGGCAGTCAACGCCGGATTCAAAAGCTCTCGGCAGAATCAAAAAAAGCTGCCCCTCAAGGATAACAGGGACGAGCTATCTAACCTAAACAAAATCTTGGACAAAATATGCCAAATCCACAGTACTCCCGGGAAGCCTGCAAACCATACCCACAGAGATTGTTGGGTCTTCAAGCAATCCGACAAACTCAACGTCGAACATAAGGGGCTCAACATACCAAGCGAGGACGATGACGAACCCCACAAGCAGAGCACCGGAGAACAAAAGAAGTTCCCACAAGAAGTCAAAACAGTAAACTTATGTAACGCCCCGGATACAACTTTCCGTATTTGTAACTCCAACTCTTGCCTTTTTCGGAGACGTGTTATGTTATTTTCCTTCGTGGTTGGGTTTTTGCCTTTCGTTTTGCATTTTATTCATGTCTTGTATTTCATCTCATAGCATCATGCACATTGCATCTGCATGTTTTCATAAAGCTTGCATCCGTTCGTAGATGCCACGTTCCCCCCTTGCCTTTGTTATCCCTTTCGAGACCAATCGTTCATTTGTTGCCCGACCGTTTGAGCCTCTCTGCACAGCCACCGACCACCTCCGCAACCTAGTCCGAAAACTTCTCCCGGACCCGACCCGGGCTGTCATGACCAATGGGTCCGGATCATCTCCAAACATCTACAAAACATCTCCGTTTTTCTATTTGGACTCCCTAGTATTTTTTTTCTCGGTCCGTCTGTTTTGATCCGAGGGACTAGGTCACCCCAATCTAAGCCACATGCTATATATATATATATATGTCCAAACCTAGTCTAGGCTTGTCCCATCCACCAGATCTCCTCACCCGCCGCCACCAGTCTCTCCATCGGGATCCAACCCGCAACCAGCTTCTCCCTCCCTCGTTTCTTCCAGCAGTCCAACCGCATCCACCCAAATCAAATCTTGTCTTCCTTGATTTCCGTGCCAACCCAATCAACCACAGCCTTGCTCGTTCCAGATCGAAGGAATCGTCCCCAAGCATCGTGGATCCAAACCAGCCTCCTCCCCTTGATCCATGAGATCCCGAGCTCCTCCAGTCTCGCGACCCCACTGCCCTCGGCGAACCTCGCCGCTGACGACCACCTTCATCAGGCCGGACCCCGCACCCTCCTCCTTCCTTCTCTCTTCGTCCTTGCCTCCTCCTCACCTCTTCTCGTGTTGCAGCAGATAGCCATGGATGGGCATGGAGCTCCAAGCCGCTGCCCGATCCCTTAACCTCTCCCGCTGCTCCAGCCTCCCGTCGGCTGTGACCCCGCCTACCTCCCGCGCTGCCGCCTGCTCACCGGAGCGCCCCCGCCAGCGATCGAACCAGCAGCCACGTCACCGCTCCTCCTCGCCTAGCCTCTCCGGCGACCTGCAAGCCGTCCACGCGCCACCAGGCCAGAGCCCCTCACCGCCCTCTCTTTTCCCCCGCCTCCACCTTCTCTCTTTTCTCTGTCTCTCCCTCTCTCCCGCTCTGAACTCTCTCTGTCCCTTTCTTCAGGTACCTCATCCCCGCCGCCAGAACGCATGGGAGCCACCTCCTGCCGTCCCCCGGATCCGGCGCCCCTTCGCCCGTCCTCGCCGGATTGAGCAGCCGCGCCGCTGACTGCATCACCCAGATCCGCCGTCGCGCCGTCCCGGAGTCCCGCAGCCGGCCGCCAGCGCCTTCTTCCTCTGCTTCTGCTTCGAACAGGAGGAGGACGACCCCGCCTCGAGCGCACGCCTGTGCCCGAGCGAGGACCGCATCTCTGTTGACCGCGGCCCTCTTCGTCTGGAGCGCCAGCGGCCGGGCGGCCCAGCGCCAGATCGCTCGAGGACCAGCCTGCTCCAGCTCCTCTCCGGCACTCCAGATCCGGCCTCTGGCCCGATGTGAGCAGCTTCCCCCGCGCCCTGGGCAAGATCTCTGTTTCGGCCCATGTTGTATTTTTTTCCTGTGGAGATTTTATCATTTTTCCACAGAACCGTTGTTTTACAGAAAAACCCTCAATATTCATGCATTTAATAACTCATCAACCGTGCATCGGATTAAAATGTTTTAAACTTATAAAATGCTTATTTTTTTGTTTAGATTAATAATATGCCACTTTCATCCATGTTTAAAATGTTTAACTTACTGTTTGCATTAAATTGTTTAAATAACATGCTAAAATGATTTATTTCATAACTAAATAACCGTAGCTCGGAATTAAATGTTCTTTATATGTAAATGGGGTGGAAAAATGCCTAGTTTAACATGGTGCACTTTATTTCCCTGTTTAACAACATTAAAACAGTACCAAAACTAAAATATGGACATGAGGAATTTCCGGAATTGTTGTTTGTTACTTCCGGCCTCATTTAAACTTGCCTAGATAGGTAGTTTTCTCTTGCTTCACCTCTTGCCATGTTTAACAACATTTAATATTGTTATGTACCTAAACGAGAGCAAACTAAATAAATGTTGTGAAGTTTTGTCAATATGCAACTCGTGGCATATTGAGCTCCACTTAACTTGTAGTATTGTTTGTTGCACTTTACCATGCCATGAGTCTTTAAACCGGACATGCATCATACTTGATTGTGCATCATGCCATGTTTGTTTGTTTCTTTCCGGTGTTGCTTCTTAGTTCCTATTTCGTTGCGATCGTGAGGATTCGTTCAACTACGCTTGGTTCGGCTTCATCTGTTCGTCTTCTTCATGGACTCGTTCTTCTTCCTAGCGGGATTTCAGGCAAGATGACCGCTACCCTGGATCTCACTACTATCATTGCTATGCTAGTTGCTTCGTTCTATCGCTTTGCTGCGCTACCTATCACTTGTTCTTCAAGCCTTCCAATTTGCCATGTCAGCCTCTAACCTTTTCACCATTCCTAGCACATCGTTGTTTGGCTATGTTACCGCTTTTGCTCAACCCCTCTTATAGCGTTGTTAGTTGTAGGTGAAGTTGAAGATTGCTCCATGGTGGACAGGATTATGTTGGGATATCACAATATCTCTTATATTATTAATGCATCTATATACTTGGTAAAGGGTGGAAGACTCAGCCTTATGCCTGGTGTTTTGTTCCACTCTTGCCACCCTAGTTTCCGTCATACCGATGTTATGTTTCCGGATTTTGCGTTCCTTACGCGGTTGGGTGATTTATGGAACCCCCTTGACAGTTCGCTTTGAATAAAACTCCTCCAGCAAGGCCCAACCTTGGTTTTACCATTTGCCTCACCTAGCCCTTTTTTCCCTTGGGTTTCCGGAGCCCGAGGGTCATCTTTATTTTAGCCCCCCCGGGCCAGTGCTCCTTCGAGTGTTGGTCCGAACTGAGCTGCCTGCGGGGCCACCTTAGGGAAACTCGAAGTATGGTTTTACTCGTAGTTAGTCTCATCCGGTGTTGCCCTGAGAACGAGATATGTGCAGCTCCTATCGGGATTTGTTGGCGCATCGGGCGGCTTTGCTGGTCTTGTTTTACCATTGTCGAAATGTCTTATAAACCGGGATTCTGAGTCTGATCGGGTCTTCCTGGGAGAAGGTATATCCTTCGTTGATCGTGAGAGCTTATCATGGGCTAAGTTGGGACACCCCTGCAGGGTATAAACTTTCGAAAGCCGTGCCCGCGATTATGTGGCAGATGGGAATTTGTTAATGTCCGGTTGTAGATAACTTGACACCAGATCCGAATTAAAATGCATCAACCGCGTGTGTAGCCGTGATGGTCTCTTTTCGGCGGAGTCCGGGAAGTGAACACGGTTTTGGGTTATGTTTGACGTAAGTAGGAGTTCAGGATCACCTCTTGATCACTGCTAGCTTCACGACCGTTCCATTGCTCCTCTTCTCGCTCTTATTTGCGTATGTTAGCCACCATATATGCTTAGTCGCTGCTGCAACCTCACCACTTTACCCCTTCCTTTTCCCTTTAAGCTTTGCTAGTCTTGATACCCATGGTAATGGGATTGCTGAGTCCTCGTGGCTCACAGTTTACTACAGCAACAGTTGCAAGTACAGGTTATGTGATGATCATGTCGTGAGAGCGATGTTTGCTTGTTTGGGAGTTCTTCTTCTCCTTCTTCTTCGATCAGGGGATAGGTTCCAGGTCGGCAGCCTGGGTAAGCAGGGTGGATGTCGTTTGAGTTTCTGTTTGTGTTTCATCCGTAGTCGGATGCTGCTCTTATGTATGATATATTGTTGTATTCTTGTGTCATTGAATGTTTTGTATGTATCCCCATCTATTATGTAATGTTGATGTAATGATATCCACCTTGCAAAAGCGTTTCAATATGCGGTTCTATCCTTGGTGGGACCTTCGAGTCTCTTTAGGATAGTATCGCATATTGGGCGTGACAAGTTGGTAATCAGAGCCTCGACCGACCATAGGAGCCCCCTTGATTGTTGGCCGTTGTTGAGTCTAGAAGAAAACTATTTTTGAGTCTTAGGATTATATATATCGGAGAGTAGGATTTTTTACTCCTCAGCCCCCTTCGTCGCTCTGGTGAGGTCTCCTAACGTAGATGTTTTGACTTTCCTCTCCTCAAATTTCACTAAACTTTTTTAGGATCACGCGGGTATCTTGGAACGTTCCGATGGTTTTGTGACGAGAACATTGTTCTTGGTGCCTCCTGTCTTTTATGTGGTAGTGACCCAGGGAGTTAAGCTCCGAGGTGTTGTCGTCACAATTTTATCGTTGCAGTTCTGGAATACCTGAGTTTTGCCGACATCGAGAATCTCTTTTATGCAGTTGTTGGTGAGATAACCTCGACGCCACCCAGTACTGGGGCTTCGAAAAGCATCCGTTGTACGAGTTATGGGTGAGATATATATTGCTTCCCCTGTATCCCCAACACCAGATTGCATAACCAGAAAGTTTCATGAGTTTTATAGGTGGGAATTCAAGTAGCTCCTAGAATATCTTTTCGACAGATGCATGATATGGGATTGGGTAAATCTCTATCATATGTATTTGTTCCAGCTTATTTCTACAAGCCAATCCTTTGTTTTGTTTTGAGTTGTGGTATTCGAGTTGCTTCATTGTCAAGTGTTGATTCCATACCTTTCAAGCGTTGTTCTCATATTTCTATGGGAGTACTAATCCTTCGTGATCATCGAGGTCGTCATGTTAATTCTTTTCCAACCGGTGCACTTCTCTTCGAGATGATCCCATCATTCTCCCCATCCGCAAGATCAATTCTCAGTTCTTCGCAACGATGTTTCTTCCTCCGTCCCAAGTTGCCTTTGTTTTTTTTCCTGCCCTCCCACCCTTTTTCTTCAAGGACTCAGATTTCTTAATCGGGTATCCATTTTATTGATGGGAAGACTCTCCATTCTTTTCCGTCAATGTTCTTATCCGGTGATTTCCCATGAAGATGCTCAACAGTTTCAAGTTCATCATTCTTCATTCTCGTATTCTTTTCCGCTGGATCCAATTCAAGCTTTCGGTGTTGATCATATCCATTTCCTCGTTTCAAATGTTTTTCCATGTCGGTGCACCTCTTAATTGTTCACCTCTCTCTATTCTTATCCGGAGTGCTCAAGATATCTCAGAAGAATCAAGTTCCCATTCTTAATCCGTTCGAGTTACTTCAAGGTTTTTCTCTCATTCAAGCTATTTAATTCAACTGGTGCAACCTCTCTTTAAAATTGTTCAACGATGTTTTCTTTTGAGTGGGCCCTAACCCACAGGTCTTTCCCAGGATCTTACCTGACTCTTCTAATTTATCCAGAGTAATTCTCAAATTCATTTCCAAGTTTGAGGTAAGAATGAATTATCATAAGTCATATGTCCTTCTCCAAGATCTTTCAAATTCTTTTCATCGTTGGTTCAACCTTTCTAATTTTCTCCCGGAGTATCTCAACAATTCATGGTGGTGTTTCACGTCGTCATTCTTGGATTTTGAAGATCGAAGAAGAGTTCCTCTTAAATCCTTACCCGTTCTTCCAGAGATTCATGGTTCTAGCTTCATGCCATCCTCATAATTATTTTTGATTGTGACAATTATTTTCTTACCATCCGGAGCATTTCATGAGTTGTTTCCATTTCTTTCCTCCGAAGGCCATCATGTCACAATTCTTCATTCTCAGCGTGTAGCTATCGTTCTCCAAATCTTACCGGTGCATCGTTCAAATATCCTCTAATAAGTTCATGATCTCCTCGTTCTCATGTATCTAAATCCCCTCGAGCATCTTCATTCGTTCTACAATTCTTCCCAGTGAACTATGCCTTTGCTACTTTCATTTTCAATTCTTGCGGTGGTTCGTTCGAGATTCCTCTTCCTTTGTTACCGTATCATTTCATTCGTTGTTTCCAATCCCACTGGTGGTTCCATCAATACCTTCTCAAGTTTGCGATATCTCTCTCTTAATCCTTTCTACGAGAATAAGTGGCATGCCAAATCCATTGCTAGTCATCAATTTAATTTGATGAAGGATAAGAATACAATAAATCTTATTCTTATTTCCTCGAGGTGATTCAATTCTTTTCTTTCGAAGATTGTTCATGATGAAGTAATTCTCGTTTCTAGTGTTTCATCTTTTCTTTTCCGGAGTTCCAAGTTTTCTCGGTTATATCGTCGCGAAGCTCCACCTAAATTATTGCAAGGCTTCACCTTGTGTTTTCAACTTCTCTTTCGTTTTATCATCTTTTTATTACCAGAGTTCTTCATAGAGGCTCTACATGGTGGTTCGTCAAGGATTCTTTTCATTCTTCAATTGTTCTTCAAGTTTTTCTCTCGGAGTCATGATTCGCCGAGCTATACTCAAAATTAAACATGGCGCTCAACACATGTTTTGTTTTGATGCGTTCAAGTATTCTTCATCTTGCATTCCAAAGTGCAATTCTTTCTACCTTATCTTTTGAGGTGGTGTTATGTCACTCTTGACAATTTCCTTCATGGTTCATGATTCATATTGTTGTCAAGAATGAGGTATTTTAAATCCATCAATCTCTTCATTGGAGTTATCTTGGTATAGATTTCACCTAAAGCCTTTCCTAAGGAATGTTGCTATTGTGCTGCTTATCAATGATCCAAGTTTTCTCCTATCCTCTCGGCGAAAGCAGTTTTCATCTCTTCGTTGATCTCAAGCAAGCAATTGTTTCAGTTAGTGGCCGGTTGTCACCTCATAATTTTGAGATGTTTTCCATAAGCCCACTACAAGCTTATTCGTTTCGTTGTTGGTTTTCCATCAACTCCATTCTAACCTTCTTGGAAGGGTGATTTCCAAGATCATTTGTGGTAGAAGTTGGCATTTCCTTCTCCATTATGTTATTCCAATGATCTATCTTCTATTCTTTCTTCCGGAGGCATTGTGATGTTGCTTTCTTCACTCATCATCTCGAATTGAGGATTGTGTTCTTTCCATGCTTGTCCATTTAACCGGAGTGTTGTGTCATCTCTTCAAGTTCTTTTAATCTTTTCCTTCTTCTTTCAGTCGGAGTGCTGCCCAAATTATATCAATCTTATTCCTTCTCTATCTAGTTTTAACCGGAGTGGTTCCAATATCTATCTTATCACTAAACCTCTTGGTTCTCGCCGTATCCCGTGTTCCTTTTTTCTAACAGAGTGTTTTCAACTTTGTTCATATTTGTTGTTTTTTCTTTCTTTCATTTTGCTCAAACTCTCAAGGTTTATGGTGTCACTCGTTTGTCGAAGAAGCAACTTAGTTTACCTCTTATCTTCCTCTTCCGTTTCCCTCCGGTGCCATCCTAGATCTCGGGACGAGATCCTCTCGTAGTGGTGGAGTGTTGTAACGCCCCGGATACAACTTTTCGTATTCGTAACTCCAACTCTTGCCTTTTCCGGAGACGTGTTATGTTATTTTCCTTCGTGGTTGGGTTTTTGTCTTTCGTTTTGCATTTTATTCATGTCTTGTATTTCATCTCATAGCATCATGCGCATTGCATCTGCATGTTTTCATAAAGCTTGCATCCGTGCGTAGATGCCACGTTCCCCCCTTGCCTTTGTTATCCCTTTCGAGACCAATCGTTCATTTGTTGCCCGACCGTTTGAGCCTCTCTGCACAGCCACCGACCACCTCCGCAACCTAGTCCGAAAACTTCTCCCGGACCCGACCCGGGCTGTCATGACCAATGGGTCCGGATCATCTCCAAACATCTACAAAACATCTCCGTTTTTCTATTTGGACTCCCTAGTATTTTTTTCTTGGTCCGTCTGTTTTGATCCGAGGGACTAGGTCACCCCAATCTAAGCCACATGCTATATATATATATGTCCAAACCTAGTCTAGGCTTGTCCCATCCACCAGATCTCCTCACCCGCCGCCACCAGTCTCTCCATCGGGATCCAACCCGCAACCAGCTTCTCCCTCCCTCGTTTCTTCCAGCAGTCCAACCGCATCCACCCAAATCAAATCTTGTCTTCCTTGATTTCCGTGCCAACCCAATCAACCACAGCCTTGCTCGTTCCAGATCGAAGGAATCGTCCCCAAGCATCGTGGATCCAAACCAGCCTCCTCCCCTTGATCCATGAGATCCCGAGCTCCTCCAGTCTCGCGACCCCACTGCCCTCGGTGAACCTCGCCGCTGACGACCACCTTCATCAGGCCGGACCCCGCACCCTCCTCCTTCCTTCTCTCTTCGTCCTTGCCTCCTCCTCACCTCTTCTCGTGTTGCAGCAGATAGCCATGGATGGGCATGGAGCTCCAAGCCGCTGCCCGATCCCTTAACCTCTCCCGCTGCTCCAGCCTCCCGTCGGCTGTGACCCCGCCTACCTCCCGCGCTGCCGCCTGCTCACCGGAGCGCCCCCGTCAGCGATCGAACCAGCAGCCACGTCACCGCTCCTCCTCGCCTAGCCTCTCCGGCGACCTGCAAGCCGTCCACGCGCCACCAGGCCAGAGCCCCTCACCGCCCTCTCTTTTTCCCCCGCCTCCACCTTCTCTCTTTTCTCTGTCTCTCCCTCTCTCCCGCTCTGAACTCTCTCTGTCCCTTTCTTCAGGTACCTCATCCCCGCCGCCAGAACGCATGGGAGCCACCTCCTGCCGTCGCCCGGATCCGGCGCCCCTTCGCCCGTCCTCGCCGGATTGAGCAGCCGCGCCGCTGACTGCATCACCCAGATCCGCCGTCGCGCCGTCCCGGAGTCCCGCAGCCGGCCGCCAGCGCCTTCTTCCTCTGCTTCTGCTTCGAACAGGAGGAGGACGACCCTGCCTCGAGCGCACGCCTGTGCCCGAGCGAGGACCGCATCTCCGTTGACCGCGGCCCTCTTCGTCTGGAGCGCCAGCGGCCGGGCGGCCCAGCGCCAGATCGCTCCAGGACCAGCCTGCTCCAGCTCCTCTCCGGCACTCCAGATCCGGCCTCTGGCCCGATGTGAGCAGCTTCCCCCGCGCCCTGGGCAAGATCTCTGTTTCGGCCCATGTTGTATTTTTTTCCTGTGGAGATTTTATCATTTTTCCACAGAACCGTTGTTTTACAGAAAAACCCTCAATATTCATGCATTTAATAACTCATCAACCGTGCATCGGATTAAAATGTTTTAAACTTATAAAATGCTTATTTTTTTGTTTAGATTAATAATATGCCACTTTCATCCATGTTTAAAATGTTTAACTTACTGTTTGCATTAAATTGTTTAAATAACATGCTAAAATGATTTATTTCATAACTAAATAACCGTAGCTCGGAATTAAATGTTCTTTATATGTAAATGGGGTGGAAAAATGCCTAGTTTAACATGGTGCACTTTATTTCCCTGTTTAACAACATTAAAACAGTACCAAAACTAAAATATGGACATGAGGAATTTCCGGAATTGTTGTTTGTTACTTCCGGCCTCATTTAAACTTGCCTAGATAGGTAGTTTTCTCTTGCTTCACCTCTTGCCATGTTTAACAACATTTAATATTGTTATGTACCTAAACGAGAGCAAACTAAATAAATGTTGTGAAGTTTTGTCAATATGCAACTCGTGGCATATTGAGCTCCACTTAACTTGTAGTATTGTTTGTTGCACTTTACCATGCCATGAGTCTTTAAACCGGACATGCATCATACTTGATTGTGCATCATGCCATGTTTGTTTGTTTCTTTCCGGTGTTGCTTCTTAGTTCCTATTTCGTTGCGATCGTGAGGATTCGTTCAACTACGCTTGGTTCGGCTTCATCCGTTCGTCTTCTTCATGGACTCGTTCTTCTTCCTAGCGGGATTTCAGGCAAGATGACCGCTACCCTGGATCTCACTACTATCATTGCTATGCTAGTTGCTTCGTTCTATCGCTTTGCTGCGCTACCTATCACTTGTTCTTCAAGCCTTCCAATTTGCCATGTCAGCCTCTAACCTTTTCACCATTCCTAGCACATCGTTGTTTGGCTATGTTACCGCTTTTGCTCAACCCCTCTTATAGCGTTGTTAGTTGTAGGTGAAGTTGAAGATTGCTCCATGGTGGACATGATTATGTTGGGATATCACAATATCTCTTATATTATTAATGCATCTATATACTTGGTAAAGGGTGGAAGACTCAGCCTTATGCCTGGTGTTTTGTTCCACTCTTGCCACCCTAGTTTCCGTCATACCGGTGTTATGTTCCCGGATTTTGTGTTCCTTACGCGGTTGGGTGATTTATGGAACCCCCTTGACAGTTCGCTTTGAATAAAACTCCTCCAGCAAGGCCCAACCTTGGTTTTACCATTTGCCTCACCTAGCCCTTTTTTTCCCTTGGGTTTCCGGAGCCCGAGGGTCATCTTTATTTTAGCCCCCCCGGGCCAGTGCTCCTTCGAGTGTTGGTCCGAACTGAGCTGCCTGCGGGGCCACCTTAGGGAAACTCGAAGTATGGTTTTACTCGTAGTTAGTCTCATCCGGTGTTGCCCTGAGAACGAGATATGTGCAGCTCCTATCGGGATTTGTTGGCGCATCAGGCGGCTTTGCTGGTCTTGTTTTACCATTGTCGAAATGTCTTATAAACCGGGATTCTGAGTCTGATCGGGTCTTCCTGGGAGAAGGTATATCCTTCGTTGATCGCGAGAGCTTATCATGGGCTAAGTTGGGACACCCCTGCAGGGTATAAACTTTCGAAAGCCGTGCCCGCGGTTATGTGGCAGATGGGAATTTGTTAATGTCCGGTTGTAGATAACTTGACACCAGATCCGAATTAAAACGCATCAACCGCGTGTGTAGCCGTGATGGTCTCTTTTCGGCGGAGTCCGGGAAGTGAACACGGTTTTGGGTTATGTTTGACGTAAGTAGGAGTTCAGGATCACCTCTTGATCATTGCTAGCTTCACGACCGTTCCATTGCTCCTCTTCTCGCTCTTATTTGCGTATGTTAGCCACCATATATGCTTAGTCGCTGCTGCAACCTCACCACTTTACCCCTTCCTTTTCCCTTTAAGCTTTGCTAGTCTTGATACCCATGGTAATGGGATTGCTGAGTCCTCGTGGCTCACAGTTTACTACAGCAACAGTTGCAAGTACAGGTTATGCGATGATCATGTCGTGAGAGCGATGTTTGCTTGTTTGGGAGTTCTTCTTCTCCTTCTTCTTCGATCAGGGGATAGGTTCCAGGTCGGCAGCCTGGGTAAGCAGGGTGGATGTCGTTTGAGTTTCTGTTTGTGTTTCATCCGTAGTCGGATGCTGCTCTTATGTATGATATATTGTTGTATTCTTGTGTCATTGAATGTTTTGTATGTATCCCCATCTATTATGTAATGTTGATGTAATGATATCCACCTTGCAAAAGCGTTTCAATATGCGGTTCTATCCTTGGTGGGACCTTCGAGTCTCTTTAGGATAGTATCGCATATTGGGCGTGACAAGTTGGTAATCAGAGCCTCGACCGACCATAGGAGCCCCCTTGATTGTTGGCCGTTGTTGAGTCTAGAAGAAAACTATTTTTGAGTCTTAGGATTATATATATCGGAGAGTAGGATTTTTTACTCCTCAGCCCCCTTCGTCGCTCTGGTGAGGTCTCCTAACGTAGATGTTTTGACTTTCCTCTCCTCAAATTTCACTAAATTTTTTTAGGATCACGCGGGTATCTTGGAACGTTCCGATGGTTTTGTGACGAGAACATTGTTCTTGGTGCCTCCTGTCTTTTATGTGGCAGTGACCCAGGGAGTTAAGCTCCGAGGTGTTGTCGTCACAATTTTATCGTTGGAGTTCTGGAATACCTGAGTTTTGCCGACATCGAGAATCTCTTTTATGCAGTTGTTGGTGAGATAACCTCGACGCCACCCAGTACTGGGGCTTCGAAAAGCATCCGTTGTATGAGTTATGGGTGAGATATATATTGCTTCCCCTGTATCCCCAACACCAGATTGCATAACCAGAAAGTTTCATGAGTTTTATAGGTGGGAATTCAAGTAGCTCCTAGAATATCTTTTCGACAGATGCATGATATGGGATTGGGTAAATCTCTATCATATGTATTTGTTCCAGCTTATTTCTACAAGCCAATCCTTTGTTTTGTTTTGAGTTGTGGTATTCGAGTTGCTTCATTGTCAAGTGTTGATTCCATACCTTTCAAGCGTTGTTCTCATATTTCTATGGGAGTACTAATCCTTCATGATCATCGAGGTCGTCATGTTAATTCTTTTCCAACCGGTGCACTTCTCTTCGAGATGATCCCATCATTCTCCCCATCCGCAAGATCAATTCTCAGTTCTTCGCAACGATGTTTCTTCCTCCGTCCCAAGTTGCCTTTGTTTTTTTTCCTGCCCTCCCACCCTTTTTCTTCAAGGACTCAGATTTCTTAATCGGGTATCCATTTTATTGATGGGAAGACTCTCCATTCTTTTCCGTCAATGTTCTTATCCGGTGATTTCCCATGAAGATGCTCAACAGTTTCAAGTTCATCATTCTTCATTCTCGTATTCTTTTCCGCTGGATCCAATTCAAGCTTTCGGTGTTGATCATATCCATTTCCTCATTTCAAATGTTTTTCCATGTCGGTGCACCTCTTAATTGTTCACCTCTCTCTATTCTTATCCGGAGTGCTCAAGATATCTCAGAAGAATCAAGTTCCCATTCTTAATCCGTTCGAGTTACTTCAAGGTTTTCTCTCTCATTCAAGCTATTTAATTCAACCGGTGCAACCTCTCTTTAAAATTGTTCAACGATGTTTTCTTTTGAGTGGGCCCTAACCCACAGGTCTTTCCCAGGATCTTACCTGACTCTTCTAATTTATCCAGAGTAATTCTCAAATTCATTTCCAAGTTTGAGGTAAGAATGGATTATCATAAGTCATATGTCCTTCTCCAAGATCTTTCAAATTCTTTTCATCGTTGGTTCAACCTTTCTAATTTTCTCCCGGAGTATCTCAACAATTCATGGTGGTGTTTCACGTCGTCATTCTTGGATTTTGAAGATCGAAGAAGAGTTCCTCTTAAATCCTTACCCATTCTTCCAGAGATTCATGGTTCTAGCTTCATGCCATCCTCATAATTATTTTTGATTGTGACAATTATTTTCTTACCATCCGGAGCATTTCATGAGTTGTTTCCATTTCTTTCCTCCGAAGGCCATCATGTCACAATTCTTCATTCTCAGCGTGTAGCTATCGTTCTCCAAATCTTACCGGTGCATCGTTCAAATATCCTCTAATAAGTTCATGATCTCCTCGTTCTCATGTATCTAAATCCCCTCGAGCATCTTCATTCGTTCTACAATTCTTCCCAGTGAACTATGCCTTTGCTACTTTCATTTTCAATTCTTGCGGTGGTTCGTTCGAGATTCCTCTTCCTTTGTTACCGTATCATTTCATTCGTTGTTTCCAATCCCACTGGTGGTTCCATCAATACCTTCTCAAGTTTGCGATATCTCTCTCTTAATCCTTTCTACGAGAATAAGTGGCATGCCAAATCCATTGCTAGTCATCAATTTAATTTGATGAAGGATAAGAATACAATAAATCTTATTCTTATTTCCTCGAGGTGATTCAATTCTTTTCTTTCGAAGATTGTTCATGATGAAGTAATTCTCGTTTCTAGTGTTTCATCTTTTCTTTTCCGGAGTTCCAAGTTTTCTCGGTTATATCGTCGCGAAGCTCCACCTAAATTATTGCAAGGCTTCACCTTGTGTTTTCAACTTCTCTTTCGTTTTATCATCTTTTTATTACTAGAGTTCTTCATAGAGGCTCTACATGGTGGTTCGTCAAGGATTCTTTTCATTCTTCAATTGTTCTTCAAGTTTTTCTCTCGGAGTCATGATTCGCCGAGCTATACTCAAAATTAAACATGGCGCTCAACACATGTTTTGTTTTGATGCGTTCAAGTATTCTTCATCTTGCATTCCAAAGTGCAATTCTTTCTACCTTATCTTTTGAGGTGGTGTTATGTCACTCTTGACAATTTCCTTCATGGTTCATGATTCATATTGTTGTCAAGAATGAGGTATTTTAAATCCATCAATCTCTTCATTGGAGTTATCTTGGTATAGATTTCACCTAAAGCCTTTCCTAAGGAATGTTGCTATTGTGCGGCTTATCAATGATCCAAGTTTTCTCCTATCCTCTCGGCGAAAGCAGTTTTCATCTCTTCGTTGATCTCAAGCAAGCAATTGTTTCAGTTAGTGGCCGGTTGTCACCTCATAATTTTGAGATGTTTTCCATAAGCCCACTACAAGCTTATTCGTTTCATTGTTGGTTTTCCATCAACTCCATTCGAACCTTCTTGGAAGGGTGCTTTCCAAGATCATTTGTGGTAGAAGTTGGCATTTCCTTCTCCATTATGTTATTCCAATGATCTATCTTCTATTCTTTCTTCCGGAGGCATTGTGATGTTGCTTTCTTCACTCATCATCTCGAATTGAGGATTGTGTTCTTTCCATGCTTGTCCATTTAACCGGAGTGTTGTGTCATCTCTTCAAGCTCTTTTAATCTTTTCCTTCTTCTTTCAGTCGGAGTGCTGCCCAAATTATATCAATCTTATTCCTTCTCTATCTAGTTTTAACCGGAGTGGTTCCAATATCTATCTTATCACTAAACCTCTTGGTTCTCGCCGTATCCCGTGTTCCTTTTTTCTAACAGAGTGTTTTCAACTTTGTTCATATTTGTTGTTTTTTCTTTCTTTCATTTTGCTCAAACTCTCAAGGTTTATGGTGTCACTCGTTTGTCGAAGAAGCAACTTAGTTTACCTCTTATCTTCCTCTTCCGTTTCCCTCCGGTGCCATCCTAGATCTCGGGACGAGATCCTCTCGTAGTGGTGGAGTGTTGTAACGCCCCGGATACAACTTTTCGTATTCGTAACTCCAACTCTTGCCTTTTCCGGAGATGTGTTATGTTATTTTCCTTCGTGGTTGGGTTTTTGTCTTTCGTTTTGCATTTTATTCATGTCTTGTATTTCATCTCATAGCATCATGCGCATTGCATCTGCATGTTTTCATAAAGCTTGCATCCGTTCATAGTTGCCACGTTCCCCCCTTGCCTTTGTTATCCCTTTCGAGACCAACCGTTCATTTGTTGCCCGACCGTTTGAGCCTCTCTGCACAGCCACTGACCACCTCCGTAACCTAGTCCGAAAACTTCTCCCGGAACCGACCTGGGCTGTCATGACCAATGGGTCCGGATCATCTCCAAACATCTACAAAACATCTCCGTTTTTCTATTTGGACTCCCTAGTATTTTTTTCTCGGTCCGTCTGTTTTGATCCGAGGGACTAGGTCACCCCAATCTAAGCCACATGCTATATATATGTCTAAACCTAGTCTAGGCTTGTCCCATCCACCAAATCTCCTCACCCGCCGCCACCAGTCTCTCCATCGGGATCCAACACGCAACCAGCTTCTCCCTCCCTCGTTTCTTCCAGCAGTCCAACCGCATCCACCCAAATCAAATCTTGTCTTCCTTGATTTCCGTGCCAACCCAATCACCCACAGCCTCGCTCGTTCCAGATCGAAGGAATCATCCCCAAGCATCGTGGATCCAAACCAGCCTCCTCCCCTCGATCCATGAGATCCCGAGCTCCTCTAGTCTCGCGACCCCACTGCCCTCGACGAACCTCGCCGCCGACGACCACCTTCATCAGGCCGGACCCCGCACCCTCCTCCTTCCTTCTCTCTTCGTCCTTGCCTCCTCCTCACCTCTTCTCGTGTTGCAACAGATAGCCATGGATGGGCATGGAGCTCCAAGCCGCTGCCCGATCCCTCAACCTCTCCCGCTGCTCCAGCCTCCCGTCGGCTGTGACCCTGCCTACCTCCCGCACTGCCGCCTGCTCACCGGAGCGCCCCCGCCAGCAATCGAACCAGCAGCCACATCACCGCTCCTCCTCGCCTAGCCTCTCCGGCGACTTGCAAGCCGTCCACGTGCCACCAGGCCAGAGCCCCTCACCGCCCTCTCTTTTTCCCCTGCCTCCACCTTCTCTCTTTTCTCTGTCTCTCCCTCTCTCCCGCTCTGAACTCTCTCTGTCCCTTTCTTCAGGTACCTCATCCCTGCCGCCAGAACGCACGGGAGCCACCTCCTGCCATCGCCCGGATCCGGCGCCCCTTCGCCCGTCCTCGCCGGATTGAGCAGCTGCGTCGTTGACTGCATCGTCCAGATCCGCCGTCGCGCCGTCCCGGAGTCCCGCAGCCGGCCGCCAGCGCCTTCTTCCTCTGCTTCTGCTTCGAACAGGAGGAGGACGACCCTGCCTCGAGCGCACGCCTGTGCCCGAGCGAGGACCGCATCTCCGTTGACCGCGGCCCTCTTCGTCTGGAGCGCCAGCGACCGGGCGGCCCAGCGCCAGATTGCTCCAGGCCCAGCCTGCTCCAGCTCCTCTCCAGCACTCCAGATCCAGCCTCTGGCCCGATGTGAGCAGCTTCCCCTGCGCCCTGGGCCAGATCTCTGTTTCGGCCCATGTTGTATTTTTTCCCGTGGCGATTTTATCATTTTTCCACAGAACCATTGTTTTACAGAAAAACCCTCAATATTCATGCATTTAATAACTCATCAACCGTGCATCGGATTAAAATGTTTTAAACTTATAAAATGCTTAGATTTTTGTGTAGATTAATAATATGCCACTTTCATCCATGTTTAAAATATTTAACTTGCTGTTTGCATTAAATTGTTTAAATAACATGCTAAAATGATTTATTTCATAACTAAATAACCGTAGCTCGGAATTAAATGTTCTTTATATGTAAATGGGGTGAAACAATGCCTAGTTTAACATGGTGCACTTTATTTCCCTGTTTAACAACATTAAAATATTGTTTAGGCAGAACAGTACCAAAACTAAAATATGGACATGAGGAATTCTCGGAATTGTTGTTTGTTACTTCCGGCCTCATTTAAACTTGCCTAGATAGGTAGTTTTCTCTTGCTTCACCTCTTGCCATGTTTAACAACATTTAATATTGTTGTGTACCTAAACGAGAGCAAACTAAATAAATATTGTGAAGTTTTGTCAATATGCAACTCGTGGCATATTGAGCTCCACTTAACTTGTAGTATTGTTTGTTGCACTTTGCCATGCCATGAGTCTTTAAACCGGACATGCATCATACTTGATTGTGCATCATGCCATGTTTGTTTGTTTCTTTCCGGTGTTGCTTCTTAGTTCCTATTTCGTTGCGATCGTGAGGATTCGTTCAACTACGCTTGGTTCGGCTTCATCCGTTTGTCTTCTTCATGGACTCGTGCTTCTTCCTAGCGGGATTTCAGGCAAGATGACCGCTACCCTGGATCTCACTACTATCATTGCTATGCTAGTTGCTTCGTTCTATCGCTTTGCTGCGCTACCTATCACTTGTTCTTCAAGCCTCCCAATTTGCCATGTCAGCCTCTAACCTTTTCACCATTCCTAGCAAATCGTTGTTTGGCTATGTTACCGCTTTTGCTCAGCCCCTCTTATAGCGTTGTTAGTTGTAGGTGAAGTTGAAGATTGCTCCATGGTGGACAGGATTATGTTGGGATATCATAATATCTCTTATATTATTAATGCATCTATATACTTGGTAAAGGGTGGAAGACTCGGCCTTATGCCTGGTGTTTTGTTCCACTCTTGCCGCCCTAGTTTCCGTCATACCGGTGTTATGTTCCCGGATTTTACGTTCCTTACGCGGTTGGGTGATTTATGGGACCCCTTGACAGTTCACTTTGAATAAAACTCCTCCAGCAAGGCCCAACCTTGGTTTTACCATTTGCCTCACCTAGCCCTTTTTTCCCTTGGGTTTTCGGAGCCCGAGGGTCATCTGTATTTTAGC
Organism: Triticum aestivum; assembly: GCF_018294505.1. Taxonomy (NCBI): domain Eukaryota; kingdom Viridiplantae; phylum Streptophyta; class Magnoliopsida; order Poales; family Poaceae; genus Triticum; species Triticum aestivum. The sequence continues at coordinate 510,318,925 of NC_057804.1, forward strand.
CCCCCCGGGCCAGTGCTCCTTCGAGTGTTGGTCCGAACTGAGCTGCCTGCGGGGCCACCTCGGGGAAACTCGAAGTCTGGTTTTACTCGTAGCTAGTCTCATCCGGTGTTGCCTTGAGAACGAGATATGTGCAGCTCCTATCGGGATTTGTTGGCACATCGGGCTGCTTTGCTGGTCTTGTTTTACCATTGTCGAAATGTCTAGTAAACCGGGATTCCGAGTCTGATCGGGTCTTCCTGGGAGAAGGTATATCCTTCGTTGATCGCGAGAGCTTATCATGGGCTAAGTTGGGACACCCCTGCAGGGTATAAACTTTCGAAAGCCTTGCCCGCGGTTATGTGGCAGATGGGAATTTGTTAATATCCGGTTGTAGATAACTTGACACCAGATCCGAATTAAAACACATCAACCGCGTGTGTAGCCGTGATGGTCTCTTTTCGGCGGAGTCCGGGAAGTGAACACGGTTTTGGGTTATGTTTGACGTAAGTAGGAGTTCAGGATCACCTCTTGATCATTGCTAGCTTCACGACCGTTCCATTGCTCCTCTTCTCGCTCTTATTTGCGTATGTTAGCCACCATATATGATTAGTCGCTGCTGCAACCTCACCACTTTACCCCTTCCTTTTCCCTTTAAGCTTTGCTAGTCTTGATACCCATGGTAATGGGATTGCTGAGTCCTCGTGGCTCACAGTTTACTACAACAACAGTTGCAGGTACAGGTTATGCGATGATCATGTCGTGAGAGCGATGTTTGCTTGTTTGGGAGTTCTTCTTCTCCTTCTTCTTCAATCAGGGGATAGGTTCCAGGTCGGCAGCCTGGGTAAGCAGGGTGGATGTCATTTGAGTTTCTGTTTGTGTTTCATCCGTAGTTGGATGCTGCTCTTATGTATGATATATTGTTGTATTCTTGTGTCATTGAATGTTTTGTATGTATCCCCATCTATTATGTAATGTTGATGTAATGATATCCACCTTGCAAAAGCGTTTCAATATGCGGTTCTATCCTTGGTGGGACCTTCGAGTCTCTTTAGGATAGTATCGCATATTGGGCGTGACAACTTACTTCACGTGACAAAAGGGAAAAACAGAGTGGCGCCTATAGAGATACGCACCATACGGCCTGTCCCAGAGGAGTCCCACCATTGGTCGTCAAAACCGATCACCTTCGACCATCAGGATTACTCTAGAAGTATCCGGAGCGCAGGCTGGACTGCCTTGATATTAGATCCGATAATTGACGGACTCCACTTTACACAAGTCCTAATGGACGACGGCAGTGGTCTAAACCTGCTATCTCAGGACACAATCTGCAAAATGGGGTTAAACCCAACAAAAATTCGCCATGGCAACACTTCCTTTCAAGGGGTAACGCCAAGCCCAGATACCCATTGTACGGGTTCTCTTGTGTTAGAAGTTATGTTCGGATCCCCCGACAACTTCCGTCGTGAAAAGCTAACCTTCCACATCGTCCCATTTACAAGTAGCTATCGAGCACTACTGGGACGCGAAGCTTTCGCTCGCTTTAACGCAATACCACATTATGCATCCCTTATGCTTAATATGCCCGGTCCGCGAGGCATCATCTCATTAAAGGGAAATATCGAGTGTTCCTCGAGCGCGGAAGACTGTGCGGCTGCCTTGACAGCCACACACTAAACCAGCTTCACTAATCGAAGCACCTAAACAGGTCGTTCAGACCCCGGACATGGCTAGACAAGTCCCGCGTAAACATACAAGGGCTTACTAGCCGCATACCCCCGTACAAGGGGCTCCATGCGTGTACAACGAGAGATAATAAAGCTCAATTCTACCCATTTTCTGAATTATGCTTTGTTTATTTAATATAACATAGATTTTTGCATGATCTTTTTCAACTAAGTTCCTCTCTTTTATAGATGAACACCGTGCTACACCCGTCTAGGATACGGCACAACGGAGACACAGGCGTAGACGTGCAGTAGGGACCCGTTCCAAGGATTCTTTTCAGATTAAGACCCTGCATAAACCTTTTTCACTGTCTCTTGTTGGTACACATCCCCCGGTTTCTTGTTATAACCAAGGAGGAGGCTGGTGTCTTGGCATGTGGCCACGTCAGAATTTTGCGCGTGCCTGGACACCAGGGGCTTCTTACCAAGGGCGTTGTTCAGCCCGTTTTCATAAAGACCAAATACCTTAGGGAGTGTTCGGCGTCGCGAGTTTGGCCTTATATGCATCAGCTCCGAATCATGTCTTTGGTCAAATGTTGGGTTTGCCCGGCTCCTGTGTTTTGCTGCCTTACGTTCCGCTCTATTGGCTAAGGCGGTACCAGGAGACTACTGCGATTGTGCCCCGGTTCGGCCAGGCGAGCACCTCAGTAGAGAAAGCACAAAACTGACTGTCATGATATAGCGTGAGACTGGTCAACCACTCGATGACCCGCCAGAATCTCTAGGATTCCTCCGCATTAATGAAGGGCCGTCTCCCGGCCAGGCACACACGCGCCCTAAATTCGGGTGAGCGCGGTGCCCCTAGGGGCTATATAGTAGCCCCACTGTCAAACTCCTATGGCTAAGTGAAAGTGATAAAGCATTATAGTCTGGTTTGCCTAGTTCGCTGCGCTATCACCTCCTTAATAGGACCAAGACGTTGGATCAAGTGTGAAAATGTGCCTTCTGCGAACACCCCCGCATTATATGCGTGGGGGCTGAAGCCGAAGACTGCCATCTTTCAGATTATATACACATATACATTAACGACCGCACATGAGGTATTCTAATTCTTGAAGGCACAAGTATAAAAAGCTTATATATTCCATCGCAACATTGTTTTACAATAATACATGTTATTTGAACATAACATCCTTCGAGCACTGCGTCTCTATCAAACGAGCGCCCTGGAGAACTTCCTGAAAATAGTGCTCGGCAGGTACTCGGCTCTCGTACGAATCTTGGGATGCAACAGCAATGGCCTTCATCTCCGCCCAGTATGTCTTGACACGGGCAAGAGCCATCTGCGCACCCTCTATGCACACTGACCTCTTCATTGCATTAATATGCGGCACCACGCCGAGGAACTGCTGCACCAAGCTAAAATAACTCTTCGGCTCGGGTCTTTTCAGCCATAGATGACTCACGACATACTTCATGGCGAGTCCGGATAACCTATTCAGCTCCGCCCATGCGGCCAAACGATCGGTTAATGGAAGTGGGCGCTCTGGATTGTGGAACTGCGACCAAAAAAGCTTTTCCACTTCGTGGTCATTTTGACCGAGGAAGTGTTCGGCCGCGTCCGCAACACTCGCTGCCAAGTCCAGATAAGTGTTCGCCGCACTCTACTGCCGGTCCAACGGAGCATATTTAGGATCCCTGAACTTCATCCGCAGCATAAAGGGCTTTCCAGCCGTGATATCTCCGGCCTGACGTAGCTCCTCCTTCATAGCTCTCATCGCAGAGCGAGTATCCTTGGCCTCGGTAGTGACCTTCTCTAGGTCCTTCTGTGCCACCCGATCTTCTTTTTCAAGAAGCTTGCAGCGGTCGGCAGCATTCTTCAACTTTACAGCCATCTCGGCCATTTCCTTCTTGCTTTGGCAGTGAGCAGCCTGTTCGGCTTTTAGCTCTTCAGCCGCCTTTAAGGCAGCTGCATCGCTTTTCCTGGCCTGCTCCTTGGCTCGGGCAAGTTCCGCCCGAAGGTTCTCCATGGCAGCGGCACCATCTGCATCAAGCACACATATTGTAAGGTACGGGCATCAAGCTCCTCTTACCAGGTGTCTTCGGAGAAATTACATACCTTGTGCCTCGTCCAGCCGCTTGTTGACAAGCGCGATGTCGGCATCTGCCACGTCAAGTTGCCGCTTTAGCTCGGCAAATTCATCAGTCCGGCTAGCCACCGGACACTTCGCCACCTACATAGGAAAGGCGACATATTATACCTGGGATTATGATCCTCAGTGCGCCATCATTTTTGACAACGCACAGAGTCTCAGGGGCTACTATCTATACAGGGCGCATCTTATATATGCAGATCTGTCAAACGGTACATCATTTCGCGTACCTCAAAACCTGTCAGTAAACTCCTGACGGCCTCGTACAACCCGCTCTCCGCGGATGAAATCCTTCCAATCACCATATCCATCAATGCACGGTGTTCTTCTGAGATAGATGCTCGCCCGAGCAGATCCTTCAGCTCCTCCGACCGTGCACCGGACGGTGCCGGACTCGTCCATTGTCCTTTTTCGAAGGCCGGACACGGAGGGCCTTGGGGGGCCATACGACTGCCTTCCGGCCCTGCCGGATTCGGAGAAACTCTCCGTGACAACACCTCAGGGTCACCCACCTCGCAAGGCGGTACGACAGGGGGAGGCGTTCCACTTTCCATCATCTTCGGACGAAGATCCCCTGAAGATGAGCTCTACTGAGAAGGGTTGTGATCCAAACTACAAGGTAAAATTTCGGTTATCTTCCTCAGAAATAGAACAGGGATGTCTCTCATTTTAAACCCCCCCTTCTTTACTTACGGCTCGGTGGAGAGCTGATCCCCTTGGGGGCGCAATGCGACCGAGGCACCCCCCGGCGCCGGACCCTCTGACAAAGATTTCTTCCCCTGCTTTGAGACCATGGCCTCCGGGTCTTCAGAGGCGGTCCTATTCTTCCCCTGGTTAGAGGAATTCTCGATTCCTCCTTTCCTGACAGCCTCCTTCGGGGAGGCGGTAGCTTCCTTGCTCCCCTCTTCGCCTTCTTCCAAAGGCGCAACCTCCAGCATCCTAATTAACACGGGATCCGACGTAGTCTCAGGGAGGGGGGCCGGACACCTGATTAGCTTTGCTTTTGCTATCCACTCCTGTTTAAGGGACAACTCTTTTAAGGGCAATTTTATGATAAATATACAGATAGCGTGTCCGGGTACAGGGCTACTTACTTGAGTATCCGGGCGATTGCAGCTCAGACCTGCATCCTCGGACGAGTCCGGACACATTGCTTGTGATCCGAAGAACAATTTGTACATCTCCATGGGCGTCACACCCACAGAATGTTGGAGGGCTCGTGGTCCTTCCGGATTAAACTCCCACAGGCGGAGGGGGCAACGTTTGCAGGGCAGGATGCGGCGAATCAACATAACCTGTGTCACTACGGCCAGATTGATATCTCTTTCTAGGAGATCTCGAACGCGGCCCTGTAACAAGGGCACGTCCTTGGACGGCCCCCAGTTGAGCCCTTTATTGATCCATGACGCTAGCTGTGGTGGGGGACCCGAGCGAAAGGCAGGTGGCGCCACCCATTTGGTGCCCCTGGGAGCTGTGATATAAACCACTCTCGTTGCCATAAGCTGAACTCCTCTTGAAAAGAGCCCTCGAGCCATGGAGCGTCGGCATTCTTGCTTATAACAGCACCTCCGCACTCTGCATGCTGCCCCTCGATCATCTTCAGCTCTACTTTGAAGGTCTTAAGCCACAATCCAAAGTGAGGAGTAATACGGAGGAAGGCCTCGCACATGACAATGAACGATGAGATATGGAGGATGGACTCCAGAGCTAAGTCGTGAAATTCCAGCCCGTAATAAAACATGAGCCCCCTCACGATGGGGTCCGCCGGGAAGCCTAGCCCCCGAAGGAAGTGAGACGCGAACACCATGCTCTCACCAGGCTTGGGAGTGGGAATAACCTGCCCTTGAGCAGGCAGCCTATGCAAGATTTCGCCGGTTAGATACCTGACATCTCTTAGCTTTAACACGTCTTCTTCCTTAACGGAGGAAGGCATCCACTGGCCTTGAAGGTCGGAGCCGGACATCATCGGAGGTCCGAAGCGCCTGAATCTGGAGCTTTGGGTATTGGAACTCAAGGTGAGAGGCGGATTTGATTGAGATTGAAAGAAAGGAGTCGAGCCTTGGTCTCTTTATAAAGAGGTTGAATACCAAGAGCCCTCCCCGTGACCGTTTGGGACCCGCCTTCGATTGAGGAGACATACCAACAAGCATGATTGGGTTACCCACGCCCGTATCGGTGAGAACCCCGGAATAAGGGGACACAATTTCTGCTTTGACAAGACGTGCCAAGGAAACTACCTCGCTAAACGCGCTGAGGTGGTAAAACGATAAAGGCTTGGCCGTGGCGTGATGTCACGCTGTGAAATACGTCAATAGATTAGATTTGTGCAAATATTATTCTCTCTACGGTGGAACTTGTTTTGCAGAGTTGGACACTATCCTTGTGTTCAAAATCTTCTATGAAGTATTCGGAGGAGGAACCCGCCTTGCAATGCCGAAGACAATCTGCACGCCGGACTCGTCGTCATTGAAGCCTGGTTCAGGGGCTACTGAGGGAGTCCTGGATTAGGGGGTGTCTGGATGACCGGACTATAACCTTTGGCCGGACTCCTGGACTATGAAGATACAAGATTGAAGACTTTGTCCCGTGTCCGGATGGGACTTTCCTTGGCGTGGAAGGAAAGCTTGGCGATACGGATATGTAGATCTCCTCCCATTGTAACCGACTCTGTGTAACCCTAGCCCTCTCCGGTGTCTATATAAACCGGAGGGTTTTAGTCCGTAGGACGAACAACAATCATACCATAGGCTAGCTTCTAGGGTTTAGCCTCTCTGATCTCGTGGTAGATCTACTCTTGTACTACCCATATCATCAATATTAATCAAGCAGGAGTAGGGTTTTACCTCCATCAAGAGGGCCCGAACCTGGGTAAAAACATTATGTCCCTTGTCTCCTGTTACCATCCGCCTAGACGCACAGTTCGGGACCCCCTACCCGAGATCCGCCGGTTTTGACACTGACATCCACCATGCTCCAAAAAGGTAGATTGCGCGTGCGTGTGTGTGAGAGAAGGGGAGTTGGCCTACAATTTGAATTTCTGAAAATGTTTTTTTGTAGAAATGATTGCTAAACACTATTAATGAAATAGTTAATATAAAAATGGTTTGTTGGTGAGTAGATGGGCACATTAACCAACTATAGTGTTCACAATTACTTACCATTGCCCCTTCTTGCCGGCCTTCTGGCCAGCTCCGTTTATGGCCACAAGATAGATGGGGCAAGTTAAGATTTGTCGAAGATCTTAGGCTTATATGTGCGAGCGCGACTGTTCTATGTCCCCTATATGGGGATTTTAACCTTATTTTGAGCGTTGATAACAAGAACGATAATAATATCAATCGCTACATGTTGGGCAACATCACGAAGTTCGTAAATGACCACAGCCTGCTCGACATTACTCACAATGGTAGCCCATATTGCCCGACATTACTCTTAATGGTACCGCATATTCCCGGTCTAATGACCAAGAGAATACCTTGCTATGCAAATTGTCCACATTTTAGGCTCTCGAGAGTGGTATTCGTTGTTACTCCTTGTTAGGTCATATTTCTCCCGAAGTGATTTTGGTGATTGACGACAACATGTTTGCGGACTAATCATGTGCATTGAGTGTTTCAGACTAAGCATATTGCACAAGATGATTTGTATCCCTCGGAGTTTCAAGAGAAGACGGTTTTTGTGCCTACGGTTCTTTTCTAGTGGTCTTGAGTCATAGGGATAACCGTACTATCAAGAGGGGGTCCACTTGGAAAGGTTCGGGTGGAATCAACACGTACACACTCATATTGCACCCTTTGATCCTATCCGCATCGTTGGAGTTGTCCACCGTTTGTACCGAAGCAGTGGTGAAAAGCTACAAGTGGTAGTACTGCAGACTTGGGCGGTAGTACCGCTACGAGTACCGATCGTACTACCGCTCATGGCTGGGACCTCGATTTTTCGTGTCGGGATCTACGGTAGTGCATCCGGATTACTACCGTGCTTCCCATTTGTCCCCAGAAACAGGGCGGTTGTAGCAGCGGTAGTTGAGGCGGTACCGCCCATAGGCGGTAGTACCGCCCTACTACCGTGGATACCACCGCTCGTGCCTCTGTTTTCCCCCTGTTTCCCGTTCTCTCCTGTGATGCCTCTAGGGAGCGGTAGTACCACGGACTGGGGCGGTAGTACCGCTCCTGGAGCGATAGAACCGCCTGTCTGCGGGCTGAGTGGTGCATAACGGTTGGATTTGTCTTCCCACTATAAAAGGGGGTCTTCTTCCTCAAGAGACCTCACCTCTTTTCCCCCAAGCTCCATTGTTACTTCAAAGCTCATTTTCGCCCGATTTCTCTCCCTAGACAATCAAACTTGTTGATTTTCTAGGGATTGGTTGAGAAGACCCGCATCTACACTTCCACCAAGAGAAATTTGGTTTCCCCCACTAATCCGTTGCGGATCTTATTAATCTTGGGTGTTTGAGCACCCTAGACGGTTGAGGTCACCTCGGAGCCACATTCCATTGTGGTGAAGCTCCATGGTATCATTGGGAGCCTCCAATCAAGTTGTGGAAATTGCCCCAACCTTGTTTGTAAAGGTTCAATCGCCGCCTTCAAGGGCACCACTAGTGAAATCACGACATCTCGCATTGTGTGAGGGCGTGAGGAGAATATGGTGTCCCTACACTACAAAAAAAATACACTTCTGTGATGATACGTGTTTGTCACAGTAGGTCACATTTTTGTCATGCATGTACATCCATGACGATTTTATGGCAGAATCAAGGTAGTCATACCTGTGCTGTCGTAGAAGTGTTCCATGACATTACCAAAATTATCATCACGGAAGTGTCCACTTCCATGACGATAAATCGCGCGTCACAAAAGTGCTTTCGTCAAGGGTGACCGACACGTGGCATCCACCGTAACGGAACGCCGTTAAGCTATTGGGTCGGGTTTTGGATCCGATAACCTGTTAACAGCCCCGACAAATGGGGATTTTCCACGTGTAAAATCATCATTGGCTGGAGGAAACACGTGTCAGCTCATCGTTGGGACAGATGTCATCCACTCATTGGACAGAAGGCGCCTATGATACGTCGACACATGGCACGGCCCATCAAGTTTAAATGGGCCGGCCCAACTAAAGGCCCACAAGATTTTGCAGACCATAATGGGCCGGCCCAGCTAAAGGCCCACGAGATTTTACAGACCATAATGGGCTAGCCCAGCTAAAGGCCCACAAGATTTCGCAGGCCATAATGGGTCGGCCCAGGTAAAGGCCCACAAGATTTTTGTGTGCCATAATGGGCCAGCCCAGGTAAAGACCCACAAAATTCTTGCGGATCATAATGGGCCGGCCCAGCTAAAGGCCCACGAGATTTTGCCGACACTAATGGGCCGGCCCAGCTGTAGGCCCACAAGATTTTGAGGACCCTAGTAGGCAAGCCCATTAACTGGCTGCCATGTTTTGGGCCAAATGCTGGCCCATATTTGATCCGATCCATTAATGGCCTGCCACGTTCCGGGCCTAGTAATGGCCCATATGAGACCCGGCCCGTTAAAAGCCTCCCACGTTCTGGGCCAAATCACGTCCCAGATCAGGTCCGGCCCTTTAAGAGGCTTTGGCCTCAATTATGGCCCATATCAGATTTAGCCCGTTAACCACACGCTATGCTTTTGGGCCCACTTGAAAAAGGCCCATTTAGTAAATCAGTCTGATATTAGTTTGGGCCTGTTAAGGGCCCGTTTAACATTTCAGCCCTATATTAATTTCGGCCTATTAAAAGCCCGTCATATAGTTGGGCCTAACTACGGCCCGGTTTGCATACGGCCTGCTCGCAATCGATATCTGATTGGGCCAAACAAGGACCAAGACAATTTTGGCCTATTAAAACCCCGTGATTTGATTAGCACAATCATGGGCCGGGGTCCATTTCGGGCTGCCGCCAGCCCGTGAGCTGTTCGGCACGTTTCAGGCCCAACCTACTTCTCAGCCTCCTAAAAGCCCATTGAGTTTTCTTGCGAAAAGAGTGCCGGGGGTTACTCGACCTAGTAAAGGCCCGAATCTACTAGTGGGCCAGTTTGACGGGGCCCATGATGCGGATCATACATCGTGATTGCATGATGGCCCGATTATGTATCATAATTTTATGGTTTGGCCGCTTTACTGTGAAGACAGGATATATATACAGGAAAATAACTGCAGCATCGTGAATATGAAAAACCTAGACTATACAACAAAGAAATTACGGCATATTACATCCACTAAGCATCAAAGTTTGCCACTATGATAATAAAGCACAAGCAGACAGCAGATTACATACACTGGGCATCAAAGATCGCCACCAGTGCAAATAAACACGCCGACAAAATAATATACAAAACCGATAGCACTTCAATAGAGTTCAAGAAAGATTAGCCCTGCTGGCGAGTTGCAGCGCAAGCACCCGAGCAAGATGATGAGACTACGCTTGTTCAACACTTATATCTTCCTCACTCTGAAAGATAAACAAGCAGACAGATGACAGGTTTTGCACATAAAAGTATCAGTGCTGACAATTCATCACATTTATTACTAACGAATAAAGTGACACAGTTTAAAAATGCATTAACACAATATGGTATTGTTCAGGTCAAGACATGGCAGGAAATGACATTGTCAAGGAGTTGGCAGCTTCACGACACCACTGGATTACAGATCAAGAACTCATAAGTATCAATGCTTAGTGTGCTGTCAATTTATCCCATTTCAGATTGGCAAATAAAGAGACGGTTTAAATAATAGTAGAATGATATGACATTGTTCATAGTTAAGACATTGCAGAATATGACATTGTGCTGTAGTGGATAGGTTCACCACACCACTGGATTACGGATGAAAAATAGAAGCATACATGCAGTGCAAAAAAGATCACTTGCTCTATATAGTTTAATTTACATGGTGAAGGAACTTGGTTGTACAACTGAAAACTTAAATTGAGAAGGACAAACTTTTTTTATGAACTAGTACATAATAAACTTTAAACATGTAATTTGATGCAAACACCAAAAATAAACAGCTGTTGCAGTCATGCCTAACCAAATATACACAACAAAGTTTGAAGGCTTGAGAAGGACAAACTTACATTACTGGTGAAGACAGGCTCTATAAATCCCTTGTCCATGCTAATGGGGGGGGGGGCAATTCAAGAAGTTTACCACATAATCTTCTTCATAAGCATTACCTTTATTCTACATTTTGTTAAGAGTATATATAGATGTGATAATATACCAAAAAATGGAGAATATTTAAGATAAGATGAAGAGTGATGCTACATAAACAAGTAGCTATAAATGTATGTGCAGCGATACAGGCAAAATGCACATCCAAGAGCAATGCACAACTGAACTTCTTCAGTACCAACCTTATGGTAAGAGTAAATATAGATCTGATGTGTAGAAAATGGAGGGAAAAGGAAAATAAGCTGCAGAGTGATAGTACATGAACAACTACCTATCAATATAAGTACACTGATAAAGCAGCATGTACTTACAAACAATGCAGAGCTAAAAAAATCATTGGCATTGGATATATTCTACACTAATGTAACCATTTATACAGATCAGATAATTTGGAGCAAACAATTGATAAGCAAGCTATCATGCATACCACTGTCACATAATGAACCAGGTATGTATGCAAGTACAGTGATACAGGACAACATGTACTAACAAGAGCAAAGCAGCGGGCAAGATATTTGCGATATCCTGTCGTTCTTTTCGAACCGGAATTCTTCTTCGAGCAGATTTCTTGCAAAAAAGATCCGTAAGGCACATGCGGAAAAGTAGAAGTTCAAATTGTCATGTGATTTCATAGACAGTACCTCATCCTGGGAACGAGACCAGTGCATAACAAGGTCTTTCCATTCAATGTCTTCTAAATTTAGCACAAGAGACTTCACCGAAAATTCGTTTATAGACTTGCCATCAAAGTGTGATTTCCTCAGGTAACACCGATACTGCTGCAATGCTTCCTTGAAAAGCACAAGCAAGCTTTGCTCGTCATGACTATCCAGATTGACCCTCGCCTAGTTACAACAATGTAATGTAAATCATTGATGTGTTCGATCAGCAGAAAACAAGAAAATAATTACCATGAATAATAGCACTTACACGTAAGTTGGACAGGAAGATGTGAAAATGGTGTTTGTCTTCACTATAATCTTCCCATGATGGGAATATATGCACGTAGTCCCTAACAACATTGAAAGCATTGTATTTTAAACTGGGAATAAATGGAATGGGGTTCCAATCTGCAGGAATTGGCCGTCTCTGCAGTTGGGATAGGTCTTCGGCCGGTGGACTTGCTGTACTTTTTGCTGGAGTGGGATTTTTCTGTGGTACGACTGGTGCTATGGCAAATGAAATCGGTATACCTTTTGCTGGAGTGCAGGTCCTGTGTGGTGGGGCTAGTGGTGTGGCCAGTGAAGTATGGGTACAGTCTGCTAGAGTCGGTCCTACGTTTTGTGTCACTGGTTGTACAATCAATATAAGTGGGGCAATGTCTGATTTCTCCGGCACCACAACGTTTTTCAAGGACTTTGCTGGTGCTCCTTCGGGTTCGGCAATCACCCTCTTCCTTTTTGATGTCTGATGCACAAGAACAACATTTGAGTGAAAAAACATGGTATGATGACAGATGGAATATGTATTGATAATGGATGGGCATGGCATCTCGAGTTATATGATGAGTAAACTAAGCAGATGGCGGTGCAACAAAGTAGAAGAAATGCAAGACAACATATGCAAGATATGCGCAATCAATAAAACCTTGCCAAATTAGAACATGCACCTTGATGGGTGAACAGGACAGACCATCTGCCTTTGAATCCTCGAGGTTAGAATAGTCATTAGAATGATATTCTGAACAAGAATCAACAGGTGGGGAGCGTATGAGTTTCATTGCTTCCAGAATGGCACTCAATGCCTTGGTGCCAATTTTGTAAGTCATTGCAGTGTTCCACAATATTCTTCTGATGCACAAATTCTGATATTCACTGTAATTGTGCATAATATCTGAGAACCATGAAAACATAAATAGTTGTTAGATTATCTTTGTAATGCAGATGATATTCTAATATAGGGGCGCCCATGTAAACACTTGTGTGCTATCACTGAATTCTGATGAGAGAGCTCATGTGTGCTGTAATATGGTGCGTGCATTTATATAATCTGGCACAAGTACAAAAAAATAGGCTCCAGAAGTAAGGATAGCTGGCAGATGATAGGTTCATAATATACTGTATAGAGAGTTTATTGCCAAACCATGATAACAAGAGCACACAACAACTAGGCAGATCATAGTGTACATAACAGGGGTACACCATAACCACGATATATAAATCAGGAAAGTGGAACTGGCTTGAAAATACGGTGTTGTATTGCCGCTAGTAATTGAAAGCCTATCGATCACGTACATGCCAGCTCTATCAGCTGTTGACTGTAGATGTCCCTGCGCCCCTTCCTGACAAGGAACATACTGTATGTACTAAATACAGAATAAACAAAGAGGAACATGTTAAAGAACAGAAGAGGAAGCATATTCTTGAGGTTCCGCTTCATTGCATACAATGTTGGTTGCCCACTCATGATGAATCACAACACCCAAAGAAATGCAATGCCATGCTATCTCTCCATATGTGGCAATTTTGAACAAGAGTCATTAGGATCATATTCTGAACAAGAGTCAACAGGTGGGGAGCGTATGAGTTTCATTGCATCTAGAATGGCACTCAATGCCTTGGTGCCAATTTTGTAAGTCATTGCAGTGTTTAGCTTCAAGAGTGGACTGCTGCTAGTGCGACACAAAGCAGCTACACAGATCATAGTGTAGATATAACAGGAAAACCTTAAGCATCAGAGTAAAATCAGCAAAGTGGAACTTGCTGGAATATATGTGCTAGTTTGCCGGTATGGCTAGAAAGGCTTTGGATACCATCTCTCTTCAAGTGAAGGTGCGGTACTGTTAATATCAGTGTAACTCTCAAAGGCGACACAACTCCCTGCATTTCCTTGCTATTCTTATAGGATTCAAGTGGGTAGGCCACTACAAATCCTATTCCTATGTTTATAAGATCCTACAAATCAAAGAGGCTCAAAGTATCCATCACAACCGACCGTATAGACCTCTACACTACAAATGTCCCTGCTCATCTTCAGTACAAGGAACATACTGTACTACTATCATACTCCCTCCATTCCAAAATATAAGTCTTGGTAGAGATTTCCACTATGGATCACATACAGATGTATCCAGATACACTTTAGAGTGTAGATTCACTCATTTTGCTCCATATGTCATGGTGGAATCTATACAAAGACTTGTATTTAGGAACGGAAAGAGTACATATTAAAGAAGAACGAAAGAGGAACATGGTAAAGAGGAGCAAGCAGATTTTGGATAATAAAATGTTGGTTGCGCAGTGCCCACACATGATGAACCAGAGCGCATTAAGAATGCAACTCCCAGCTATCTCTCGACCATTTTAGGCGGTTGGATGAAGATCCTACGTCTCCTAACCCATATTCTTCCCCGTCTCTGATTCTTCCCATACAGAACACCACACGGGCCGCCGGCCGGACCACCGACCCCCACCGCCTGCGTTCCTCCGCCACCCCCACCCCCACCCCCGCCCCAACCCCCACCAGCGTCGAGTTTTCTTCATTCGGCGAGTCCCCACAACCACCCGAGCCCCTTAGTTTGCATCGGCGAACTCCGGCAAGCTCTGAAAAATTTAGTTGAAAGTGCAACTATCCCTAGGTGGTTTTGGTAATTCATAACAACATATAGCTCATTGAGCTAATGCTATTCCAAGACTATTATTTGAGGAAGCTCAATGAATGGCATGGCATGGATGATGAAAGTGGATCCCTCAAAATATCAAGGACAAAGGATTGGCTCAAGCTCAAAAGCTCAAGACTCTACATTTTATATTTCAGTGATCCAAGATCACATTGAGTCTATAGGAAAAGCCAATACTATCAAGGAGGGATGAGGTGTTGCTTAATGAGCCTCTTGCTTCAAGTGCTTAGTGATATGCTCCAAATACCCTCAACTACTTTCTCACATCCTCATATGACCTAAACCTAAAGCCAAAATAGGTCACACCAATTCTTTCTATCCGGTGCCACCGAGTTCAAATGTCTTAGCCACTGCCACAAACCCTAGGCAAATCGGTATCACCGATAGGGATTTCGGTCTCACCGAGATGGGATTGTAATCTCTCTGTTTCCCTTCGAATGTTTCGGTCTAACCGAAGTGAGCGATCGGTCCCACCGAGATTGCAATGTAAACTCTCTGTTTCCCCTTTGTAACATTTCGGTCTCACCAAAAAGAGCAAATCGGTCCCACCGAGTTTACCTGACCAACTCTCTGGTTAGCTAATTACCAAAATTGGTCCCACCGACTTTGTGTAATCAGTCTCACCCAGATTACGTTATGCCCTAACCCTAACCATATCGGTCCTACCGAGTTGCATGTCGGTCCCACCGAAAATCCTAACGGTCACTAGGTTTACTAAATCAGTCTGACCGAGTTTGTTGATTTGGTCCCACCGAGATTGGTAAATTGTGTGTAACGGTTAGATTTTGTGTGGAGGCTATATATACCCCCCACCTCCTTTTCATTCATGGAGAGAGCCATCAGAACAAACCTACACTTCCAACTTACCAGTTCTGAGAGAGAACTACCTACTCATGTGTTGAGGCCAAGATATTCCATTCCTACCATATGAATCTTGATCTCTAGCCTTCCCCAAGTTGCTTTCCACTCAAATCTTCTTTCCACCAGATTCAAATCCTATGAGAGAGAGTTGAGTGTTGGGGAGACTATCATTTGAAGCACAAGAGCAAGGAGTTCATCATCAACGCACCATTTGTTACTTCTTGGAGAGTGGTGTCTCCTAGATTGGCTAGGTGTCACTTGGGAGCCTCTTACAAGATTGTGGGTTGAAACAAGGAGTTTGTAAGGGCAAGGATATCGCCTACTTCGTGAAGATCTACCGCTAGTGAGGCAAGTCATTCGTGGGCAACGGCCATGGTGGGATAGACAAGGTTGCTTCTTCGTGGACCCTTCTCGGGTGGAGCCCTACATGGACTCGCGCAGCCGTTACCCTTCGTGGGTTGAAGTCTCCATCAACGTGGATGTACGATAGCACTACCTATCGAAACCACACCAAAAACATTCGTGTCTTCAACTGCGTTTGAATCCTCCAAACCCTTCCCTTTACTTTCTTGCAAGTTGCATGCTTTAATTTCCGCTGCCTATATACTCTTTGCATGCTTGCTTGATTTGAGTGATGATTGCTTGACTTGTCCAAATATTGCTAAAATCTGCCAAACTCTAAAATTGGGAAAAGGTTAAGTTTTTAATTGGTCAAGTAGTCTAATCACCCCCCCTCTAGACATACTTCAAGGTCCTACAAGTGGTATCAGAGCTTTGGTCTCCATTTGCTTTGATTTCCATAGCTTTTGATGGTCATAGCCTTGGTTTCACAACCTAGGAGAGTATGGCGTCTAGCGAGGGAAATTATCACCGTAGAGGTCCTTACTTTGATGGAACTAATTTTGCTAGTTGGAAGCATAAGATAAAAATGCATATTCTTGGACATAACCCCGCCGTTTGGGCTATTATTTGTATTGGCTTGCAAGGTGAATTCTTTGATGGGAGAGAGCCGAACCGTGAAGCTAATGCGGAAGAATTAAAGATGCTGCAATACAACGCTCAAGCTTGTGATATCCTCTTCAATGGTTTATGCCCTGAAGAATTCAACAAAATCAGCCGTCTTGAGAATGCAAAGGAAATTTGGGACACTTTGACTGATATGCATGAAGGTACCGACTCCGTCAAGGAATCCAAGTTGGATGTGCTCCAAAGTCAGCTTGACAAGTTCAAAATGAAGGATGGTGAAGGTGTCGCTGAAATGTACTCTAGGCTTGCTCTTATCACATTGCCGGCTTAGGGAGTGAAGAGATGACCGACCGATTCATCATCAAGAAGATCCTAAGAGCATTGGATGGAAAATATGATACCGTGTGCACATTGATTCAAATGATGTCCAATTACAAGAATCTCAAGCCAACGGAGGTCACTGGTAGAATTGTTGCTCATGAGATGTCACTCAAGTATAAGGAGGAACTTCACAACAAGTCAAGTGGTGCTTACAAAGCCTCATGTGAAGCCCCCACATCATCAAGTGAGAAACAAACCTTCAATGAAGAATCGAGCTTAATGGCGAAGAATTTGAACAAATTCTACAAGAGTAGAAGCAAAGAAAGAAGCTCTAAGTCAAGGTCCTACAATGACAAGAGATCTTCCAGTCGAGAGCGCAATTGCTACAATTGTGGGAGACCCGGACACTATTCCAATGAGTGTACGACACCCTACAAAAGAAGAGAAGATTCTCCAAAAAGAAGAAGTAGAAGAGAAGAATCACCGCCAAGAGAGACAAGGAGTAGAGATGATCGTTATGAACGAAGACCCTCACGGAGAAGCAAAGATTCGGAAAGGAAGGACAAGTCATCAAAGAGCTACACAAAACGAAGACATCAAGCTCATGTTGGTGAATGGGTATCCGGTTCCGACTCTGAACATCACTCCGAGAGAAGCTATCACTCCGACTCTGAATATACTCAAGATGAAGGTGTTGCCGGTCTAGCACTTGTGTCAACCAACTCCTATGACATATTTGACTCACCAAATGAAGGAATTGGAAGATGCTTCATGGCTAAAATCCCTAAGGTAACTCATCCCGAGTATGTTGATTTCAATAGTGATGAAGATGACTTGCTAGGTGATGATGATTTACTTATTAACAACTCTAGTGATGAATACTATGATGAAACGTCAATTAATCATGCTAAACAAGATAAAACAAATGACAATGATAAGGAGAAGAATGAGCTTCTAACTAAAGAACTAAACACTCTTAAGTTAGCTCATGAAACTATCTTCGAAAATCATCGAGAACTTTTAAGGGCTCATGAGAAGTTACGCTTTGAAAAGCTCAATCTTGAGCAAGATCATGAGTTCTTAAAGGCAATCAATGATGATCTTCGCAAGAAAAGTTCTTCTTATATTGCCAAGCGTTTACTCTTATCTACTTACATACCTCAAGTCAAGTCTAGTAACAAGAACAAGAAAGATTCTTCCTCTAGTAGTAACAATAACAATGCTAAATCCAATATTGTTGCTTCTAGTAGTTCTCTTGATTCCACTAATGATTCTCTTAGCCAAGTTACACTTGAGCAAGAAAATAGCTTATTGAAGGGAATTATAGAGAAAGGTGTATACAAGAGCCTTGCCGGGAGTAAGCAATTCGAGGAAATTGTACGCAAGCAAGGAAGGCACCGGAAGAATCAAGGTGTTGGTTTTGAACGAAAGTTCAATGCCAATGGAGTTGAGTGGGAAGAATATCAATACCCCAAGACGAAGTTTGTTCCTCAACAAGAGAAGTATGATCCTACTTCCTTCAAGGGGACACAAGCACAAGATGATCTTCCACCACAAGACCACAAGAACAAAGGCAAGGACAAGCTTCAAGAGGAGATTGATGCATTTGAAGAAGCACCCAAGGCCTTGGTCAAGTGGGTTCCCAAGACTACGTCAAGTTCTACTTCATCAAGCACAACTACTACACCAAGGATTCCCATTAAGATGATGTGGATCCCGAAGAAGAAGAACTAGAGAGTTCTTGAGGGTGACTCCGCCAACATTCTTCACTCATATCATTATGGCAAGGACAAGTGCAATCAACTTCCACATCTTTCACTAGTTCAAGGAGTCACAAACCCTCATGTTGGTAAGGCAAGGGAAAAGGTAACCTAATGTTTTCACGGACATCATATTGTGTGTGCATCACTCTATGTCTATGGATATTCTTGTTTGTTCCTTGTGGGACTAACCCGTGTAGGTATTGAAAGTGCAACTCACTCCAATGGATTGCTCCAAAAGATCTACATCAACATTGAGCATCCACATCTTCAACACCTACATGAAGTCATCATTGACAAAACCCAAGGTTAGTTCATCCCTCTAAGGGGGGGGATCTCACATCTAGGGGGAGCTTAACTCTAAAGAATTGAGTCAAAGCAACTCTAATGATGTGAACACATCAATGCATTATGTAAAAGTGGTAACCCCACTTGAGCTTAAACGATGAGTATGACCTATGATCAAATGTTCTCATTTGACTCCTAAGTCAATATACTCATATATAGATGACCTAGTCATCGCCAATTGTTTGATAGATGCTATAATTGGTTGTGCATGCTTTGCCACATATTTCATTTGTCATTTTATTGTGTGAGCATGTTGGTTGCATATTTTACTCATTCAAGGACATCCACTTGTTGTTTTGATTGATTGGCTTCTTTTTCTTTGGCCAAGTGGATGGACAAGAATTCCTAAGAACCTTCTCTAGCTATCTATACTTTTCTCGTCTCAAACTCTATTCATGCCACATCACAAAATTTGATCAAGTCAGATTCGAACCACTCTGTGTGAGGAGTACTTGGAGTCCCCGATTCGTCATAGACTTAAACTTCCAAAACTTCTTTGTAATTTTCGGTCTGACCGATTCCTCCATTTCGGTCCTACCGAGATCAGTAAGTCGATCTAGGTTTTCAATCTCGGTGCAACCGATTTGAACTTTTCGGTCACACCGAGTTGCTGTAACTGTTAACAGTTATGCATCTCGGTGCCACCGAGTTGTTCCACTCGGTCACACCGACAGTGTCGGGCTATATATACTCACGGGCAAATTTTGGAAAACTTTCTCTGAAACTCCTCGCTCGCGCATAGCTCGCTCTGCCTACTAGGTCTATGAATCGTCGACTTCATCGCCAGCCGCCTCCTGTCGCCTGTCTCCACCGACGTCAATGGATTTCTTCTTCGCCATTGCCGCCGTAGCGAGTTCACCGCCGAACTAGGGTATGAACTCAATCACAGTGCTATCCTCATCTAATTCTCAGCACATTGTGTTCGTAATGCATCTTGCCACGATTGAAACACTCCTATCCAGTCAATGCGATCCTTAGAATAGTTGTGATTCGAAAATTTAGGGTTAGGTTTCCGCCGAAACCATCTCGGACCCACCGAGTTGAAAAACTCGGTCCCACCGATTTGGCTAACGCCATTGCACTAGTAAGTCTCGGTCTGACCGAGAATTACAAATCGGTGTGACCGATTTTAGAGCTTTGTGAAACCCTAGCAGTCTCGGTGCCACCGAACTGTGACTCGGTCTGACCGAGTTCACTAGTTTAGGTTCCAAAACTGCTTCGGTATCACCGAGTTTGAAAATCGGTAGATCCGAAATGCTTACTGTGGAAACTAAAACTAAGTTTTTTGAATCATTCTTTTGCAAAAATCTTTGCATTTTGTGATGCTCATCCACTCTATCTCATCTATAACTATTCACAGGGTCAGCAGTCAGTGATTTGCAGCATGTCAGACCAAAGTGATAGTGAGAACAAGTTAGCAGAGCAGATTCACATGAGTGAGGGCACTAGTCCCTCTAGCAGCTCAGATGAGGGGAGCAGAAGCACTCCCAGCAATTTGCCCAAAGCAGCCACAAGAGCTAGAAGGAAGAGAACCTCATACTCCGAGGATGAGGATTATGTTGCTGTTGAAGATGAGGCTACTTCCAAGAAGGTAGTGCTCAAGAAGGTGCTCAGTTCAACTGCAGTAAAGCCAGGCATGAAGATCAAAAGGCCAGCAGGAAGACAACCAATGTCCAAAGCCAGAGGATCAACTCAAGTACCTAAAAAGCCTGATCCCAAAGAGCCAGCTGTAGAAGGAAAGAAAAGGAAGGAAAGGGTCAAGAAGACCATGGCCAGAGTTGTTGGTGAACCTTCCATGATGGAAGAGGGAGAAGAGGTTGCTGAACCAGCACCAAGGCACAAAAGCTGATGGGTGATGCTATAAAGTCAGGGGCTGCAACATCAAAGCCCAAAGAATCACCCAAAGATGCCTCCAAGCCCAAGATTGCACCAAAGAGAAATACCAGGAGTATACCAGCAACTTAGAAGAACAAGGCCCCAATGCTTGAGGTTGCTGCTGAGGAAGATGAAGAAGGGCGGATCTTAAGGAAGCTGAAACCCAAGATCCCAGACCACAATGATGCTCATCCTGTGGCTGAGAACATGAAAATCAGGAGAGACTCAGGGTTGAGGCTATGGAGAGAGTCAGATCCATATGCCACCAGGAGAAGGACTGCTGTAGATTACAGGTTCCACACCAAGGAGTAGCAGGACTTCTATGAGACAATCCTGTTGGACAAGAAGCCCATAGTGTGTGATATGAGGTGGGTCGACTGGACCTACATGAAGGAAAATGAGGAACACTATCCTGGAGTGCAAGACAGTTTCATTGCTTATGGAGTTGCAGATTTTGTTGGGTAGAAGCTCACCAACTGGAATGATGAACTCATTATGCAATTCTACTCCACATCACACTTCTATCCAGATGGCAGGATAGTTTGGATGTCTGAAGGAACGAGATACCAGTCAACCATTGAGGAATGGGCAAGCCTGATCAATGCCCCAGAGGAGAGTGAAGATGACTTGGATATTTATGCCAAGAAGAAAATGGATCATAACTCAATGTCACATATGTACAAGGAGATCCCTGATGAAGCACTTGAGATTTTCAAGTTTGGATCAGTTCATTTTCTTCTGTCAGGGCTGCCTACGATCAACCAGATCTTAAGGCACACTCTTTTGCCCAAATCAGGTGATCACAACATGATTAGAGGGCATGCAATAAACTTGCTACATGTATTTGATGTGTCCCAGAAATCCAAGGTCATGAGCCTTATGGTTGAAACTATCAAGAGGACTGCAGCAGACTAGAAGAGAAGTTGTGGATATGCCCCACAGATTCAGGAGTTGATTAACTCAAAGATGGGCACAGGAAAATATCAGTTGGATAAAGAACAATTTGCTCTCTATCCAGACTTTGAGGACAATCAAGTTGTCATGAATGAGGATGAACCATCATCAGTGCAATCTCAAGCGAAGAAGGAGAAAGCAAGTAAAGAGAAGGCTGCCAAGATGCCAACTCAAGAGGAGGCATTTGAGTATTTCTTGAAGAACAAGCAGGAGCAGCTTGGTTACTTGATAGCATCAACACTGAGGATTGAGAAGGGGTTGGCCACCCTAACTCAAAACCAGGAGAGCCTGGAAAGGATCATGGAACAAAAATTCTATGATCTTGATGTCAAAGTAACTGAGATTCAGTCAGTTGTGGAACAGCTTCAGGATGACATGCTGGAGAGGAAGGGAAAGACAACCACTGATGCATTTGCCAGAGTGCCTAGAGCTCAGAGGTTAGCTACATTACCTGTGACAGACACAAGAGCCACATCATCTGCACCAGCTACAACTCCTACAGCTCCAGTGCAACCAGCTCCAGCACCAACTTCTCCAGCTCCATCTACATCGACTGAAGCCTTCATTCTTGGAGTTATCCGGACACCACCACCACTTGAAGACCAAGCCTGAGAGACGATCTAGCACTATGCATTTTCTATGAACTTTTTGGTAACTTGTTGCCAAAGGGGGAGAAAAATGTATAGATCATAGGCTTCGAGAGAGAGATTTGCTGTTTTTTGTTCTCTCTTGTCTTCTTGGTTAAACTTGTTTGCTTTTGATTGCTTGAGATACTATGCAATTACCTGTGAGACATTGATGATCATGTGTTTGATCATAAGCTACACTTATGCCTGTTTGATGATATTATCTTACCTATCCTTATATGATCATTCACTTTGCTTGGTGATGAGTGCATGTATTCAATCTTTATTATTTTTAGCGCTCCACCAAGATGTATGTGACATGGAAGAGTAACCCATGAGCCTATTTCCTTGTGCATTTGCAGTCCAAAGCAAATCTTAAAATATGCACAAATTTAGGGGGAGCTCTTGCTTATCACATACTTCTCAAAGTGACAATGTTTTTCAATCTTATTATCATTTGTCGAAGCTTTGATCTATATGTTCTCATCAATTACCAAAAAGGGGGAGATTGAAAGTGCAACTATCCCTAGGTGATTTTGGTAATTCATAACAACATATAGCTCATTGAGCTAATGCTATTCCAAGACTATTATTTCAGGAAGCTCAATGAATGGCATGGCATGGATGATGAAAGTGGATCCCTCAAAATATCAAGGACAAAGGATTGGCTCGAGCTCAAAAGCTCAAGACTCTATATTTTATATTCCAGTGATCCGAGATCACATTGAGTCTATAGGAAAAGCCAATACTATCAAGGAGGGATGAGGTGTTGCTTAATGAGCCTCTTGCTTCAAGTGCTTAGTGATATGCTCCAAATACCCTCAACTACTTTTTCACATCCTCATATGACCTAAACCTAAAGCCAAAATCGGTCACACTGATTCTTTCTATCTGGCGCCACGGAGTTCAAATGTCATAGCCACTGCCACAAACCCTAGGCAAATCGGTCTTACCGATAGGGATTTAGGTCTCACCGAGATGGGATTGTAATCTCTTTGTTTCCCTTCATAACGTTTCGGTCTAACCGAAGTGAGCGATCGGTCCCACCAAGATTGCAATGTAAACTGTCTGTTTCCCTTTTGTAACATTTCGGTCTCACTGAAAAGAGCAAATCGGTCCCACCGAGTTTACCTGACCAACTCTCTGGTTAGCTAATTACCAAAATCGGTCTCACCGAGTTTGTGTAATAGGTCTCACCGAGATTACATTATGCCCTAACCCTAACCATATCGGTCCCACCGAAAATCCTAACGGTCACTAGGTTTACTAAATCGGTTTGACCGAGTTTGTTGATTCGGTCCCACCGAGATTGGTAAATTGTGTGTAACGGTTAGATTTTGTGTGGAGGCTATATATACCCCTCCACCTCCTCTTCATTCGTGGAGAGAGCCATCAGAACAAACCTACACTTCCAACTTACCAGTTCTGAGAGAGAACTACCTACTCATGTGTTGAGGCCAAGATATTCCATTCCTACCATATGAATCTTGATCTCTAGCCTTCCCCAAGTTGCTTTCCACTCAAATCTTCTTTCCACCAGATTCAAATCCTATGAGAGAGAGTTGAGTGTTGGGGAGACTATCATTTGAAGCACAAGAGCGAGGAGTTCATCATCAACGCACCATTTGTTACTTCTTGGAGAGTGGTGTCTCCTAGATTGGCTAGGTGTCACTTGGGAGCCTCCGACAAGATTGTGGAGTTGAACCAAGGAGTTTGTAAGGGCAAGGAGATTGCCTACTTCGTGAAGATCTACCACTAGTGAGGCAAATCCTTCGTGGGCAACGACCATGGTGGGATAGACAAGGTTGCTTCTTCGTGGACCCTTCTCGGGTGGAGCCCTCCGTGGACTCGCGCAGCCGTTACCCTTCGTGGGTTGAAGTCTCCATCAACGTGGATGTACGATAGCACCACCTATCGGAACCACGCCAAAAACATCCGTGTCTCCAACTACGTTTGAATCCTCCAAACCCTTCCCTTTACTTTCTTGCAAGTTGCATGCTTTAATTTTCGCTTCCTATATACTCTTTGCATGCTTGCTTGATTTGAGTGATGATTGCTTGACTTGTCCAAAGATTGCTAAAATCTGCCAAACTCTAAAATTGGGAAAATGTTAAGTTTTTAATTGGTCAAGTAGTCTAATCACCCCCTCTAGACATACTTCAAGGTCCTACATTAGTCTACTGTGATTTAACTAGTGTGGAATATAAAAGGGGAAAACCATAAGCATTGGGAGTATAGTGTTGAGCGTGCCATGGCGGATCTGAAGGTGCAAACCGGACAAAGGCAACTTCGCAACCAAGATAATAAATCAGAGTAAAGCAGTGGCGATCTATTTTCGTGCTGCGATAAATAAGTTGAGCAGATACGAAAGAGTACCGCCTCTGGTGCGGCGCCATCTACGCATCTGATGAGAATTTGACGGTGCTGCGGTAGCGATGGCTGTCGGCGGCGTGGAAGCAGATCTAGGAGGGTAGACGGTGGCGGTGGGGCGCGGTGGACTAGACGATTGTAGGAGCGGCGCCGGCAAGGTGGACGAGGCGGGGATGAAGCGAGAGGACGGGATGCAAGGATCCCGGTCCGAAGCCGTGGATGAGAGAGGTCGATCTCTTGTAATGGACGGCAGCGTCGGCATATCAGCTCCGGCATGGTGGAGGAGGACGGCGGTGGATGGGGTGGCGGGCGGCGGCGAACGGAGGAGGGTGGGGTGGAGAGGGTGTTTTGGCGCCCACGGAGTACGAATGGGGAAAGGGAGGTAGAGAGGAAGGGGGGAACCATGTATTCAGGGCGCGCTTGTCTCAAATGCGAGGAAATTTACAAACTTAGCCCCCGTTTCAAATTTCTACTACATCACAGCAACATTAGTCTGTTGGGGATAGGATGGTAATCTCGCATGCACCGAATATTTGCCGACGAGAGATTGTTTTTGGCGCCCACCGTGTATGAATATGAATCGGGGAGGGAGTCGATTTCGGCCGAGGACACACTATGTTTTGGCGCCCACCGTGTATGAATCCGGGTGAGAGGCGGTTACGTCACGTTTGGGTGAAATTACAAACCTACCCCTATCGAAACCTATAGAAATCCAGCAGATAGGCTTTGCGTGGTAGGGATAGGCAGTAGTAATTTCCATCTCGCAGATTTTGGTTTCGGGCGGTTACTGCGACTTTCCCCGCTTCGTTCAAATTTTGCACAGTGCATGTTTACTGTGCCAACTCAATTCGAATCCCGTTTGTATTCTATTTTTTTTCGGGTGGGATCCATTTTCAATTGGAATTACATTCTATATACATCATTTTTTATATATACTTTCAAAAGCACAACAAAGAATTCTGCTCCTTTATATGTATAATATGATTTACACATACAACGATCTCAAAATCTTAAGGTTGAATTCGAAAAAAATTAACCAAATTATGTTCTATTAAAATGTATGGATCAGTAATATCTACATATTAAATAACATAGGTGTGCGTGAATTCATATGAGTATGAATGTTTGATAGATCAATTTTGGTTCGAGTATGGATTACATGTATCATCATCTCGAATTCAAATATTTGAATCCCTTTTAATTTTCACTCCTTTCACGCCCATCTCTCTCGCATGTATGCTCCTTCAGGTAGCTATCACTCTCTTTTCTCCAGCTCACCCGCACGCTCACTTCATGTTTCTCCTATCCTCGCAAACATGGTCTCTCGACATCTCCCTTGAGAAGTGTCACACTCCCCCTATCATTATACTACACGGTTTTCATTATCTCTCACGTCTCTACTGTTCTCTGGTATCACTCGGTACCTAAGCTTTCTTTTTCACCGCCACACACACAGTCTCCACTCGTCTTTCACTTTGTCTTTCTCTCTATGGGATTCTCTCACACACCCTATATGTCTCTACATATGACCCATACCACTAAAATTACTCTCTCTCTCTCTCTTTCTCCTGTAGACACAACATTTGTTGCAGTCTCCTTTTCGTCTCCATCCCAGACTGACATTATTCCTTTGTTTACCGGTCAGACAACCCCACCTCTCTCTCTCTCACAGATACACACACACAACTCCTCCTTCCACTCCCCTTCCCGACTAACCTCTCTCTCTCGCACACACAAAACTCTCGCTTTTGCACCCCGACTCGTATTTCTCTCACAAACATTTATCGACTAGCTAGCCTCTAGATAGTTTTATACACCAGCACACTCGTGCTTCCACTATCGCATATATGTCTCTCTCCCGCTCCTTGTATCTATGTAGATTTTTCTTCCCTTCTTGAGACACGCCCCCTCGATCGTGCACACACACACTATCGCCTCATTTTAAGTTGATACCTATCGCACACACAATCCTTGTGTTTTTGTCACACATGCACTCCGTCCTCCTCCAGTCTCCCTCTCTCTCACACACACATGGGCTTTTTGCAACAACTAGCAAGATGCCCATGCGTTGCACGGAACATCAAGATGCATTTGTATGAGTAGTTTATCTTGTGGGGGAAAAGGATGAACGAGGGAAGGCCTTATTTGCAAATGTGGAGAGGGGTGTGTGTATCTTTTTGCAAAATTGCCATAGTTTCCTTCCTATCCGTCAGATATAGATCAGACGACCTATATTGCAGGATGGCAGGCACACGATCATCACCGACAATGCTTTTTATAAGAGTAGGGATAAAAAATAGAGTTGGTGATGATGGTGGGCCTGCCATCCTACAATGTAGGTCATACGATTTATATCTGACGGACAGGAAGGAAACTATGGCAATTTACCTGCACTCTTCACCACATTTGCAGATAAGGCCTTCCCTTGTTCATCCTTTTCTCCCACAAGATCTTGATGTTCCGTGCAACGCACGGGCATCTTGCTTGTAAGAGTAGATATTAGACATATACCACTTCTCGAATCTTGAAACCAACAAAATTCCTCCCTTATCTCATCAAAACCGCCAAAGGAATATATTTTGAGTGAAACATAACATATTTTTAGTGATATACGTATTTTAAAACTAGACTTTTTTTCTATCAAATCGGTGAATATGTATTAATCTACTTTGATCGTGTGGCAACGCATTGGCACATTGCTAGTAGTTATTATAATTTTTTGGACACCAGACAAACGGTGGAGTACATATACGAAGAGAAGAGGTGCATGCACGCAGTCGGCCTCTCGCTGTCTCGCACACATGAGTGTTACGTAAAGGCGACGTTAAAAAATAAACCCTAAAACCCTAGGTGCGCGATTGCTGCATTCGCGGGTACTGGGTACATGGTGGGGCACCTTTGTAGGAATAGTCAGCTCGCGTGATAATTTGATCCATAGGAGTTGATGGTCGGGACCACAGGTGAACGACTTGGAGCGCGGTGGCTCGCCAGTTGCCATAGATCGAGTAGCCACGTGTCACATCCCTAGCTGCTGGTAGTGCTCTAGGCTAGCTCATGTGTGCATCATGTTTAAATTCTGAAAATTTGAACTGAGGGAATTTTGGAAGCCTCAAAAACTTAAATAAAAGAGGGGCAAAAACCCTAGAAATCTCATTCATTGCTCCAAAATGCTCTTCTTAAATGTTTGATAATTTTTGGTAAGGGTTCTGGTCCCAACCAAAATATTGAACATTTTTAAGGATTTATTTTTGGGACTTTGGATTTAATTCATTAGCTATTTGAATTTGAATTATATTCATATAATTGGAATATAATTTCAAATACCCCTGAAATATTTTATAAGCTTTTGGAAAAGTCCATCTAGCAATATAAAATATTCAGAGGAGTTTTTGGCATTGTTTGAATTATTTTAAATTCAAAAACAGTGGCAAAATAAATTAAATAAATAAACAGAACAGAAAAAAAATAATAAAACCGAGTAGAGGACTACCTGGCGCTCACCTCAGCCCACTTACCTGGCCCAGCTCCTCCAGCGCGGCCCAGCCGGCCCAGCCCATCTCCACTCCCTCCCCTGTCGTCTTCCTCCCTGCCAGGAGGACGGGCACGCGCCCGGCGCGCGTGGCCACGCGCCCCGGCCACCTCCTGCTTCCCGGCCACCTCCTGCTTCCCCCCGGCCTCCCTAGCGACGCCACGACGAGGCCTCGTGTCCCCTCGCTCCTCTTCCTCCCCCGCTGCATCCCCTCTCTCCTCTGCTCCCCCTCTCTTGCCCGGACCGAACGGAGCCGCCGCCACCGACGAGCTCCCTCGCGGCCACCGCCACCCCCTCTCCTCCCCGACGTGCTCCCGAGCTCCTGCACCTCGTCGCCAACCCCCTCACCGAGCCACGTGACCGGAAGAGCCCCGAAGCACCACCCCGACGCTTTTCCCCCTCCTCGGCCACCGAGGATCGCCGTCGTCAAATTCGTCACCGTCCGGCCTCCCTCAAGCTCGCCGTCCACCTCTACAGGGTCTATGTGAGCTCCTCTTCCATTTCCCCTCCTCCCCGCGCTCGTTCCCGCACGCTAGCCGCCCTTTCCACCGGGGCCGTGAGCTCCTCGCCGCCGGCGATGACGCAGACAAGGCCAGAGCCACCGGAGCTAGCTACCGAGCACGGCAACGTGCTCCACACCTCACCAGGAACCTAACACACACACTAGCTTCCCCTCCCGTGCCCCCTAACGCCAACCCCGACCTCGCCCGAACTCCGGCCGCCGCCTCCCTCGCCGCTGCCGACGCCACAGCCAACCCCAACTCCTCTGGCTTGCTCCATTGGATGCGCACGAGCTCGAGCTCCCTGTAGAACCCCTCCGCGCGTCGAATGGGCGCCGGAGCAGCCATTCCGGCGAGCCACCGCCGCGTCTGGTCGTTGCCGGCGGTTAGACGCCGGTGGATTAGCCGGGTTGACCAGGGATTTGACCCCCCTGGGTCACTGACGTGTGGGCCCGTCCCCTGCTAACCTTTGGTTAAATTAATAACTAAGTTTAATTAAGCCACTGACTCACTGACATGCGGGCCCGGGCTGACTAATTAAACTAGGTTAGGTTTAAATTATATTAGGATTAGCCGTAGTCATTGACCAGTGGGCCCCACTAGTCAGGTTTGACCCGAGCCGGCCCCTGTTGAGTTGCTGACGTCATGCCAACGTCATGCTGACGCAGTAATGTTTTCTGGATTTAATTTAATTCTGAAAATTCCAGAAAATGCCTAAAACTTCTAAAATTCATAGAAATTCAACCGTAACTCCAAATTAAATAATTTATATATGAAAAATTATCAGAAAAATTCAAGGAATCCATCTGTACCATTTTCATGCATGTTAGAACAACTTATCACTACTGTTTAGGACAAATGAAGTGAATGGCATTTGAATAATCACATATGGAGTTTGAATTTGAATCTTGTATTCAAACCAACTTCATTTAATCTGTTGCTAGTTGCATTAGCCCAAAACACATTCATTTTGCCATGTCATGATCATGCATCATATTGTGCATTGCATTGATTGTGTTCCCTTCTGTGTTGGCGGTATTTGTCCCCTCTCGATAGACGTGATACCGATGATGTGACCGTTGACACTGATGAAGACTCAATGTTATCTTCAGAAGTGCCAGGCAAGCAAAACCCCCTTGTTCATTCCGATACAATCCCACTCTCTCGCTCCTGCTCTCTTTTACTGCATTAGGACAACACCGATTCAACTATTACATGCTGCGGTAGCTGAACCCCTTTTATCCTCTGCATGACCTGTCATTGCCACAGTAAATAGATGAAACCCACTAGCATGAGTAGGAGTTGTTTGAGCCCTGTTGTGCCTACTCATTCATGCTTGTTTGTCATGCCTGCTACTGCTTAGAGTTGAGTCAGGTCTGATTCATCGAGGTGAATTAGAGGTGTGTGAACATGTCCTACTGTGTGTGAGCTAAGTGTGTGAACACGATTTGGTAAAGGTAGTGGTGAGAGGCCATGTAGGAGTACATGGTGGGTTGTCTCATTGCAGCCGTCCTTAGGAACTGAGTTCTGTGTTTGTGATCCATGATTCAGCTACTACCATACATTGGGCCCTGAAATATGACCCCGCTTGACTTCTTATTCACCCTTGTCCTCTGTCCAGGAGTTGCAAGTAGTTTCTGGTGTTTGTAGCCTACTGGAGGCCGTGGACAGCGCTGACCGTAGGGGTGGGCTGTGATGCGGTAGGTACGTGGCACGGTGTACCGGATGCCCGTTTGGTATCTCGGGAACCCTGTTCACATCGTTTGGGGCTGTGAGCGAAACTCCGGCCGGATCTCCTCATGGATGGAACCCGAATAGGCGATAAACCTGGACTAGAGACTTGAGTGTTTAGGTAGGTCGTGGTCTACACCCACGTCGGCTTTCGCTTGAAGTCTGCCTAGCACATGTCGTGTGCAGACGCTAAGTGGTGGAAACATGTATGAAGAAGTACACCCCTGCAGGGTTATCATCATCTATTCGAATAGCCGTGTCCGCGGAAAAGGACTTCTGGGTTACTTATATCAGTTCATAGACAAGTGAAAGTGGATACTCTAAAATACGGAAGATAAGCGTGAGTGCTATGGATGGCGTTCTCGTAGGGAGACGGGAGCGGTTCCATAGTGGTGTATTGGTTGGTGAATATGTGGACTCGTGTGCGCCACCTCAAAAGAGTTACTCGCAGTCGTAGTTCAGGATAGCCACCGAGTCAAAGCTGGCTTGCTGCAGTTAAACCCCACCATCCCCTTGTTGAAAATGATGCATATGTAGTTAGCTCTGATGTAAGTCTTGCTGGGTACATTTGTACTCACATTTGCCTATTTTATGTTTTTGCAGAGAGACTTCAGTCTCACTAGTAGTTCCACGTGGACTTCGACGTTTAGCTTGTTACCTCAGCTACGATCTTGTGCCTCGGCAGGATCTGATAGATAGCCAGGCTTCTCAGCCTTTTTCATTTCTAGATGTCTGTACTCAGACATGTTAAGCTTCCGCATGTGCTTGCCCTGTATGCTCTGATTGTTGGGTCATGAGACCCATGTTTGTAATATCTCGCTCCTCGGAGCCTAATGAATAAAATACTTGAGTCGTAGAGTCATGTTGTGATGCCATGTTGTATTTGCACATATCGAGCATATTGTGTGTATGTTATTGAAATGCTTGGTATGTGTGGGATCTGACCATCTAGTTGTTTATCTTTAGTAGCCTCTCTTACCGGGAAATGTCTCCTAGTGTTTCCACCGAGCCATGGTAGCTTGCTACTGCTCCAGAACACTTAGGCTGGCCGGCATGTGTCCTTCTTCGTTCCTGTGTCTGTCCCTTCGGGGAAATGTCACGCGATGAATACCGGAGTCCTGTTAGCCTGCTACAGCCCGGTTCACCGGAGTCCTGTTAGCCCAGTGCTACAGCCTGGATTCACTCGCTGATGACCAACACGTTCGATGCTGGGTCATGGATGCCTGTCCCTGTAAGTTTGTGCCACTTTGGGTTTACGACTAGCCATGTCAGCCCGGGCTCCTTACCATATGGATGCTAGCGACACTATCATATACGTGTGCCAAAAGACGCAAACGGTCCCGGGCAAAGGTAAGGCGACACCCGTGGGAATACCGTGCGTGAGGCCGCAAAGTGATATGGGGTGTTACATGCTAGATCGATGTGGCATTGAGTCGGGGTCCTGACACCACGTTTAAAATATCGTTTGTTTTAGCGGGGTTAAGAGTTCCGATTTTCAATGGCGCGTTATAAGTAGTAACTAGTTTTTAGAACGATTGGTATGGAGCGAAAATGGAATTCATAGTACTACGTACCTCCTTGGCGTATGGTTGTATGGGTTTATGTTGCGAGATGTTGAACCTGGTAGTTCTAGGGCAAATACTATGGTTTAGATTTAGATGCTGGTTTTCAGTAATGAAAATCGGAAGGGGAAACTCTTATTTGATTAAAAAAACTACCTCCATTCTGGTTTACTAGTCCCCATCGTACTTTGGGTCAAAGTTTGTCCACGAATTTAACTTGTAAAATGTGAATGGAAAATGAGATTTTGTTATACCCAAACAAAAAGGACTGGAGGGAGTGATTGCCCTGACACGGACGTGACCTCTCATAGCACATGCATTGAACCGGTGCGCCGGCCAAGAGGGCCGCACTTGTTGCAGTCCCGGCTGAGCACGCTTCCTCGCCGCGTGCAAGCAGCTTAAGACTGCCCGACCTGCCTTCATTGAATCCACACGTGTGCCGGCAACACGTCCTTCTGCGAGCCGGCAGGCATTTTAGAACACAAAAAATGACTAAAATATAATTAATTTACGCATGGTCTTGACTTGTTGTGCTCGCACTTGTAGCAGGTCTAGTAGAGGTTTTTCTTTATTTATAACTCTCCTCACATTTTTTTTGGCTTTGAAGTGAATCATGGTTGTGGACATTATGTATGAATGTGCAGATATCTGTGAGCATGAGTATGATGTGGAATTTGAACTTGGAATGTCGGGCTTGCGCGTGAACTATACCATGTCCAATGCTTCGTCTATTATTGTTTGGAAAGTAAATGCTGTTATTACATGACCCGAAAAAAACATTTTATGCCACATCAGTAGATGCACGGACATCACAACAGGCATGCTGACTGGATAAACATTTGAACCTAGCTATTATGAAGGGAATTTTGTATTGACAATAGTTTTAGATAGCAGGAGACGCCTAGCTTGCTTTGCCTCTGCTAGCTTATTTCTGGCTTCTTCCATCTCTTCTTTAGCTTGGGTGAAGAGAGCATCTGATTGCGGGAAGTGTTGGCGCCACAGCGCCATGGCTTCCTCGTCCATCTCGGTGATGCCGAGACGATGCTCCCGCCTCCGGTTGTCGCGACGATCCTCGTCGGTGCTAAGCCGCGGCAAAGGCACGAGCTCATGCGCCCGCTCCCGCGTCGGCACGTTGGGGAAGTTCAATGTTCTATGAGGCCACTAGAGGCGCCACGCCGCCGCATCGTACGCGCGGGCGGCCTTATTGGTGGTGTCAAAATTGCCGAGGCCGAGGCGCATCCCGCGGAACCGGATCTCGGTGGAGAAGCCACCAGAGAGGCGCGCGCGGATGCCGCGATATCCCCAAGTTTCCCGGCGACGCGGTGGCATGGTGGCGCGGCGGCGGTGAGGCGAAAAAGAGCGGGGAGAGAGCGGTGGCGAGGCACAGAGCGGGGAGAGAGCGGTGGCAAGGCACAGAGCGGTGGGAGGGCGTTGGATTTTATAAAGCGCGCCGGACGCCGCGCGCCAAAACTAGCGCACGCCCGATCGCTTTTTACCGTGCGTGCGTGATCCTTTCCCGACGTCTCTGCTATCTCTACTCTCTTCTCTACAGTTATATTTATTTTATACTTAATATTTAATATTTATCTCTACTTCTCTACTGTCTACTTTTTTTCTCTATACTTTTTTTTCTTGCAATATAGGCCGTCTGATTTATATCTGACAGATAGGAAGGAAACAAATGAGAATTTTGCAAAAAGATACCCATACCCCTCTCTAGATTTGCAAATAAGGCCTTCCCTCGTTCATCCTTTTCTCCCACAAGATAAAATACTCATACAAATGCATCTTGATGCGTGCAACACATGGGCATGTTGCTAGTTCTAAAAACCTTTCCATCATTTGCCACACTACTGGTTGCAGATGAAAAACCTACCCAAGCACAATGCGATACAGGAGCGACGCACAATTACAAGCTTATATTCTGTTGGATAATGGATGCTATAACCAATTACTTTTACAAGAACAATAGCACCCAGGAAATTTGAAGGGTAGGTATGAACAAAATTGGAACTGCACATGTACTGCTAAGTGATTCAATAGATAGATTACCATTTGAGGAGGAGAACGATGGTCGCGGCGGCCTCTGTGAGTCATGGTCGGCAACGAGAGTCAGTTCATTGTCCATGTCGGTGGTACTTCTGCTGTCGGCGTTCTGGGAATGGGGGTCCCCAGACTTGCCTGCCTGTGGCCTGCGGCGTGGCTCAAGGGGTGGCCCAGCATGGACCATCTTCATCAGCACGAGCTCAAGACCCTCGCGAGGGGCCAAGCCTCACGGGGCGGACGACAGAAGGCTTCCTCAGGAGCGGCCTCGTCAGGCTGGCTCGCGAGGAGGCGGAGAGATCAAGGCGGGGTACCTCACGAGGTGCCCATGACGCAAGCCATGATGACCGAAGCCAGGCGGGTGCCGGCCTGCGTAGAGTCCTTGTTTCCTCTTTGGTGTATAGGGAGCAAGCGCATGCGAGAGCATCAAGCAAAGGCAGCCATTTCGGTGCAACAAGACCAAGACCAGCAGAATGGCAGGATGGAGGTCATCATGGAGCCCAAGCCGGCGTCACCACCAAAGCCTTTGGCAGGCGAGGACCAAATTTAGTCAGGACAAGTGTACTAGATGTTCCCCTTCAAAATGACCAATTGTTGGCGCCCTTCCCGCTCAATATTTGGGAAGAGGCCCAGGGCGTTTGCCTATAAATAGGACTAGCCACCCACAAGGTAGGGGGATCGAGAAATCGAACCAGAGAGTGATTGAAGTCCCCCCAGAAGTTTGTCGCACCAACCAAGAACAGACCCTCGCGAGGCTGTTCTTACTTGTATTGTTCATCATTAGCCCAAGAGGCAATCCACCACACCACACACTGGAGTAGGGCATTACACCACAATGGTGGTCTGAACCAGTATAAACTCTGTGTCTCTTGTGTTGTTCCTTTGATTGCTTAGATCATAGCGAGGCGGTGAGGAGCAGGTAGGCAGAGGGTGAAATCTCCACGCACACCCCAGTATTCGAATCTAGAGGGTGTGCCGGAACCTGAAATCCGACATTTGGCGCGCCAGGTAGGGGTGTGCCGGAGCTTCTCCTTCCGCCGACCCATTCTCCGCCGACACCATGACTCGCCCTACGATGAGCGACGTGCCGCCCGCCCCGGTCGTTAGCACTAGCCCGGGGGCTAGTGGGCTCCAAGCCTTGGCCCCGGCCTTGCGACGGGAGCGGTGGCCGGACAAGTTACCGGCGGCTTCCGTGGCCCCTTGGGAAGAGCTACGCAACCTCTTCCTCGCCAGGCACTCTGCGCCGGCGCCCCCGGTCGTCGCGGCCCTCCTGGGCGGCTCGCAGGTGCCACCTTCGGGCCGCCATGTCAAGCCATTCATCCGCTAGGTCAGTACCGCCTCCACGCGGCAGGGGGCTCCCTTAGGACGGTCGGTGCCAAAGGCCGATCTGACCTTTAGCTCGAAGGACCACCCCTCCAACTCGGCCTGCTCTGGCGCGCTCCTGATGCTATGCACTCCCACCAGCTGCCAGGTGGCCGTCACCAGGACTCTCATCGACGATGGCTTGGGCCTCAGCGTGCTCTCGATTGAAGCCTTCAGCCTCCTCCACATACCACCGGAGCGGCTTCGGCCCAGCCGGCCCTTCTTGGGCGTCGGGGGCGGGTCCTCCAGCTCCCTGGGGCAGATCCGCCTCTCGGTAACCTTCGGCACCTACGACAACTTCCGCACGGAGCTAATCGACTTCGACATCGCCCCCGTCGGCCTCCCATACAACGCCATCCTCGGCTACCCGGCGCTGGCCCGATTCATGGTTGCGACTCACTCGGCGTACAACCTCATGAAAATGCCCGGGAGCAGCGGCGTCCTCACCGTGTGCGGAGACACCGGGGATGCGTTGCAAGTGCTTAAGCTTGCCTTCAAGGCGGCGGCGTCGGTGCAACCCGCCGACTCGGATGCCCCTGAGCCCAAGGGGGCTGCGCCGGCAAAGAAGAAGCAGTTGTTCACCCAAGACAAGGCAGAAACCAAGCAGATGCTGGTTGACGAGGACGGATCCACTGACGCCACCTTCACCATAGGCGCCAACCTCGAGCCCGAGCAGGAGGAGGCCCTGGTCAAGTTCCTGCGCGCAAACAAGAAGGTATTCACATGGGAGCCCGATCAGCTGGCAGGGATCCCTAGAGGCGTAATCGAGCACCACCTCAATGTGTGCCCCAATGTCCGACCCGTGAAGCAAAAAGCAAGGAGGCAGTCCACGGAAAAGCAGGCTTTCATCATCCAAGAGACCCCCAAGTTTGAGGCTGCAGGGGTCATTCGCGAGGTTCGGTACCCGAATTGGTTGGCCAACCCAGTCGTTGTGCCGAAGAAAGGGGGGAAGGAACATATGTGTGTCGACTTCACCAACCTCAACAAAGCTTGCCCGCAGGATCCGTTCCGCTCCCCCGCATTGATCAGATCATCGACTCCACCGCCGAGTGCGACCTGTTATGTTTCTTGGATGCCTTCTCTGGGTATCACCAGATCAAGATGGTGGTAGAAGATGTGGAAAAACGATCTTCCTAACCCCGTGTGGGCTGTACTGCTACACATGCATGCCATTCGGGTTGCGCAATGTAGGGGCGACGTTTCAGCGGCTGATGCACATCACCTTGGGCCTGCAGCTCGGGAAGAACGTTGAGGCTTACGTCGATGATATTGTGGTGAAGTCTCGCGAGGCCAAGACCCTGATACAAGACCTGGAGGAAACCTTCGCGAGCCTCAATGCCGTGAGCCTGCGGCTCAATCCAGAGAAGTGTGTGTTTGGGGTCCCCTCAGGCAAGCTCTTGGGCTTCCTCGTGTCCCACCGAGGCATCGAGGCTAACCCAGAAAAGGTCAAGGCGGTCGAGGACATGAGCCTGCCAAAGACCCTCAGAGAAATGCAGAAGCTCACAGGGCGCGTGACAGCACTGGGACGCTTCATCTCCAAGTTGGGGGAGCGAGCGCTGCCTTTCTTCCAGCTGATGAAGAAAAAGGGACCCTTTGAATGGACTGAAGAGCCAGACAAGGCGTTTCAAGACCTCAAGAGGTACCTAACCAGCCCTCCGGTAATGGTGGCTCCGCGCCCTCAGGAGCCCCTGGTGCTCTACCTTGCAGCCACTCCCTACTCCGCCAGCGCAGCCCTAGTGGCGGTTAGGGAGGAGCATCGGAACAAAGCCACGACATCTGCCTGGGTCAAGGCGAAGCGTGAACAAGGAAAACCCGCAGAGACCACTGCCACGGCCAAGAAGGATCAGCTGCCGCTGGGGGACACACTCGAGATAGTGGAGACCCCTCCCCCTAGCGACCGGTTGCTGGGGGCTCCTCTATCTCAGGAGGCGCCACAGTCTCCGGAGGGCACCATCGACACGAGCGTTCCCAACCTCGTTGAACATCCTGTATACTTCGTCAGCACAGTGTTGTGGGACGCAAGGGCGCGGTACCCCATGCCTCAGAAGCTTCTCCTCGCGTTACTGGTGGCCTCGCGCAAGCTGCAACATTATTTTCAGGGCCACCCCATCAAGGTTGTCTCGGCGTACCCTTTGGAAAGGGTGCTTAGGAGCCCTAACTCAGCTGGGAGAGTCGCTGAGTGGAACATTGATCTGCAAGCATTTCAGCTCGAATTCAGCACAACCAGAGTCATCAAGGGGGCCGCCTTGGCAGATTTCGTAGCGGAGTGGACGGAGGCGCCGGGCCTCAAGGCTGATGAAGATCGGTCCCTCTCCCCGGGAAGCGAGGCACCGGACGGTTGGGTCATGTACTTCAACGGGGCATTCTCCAGGCACGGCGCGGGGGCTGGTGCGGTGCTTATATCTCCTACCCAAGACAAGCTCTACTACACCGGCAGCTCTGTTTCCAGCACTGAGAAAAGGTCTCCAAAAACATAGCAGAATACGAAGGCTTGATAGCAGGGCTGAAGGCCGCGGCCGCCCTCGGAGTAAAGCGTCTTACCATCAAAGGTGATTCACAACTCCTCGTCAACTTCTCCAACAAAGTATATGAGCCGAGGGATGAGGACATGGAAGCCTACCTTGCGGAGGTCCGTAGGATGGAGAAGCAGTTCTGGGGGCTGGAGTTACAGCACGTGCCCCATGGCACCAACCAGGAGGCCGACGACATCGCCAAACGAGCATCCAGGCCACTACCTCAGGAGCCTGGCGTCTTTGAAGAGCGGCTCTTCAAGCCCTCGGCCATGCCATCACTGTCAAGCGCGGCGCAGCCTCGGGAGGAGCTCCCCCAGCCGCCAGCCTTGGGAGCCCCAGTCTGTGGCCCGGCCTCAGGGGCGCGTCTGCTCTTGACAATGGAGCCTCAGGAGGGGTGCTGGATCACGGAGCTCCGGAGCTATCTGACGCAAGGGATCTTGCCAGAGAGGGAAGAGGAAGCAGAGCGTGTGGCGCGGCAGGCCACAGTGTACTGCATCAGGGATGGAGAGCTCTACCGAAGGCGACCGAATGATGTGTCCTTGCACTGCATCTCCAGGGAGCAAGGGAAGGAACTGATAGTGGATATACACGATGGGGACTGTGGGCATCATTCATCATCACGGACCCTCGTTGGCAAGGCGTTCCGCAGTGGGTTCTATTGGCCCACTGCGCTCAATGATGCCGTTGAATTGGTGAAGGCTTGCGAGGCCTGCCAGTTCCACGCCAAGCAGATCCATCAGCCGGCCGGAAGTATGCAAACTATACCCCTCTCATGGCCATTTGCAGTCTGGGGGCTGGATATCCTGGGCCCATTTCCTCGGGCGCCAGGGGGCTACCGCTACCTCTACGTCGCCGTGGACAAGTTCACTAAATGGGCAGCAGTGGAAGCCGTCCGCACCATCCCCGCAGGGTCTGCGGTCAAGTTCATCAAGGGCATCATGAGCCGGTTCGGGCTGCCGAACCGCATCATCACCGACAATGGTTCGCAGTTCACCAGTAACCTCTTTAAAACATATTGTGCTAACCTTGGAATGCAGATATGCTACGCTTCAGTGGCGCACCCCCGGAGCAACGGTCAGGCCGAGCGGGCCAACGCAGAGGTCCTGAGGGGCCTCAAGACCAGGACATTCAAGAAGAAGTTGGAGGCTTGCGGCCGAGGTTGGTACGACGAGCTCCAATCTGTGTTGTGGTCCATCCGCACGACCGCGACCAAGCCAACCGGCAAGACCCCATTCTTCCTGGTCTATGGAGCTGAAGCGGTCCTCCCTCACGAGGTCAGACGTTGTTCCACGTGGGTCCTGGCGTTCGACGAGGCGCAGCAGGACGCCATGCAGAGGACAGACCTCGTGCTGGGGGAGGAGCGTCGTCGGGAAGCTGCGCTCCGAGCAGCAAGACACCAGCAAGCGCTGCGGCAATACCACTGCCGCAACATCCGCCCCAGGACAGTCGAGGTAGGAGACCTCGTGCTCAGGCGGGTCCTCTCTAGGGAGGGACTGCATAAGCTCTCTCCCATGTGGGAGGGCCCGTTCAAGGTTGTTCATGTTTCCAGGCCCGGCTCCGCGCGCCTGGAGACTCAGGAGGGGGTGCCCATCCAGAACGCGTGGAACATCCAGCACCTCCGGAGGTTTTACCCTTGAAAAGTCCCAGAGCCTGTGAAGAAGGCGAACGCCTGTGAAGTTGTTGCATTTTGGAAAAGGCCCAGAGCCTATGAAGAAGGCAAACGCCTGTGAAGTTGTTGCGTTTTGGAAAAGGCCCAGAGCCTGTGAAGAAGGCAAACGCCTGTGAAGTTGTTGCGTTTTGGAAAAGGCCCAGAGCCTATGAAGAAGGTGAATGCCTGTGAAGTTGTTGTGTTTTCGAAAAGGCCCAGAGCCTGTGAAGAAGGCGAACGCCTGTGAAGCTGTATCGTTTGGGAAAGGCCCAGACCCTGTGAAGAAGGCAAACGCCTGTGAAGTTTATCCTCCCGAGAAAGGCCCGGAGCCTATGAAGAAGGCCAATGCCTGTGAAGCTCGCCGCCCGTGACACTCTCACGTAATAATGAGTGGGGATGTACACGCCCCGGAGTCTCAGGAGCGCCGGCCTCAGGCCCTGGGGCTCCCTCCCACGCCCAGTGGCAGCACTTAGCTCCGCGCTGGTGAGAAGACGTCGAAGACTAGATTAGGTGCCGGACGCGGCTTTTCTCATTTGCTTTCTGTAGTTTGCTTGTTCATCCCCATTCGAGGTTTTGCTGAAGTTGTTGTCGTCTTTGGTTTGTGCCTCTTTGCCTCTTTCGCTCTCCTGCCCCGATTGCTCTCGCGCGAGTCTTGCGAGGGAGCATCGCAGGCACCCTCGCGAGTGTTTTCTACCCTTGTCGTTGGAGGCTACCCAACCCGGGTCCACTATAGGAGCACCCCTCCAGTCCATGCCCCACGGGCATCGCGACATGAACACAGGGCCTGGGTCGATCGCCTCCATGGCTGAGGCCGGGAACTACCTTTCCAGACTAACCCTCGCAGGACATGGAATGTTCGACGAAGCCTCGGCTTCACGAAGCAAGGGTCATGACAAGCCCTGCCCCCGAGCTAAGTAATTTCTGCGCACTAGCGAACAACACGAAGGCACAATACCAGAATAGCGGAAGCAGTACAATAATTAAACAGCAATAGTCCAAACACACCCTCGCGGGGCCCTACACTACTGTCTTTTTGCGCAGGGAAAGGGAAAACAAAACAGGCGCGACTCGCTCGACACCAGATCGCGAGGGAGACCTGAACTGCCTCCAGAGCTCAGGAGGACTCCGTCTCGCGCTTCACCGGGTGCGACGGCGGGCAGACCCGCTACCTCCCTCCAGGCGGGCGCGGCGGCGCGGAGGCTGATCGCGGCCACCGCTGGAGGAGCCGCTGCTCGAAGAAGAGCCGTCGAAGCTCGATGAACCTCGACCGCCACCTGCCCCGTGCGTGCTGTCGTCTTCATCATCGCCGGGGCTAGACCCATGGCCGCGGTCGTCATTCTCAGGACAACACCCAGCGCAGCGACCATCTTCCCCGAACACCCTCCCGTAGAGGGTGGCAGCGCCGTCGAACTTGAAGTGCAGGGTGCACTGTTGGATCAGACCACGCGCGCGGGCAAACGTTTGCCAGCCGTGGGTCAGGGCCAAGCTCCCGGCTGCAGAGACCTCCAGCGAAGCCCAGGAGGCTCGGCCGCAGCAACCGCCCACCTGAAGCCAGAGGCCGCCCGGGGCGCCAGCGAGAAGCTCACCTAGGAGGAAGCGAGGAAGTTGGAGCCGGGTGCTGGCCGGTTCCACCACACACACGACGAACTTCGGCAGTACCTCGACCGAGTGGGAGCGCGGCCTAGGGGTTCGTGCGGCCATAGCGCACCCCCCAGCGGCGGCAGGACACCCCTCACCATGCGGAAGGTCGCCTCCGCGACTGCGGGGAGCCGCCATGGGAGTTGCAGGGTGTTTGCGGGGACGGCCTCGACCGCGCTTGGGTGGAGGAGAGTCAAGCTCCACCTGGCGGGCCTTCCCTTTCTCCGCGGCTTAGAACCTCTTTGGTGGAGCCATGAAGAAGGAAGAGAAGCAAGATGGGATGGACCGGAAGGGCAGGTGCCTTCTCATATTTATACCCAGAGGAGGCCAACCGCCGGCCCCCACGTTCACAGGTAATCATGACCAGTTTCTGCATGCAAGGACTTGTCAGTTCATGCAGTCGCCAAGGCATCGTGAGGGAGCGGAGCCGCCCACGTCCAATCAACCGCCACACGGCGCCCGAGGCCATAGGCTGTTAGGGCACGCGGCGCTTCGCACTTGCCCCTTCGCCTCTCTGCTCAGCCAAGTTCGGGCGCGTCTTGGGCCCGGGGGCTACTGTCGGCGTTCTGGGAATGGGGGTCCCCAGACTTGCCTGCCTGCAGCCTGCGGCGTGGCTCAAGGGGCGGCCCAGCATGGCCCATCTTCATCAGCACGAGCTCAAGACCCTCGCGAGAGGCCAAGCCTCGTGGGGCGGACGACAGAAGGCTTCCTCAGTAGCGGCCTCATCAGGCTGGCTCGCGAGGAGGTGGAGAGATCAAGGCGGGGTACCTCATGAGGTGCCCATGACGCAAGCCATGACGACCGAAGCCAGGCGGGCGCCGGCCTGCGCGGAGTCCTTGTTTCCTCTTTGGTGTATAGGGAGCAAGCGCAGGCGAGAGCATCAAGCAAAGGCAGCCATTTCGGTGCAACAGGACCAAGACCAGCAGAACGACATGATGGAGGTCATCGTGGAGCCCAAGCCAGCGTCACCACCAGAGCCTTTGGCAGGCGAGGACCAACTTTAGTCAGGACAAGTGTACTAGATGTTCCCCTTCAAAATGGCCAATTGTTGGTGCCCTTCCCGCTCAATATTTGGGAAGAGGCCCTGGGCCTTTGCCTATAAATAGGACTAGCCACCCACAAGGTAGGGGGATCGAGAAATCGAACCAGAGAGCGATTGGACTCCCCCCAGAAGTTCGTCGCACCAACCAAGAACAGACCCTCGCGAGGCTGTTCTTACTTGTATTGTTCATCATCAGCCCAAGAGGCAATCCACCACACCACACATTGGAGTAGGTTATTACACCACAATGGTGGCCTGAACCAGTATAAACTCTGTGTCTCTTGTGTTGTTCCTTTGATTGCTTAGATCATAGCGAGGCGGTGAGGAGCAGGTAGGCAGAGGGTGAAATCTCCGCGCGCACCCCAGTGTTTGAATCTAGAGGGTCTGTCGGAACCCAAAATGCGACATCTGCGCTTGGCGTCGGCTTCCGGGAAGCAGATTCGAGACCGTGGAAGACGATGCCGGGGAAGCGGCTCCGTGTACGATGGTGGACCGGCTCCAGTGCGGCGTACGAGGTCGTCAATGAGGCTGATGCGCTGCAGTGGACGAGTGCGCCGATGTAAAGGGGGCGGAGCACGAAGGCTGCGGTGCCGTGAAGAAGTCTATTTTGCGGTGGGGGATAGAAAATGGGGAGTATTTAGGTGTACTACTCTCGGTGTCGGGGTGGGGTTGGCTGGGTAGGGTAAACCTGAAGTTACAAAAATAGACCCCTACCAAGCGTCATCCGTAGGCCTGTTCTGAAGGCTATGATGGTAACTTCCCACTGCTCGATTCAGGGTCACGGGAGATTTTCCCGCTGACCTCAAAATTTTGTGACACTGGACTCCCCAAGTGGTGTGTTGAGTGATTCGGCTAAGCAACTAGCGAGTAGTAGTAGTAAACTCTGCATATTAGGTTTAACCGAAGTCAAACTTCCTAAAGTTTGACCAAGTTTATAGAAAAATCTAACCATTTACCATAACAAATATGTATGATCTGAAAGTACATTCAATAATGAATCTAATGGTATTTATTTGTTATTGGATATGTTAATATTTTTTGTTATAAGCTTTCTGAGAGTTTACAAAACTTGACTTTGACCAATGCTAATACTCGGACTTAAATAAAAACAGAGGGAGTACACATTTGTTTTCTTAGTTTGTAGTGAACTAATCATTTTTTGAAATTGTGAAATAAATATATACGGCTATTGACTACGAATGTAATGGTCTATACAATTCAATAGTTACAATCATTGTCGAATCCCAAGATATATACAAGGTCTATAGTACTTCACAACATGCTCAAACTCACATAATCCCAGTCAAATGAGAATCTAAATGCATTTCATAGTTATTACTTTGTAGGATGCAACAAAAACAACCATAACTCTACATCAGCCATTATAGAAGCAACATTTTGACATATCCCAATGTGTGAATGAAACATGTAGAGAGAGCTTTTGAAGATGGAGCAGATAGGGCGGGAAAGATTGTATGTATGTGGATGAGAGAGTAGGAGACAAACCTAACGAGACAGAGAGAGAGAGATAGAGAGAGAGAAAGAGAGAGGAAGAAGTTAGGTCTGTGAGAAAGATGGAGACATGTAATATATGTGAGATGCGTGTGCATCCGGATTCTGTATACGTGGAAGGAGAAGAGACAACATGTTTGATGAGAGAGCTGGAAAAACATGGACGAGAGGGGAAGGATCTCTTGGGTTGAGGGATTGACAATTTTGTGCGGGGGAGAGAGGGATTGGTAATTTTGTAGAGGAGAGAGAGAGGGTGGGGGGAGGAGTCAGTCAGCCGTCGTCACATCACCCTGCTTCCAAATGACCCTGCATTCTCTAGCGCGGTGTGGTCGCCGTCTTTGATATGCTCGATGCCCTCTTTGAATATTGAGGTGTTGTGCATGTTGG
This sequence comes from Triticum aestivum, assembly GCF_018294505.1. NCBI lineage: Eukaryota > Viridiplantae > Streptophyta > Magnoliopsida > Poales > Poaceae > Triticum > Triticum aestivum. Next base: position 510,363,087 of record NC_057804.1, read on the forward strand.
GGTGCAAAGAAGCACAAGCGAGAGTGGTCGCCGTATAACCTTGGATGGGGATGAATTGTGTGCTCAGGGGAGGGTGTGTGTGTGTGTGTTGTGCTGCGTGTGTCTCTCTCTCTGTGTGTGTGTGTGTGTGTCAGATATTGAGAGATAACAAACCTAAGGATAGAAATGGGTATTCACGAAGAGATTGTGTGGGCCTTGAGGTGGGTCGGGGCTGGGTGAGGGTGTGAAAATGTGCGCGTTGATGCATGTGTTGCATGCGATAGTGCGAGGGACGGACGAATCGAGAGAGATGGTTGTTGTGTTACAGATGCTCCTATCTCTCTCTCTCTCTCACACACACACACACACAAGTAAACTAGAAGACCGTTCTCTCATGTATACACAACGTATCGGTATCTGTCTATGTCTCACTCATGCATGATCATTTGCACATTCACACCTCTCTATGTCCGTATCACACGCACACCGTCTCCACATTGCCCTTTCGCCACAACACACATATGGACACATACACAAGTTCTCTCTCAGTCACACACACAAAATCAGTATTATTAAAAACTAGGGCGCACCTAAAACGTCCAAATCGAAATAAACACGAACTGGAGCTAAATTCAAATATATAGAAATATTGCAGCATCAAGAACTTTCCTAGGAAAAAAAAGTTGAGTAATACTCGAGGATTGTTTTCACACACACAAAAAGGTTCGGTGGATGTCCTTCGAGCGCGACACGGTGACGCACCGTTCGATCGACCGCGCGGCAGCGGTTCACGCACTTGCACAAGATTCCGTATCGTGGCTGTGATACTAACTAATAAAAGGAGCGCTGCCTAAGTCTAATTTTTACGTGTACTAGTACGGTTTTCTTTTAAGTTTGACCAGCCATATATAAAACTAAAGTAAGCTCCCACATGCACACTCATCAATATGCCGCCGCCGCCGTTGCGCATGCTGGTGCCCGCCTGCTCCGGCCAACAATTTCTCGCCCATCACCGCTGTGTCGCCGCCATCCCTGTGCCATGAAGCCGAGGGCTCGCCCGCTCACGTCGTCTGCAGTCCCTCCTCGCGATGCCGCCGCACTGCCAAGTACGCGAGTAGCTGGTGGAGCCGCGTCTATGCATGCAGTATACGAAGAGGAGGACGAGCGTGTGCTCCATCACGCCGGTGAGGAGGAACTAGCGTGTCATTGTCGTCTCCGCCCACGCGGAGGAGGCGCGCATGGTTGCTGTCACGGCGGAAGCCGGTCGCGCGCGCGTCGAGCTCGCAAACCAGGTGCAGATGCGGAATCTACCTTGAGGCCTTGAATGCCACGTGGATCCTGCAATCTGAAGGAGCAATTTGGGTCAGTCGACTCTTGTGAGACATTTGATGCAACATGGATGGCTAGAAGGGCTTCTTCCACCTCTTCTGCCGTCTTCTTCCTTCGCTCCGTCGAACTTCTTTCACAAATCGACTGACCCAAATTATACTACTAGTACAAACGTATTAAGTACAGTAGGAACACAAAGATATGAGCAGTAGTACCAACTGCAAGAAGAACATTAGTAAGACATAGTACTAGTACTACTGTATGTACTAAAGAGTTCAAATAACGAGAAAGAACATAAACATAGTTCTGCTGGGGCCTCAGCACAACACACCCTTGAAAATACACTAAGCAACTAGTCCGCTTGACACTACAGTAGAACCAACATGAGCGATGGCACTGCCACCTATTCGGAGTCCGAGTCCACGTCCTCGACTTCGTCCTTGTCCCTCTTCCTCTTCGTCGACGCTTCTTTGCTTGAACCGGACACTGGGATTTGCTTCTTCATCCAACCCTTGTAAATATTTAAACAAAGGTAGGCATCCATTGCTGTGTATATGATGTGATCTTCATCTAATGTCTTCGACTCCCATGCATGATGAAACTCGTGATGAGGTTTCTTCAGTTTAGCGTACGAAGGATCAATCATGGCTGCTGCTAGGGTCAGCATTGAAGGTTGAGAGGAGGACACCAGGCTTGCCTTCTAGAGATCGAAGGGCTGACCTACAATGAAACCTATCCGACGCAGGACATCCTATCATTCTTAAAGCCTACAGTAACGAATTTCACTCTGTTGTCCTTGAGGAAGTTCTTAAAATCCTGGCACTCAACATCGGCATGGCATATGTGGTAGACCAAGCAAACATTATGTATGCAAAACTGGATCACGGCGGGCTTCTTCCTCTCTTCGTCCTTTAGATCCTTCTCTCGTCCCAGGACTGTGGTGTACTCAACATCTAGACCAGCGACCCACTCATCCGTTGAACTGTTGAACATGCGTAGGAAACGAGCAAGGCATGCTTTCACCGTCGCGGATCCACGTTTGTAGATGACGATGAACTCACCGCCGGTGATGGCTCTAACCTGGTACTCAACGGCGACCATGGAGATTTGGGAGGCCATGGATTTTGGAGGAGGGTTAGGAGAAGTTGAACCGTTGTACCCGCAAAAAAAACTGGGAGCGAACTAATGTGAAAGGACGGGATGAGTAGGGCGTGCGAACGGCATGGGGTTGCTAGCTTGCCCGGTGGATAAATGGCTGCAAGCCCCCAAAGAGTTCTCGAGAACTATGCGGGACCCACTAGATGTCATGTCTACTAGACCCATATCGTAGGCCCGACGGTATAGCTTCTGCCTGTTTGCACGCCATGCCGGCGCATGGATGTAACTTCACTTAATTCCATCAACTATCGCGCCTCCCATGACCTTCACCTCCCTCGTGCGGTCGCGCCCTTTGAGACTTCGACCAGCTATAAATGAGCAATTTTTTTGCCTACTCCGCATGCATGATTCACCACATAGGGCGATACATTATTTATAAGAATACCATCTAATCTATTGTCAAAGCTATACTTAGCGATTAAGTGTGCCACCTTATTGGCCGAACGGCTAATCTTTGACAATTGAAGATTGTTGATCAACTTTGAGATGCTCAACGCTTTCATCTTCAGGTGACACATATCAGACCTTTGATAGTCCCCCGATGCAAGAGACGCTACCACAAAAGCGCAATCAGTCTCTAAAATTACAGGACTATGAAGAGAAATACCTATGTAGAGACCGGCAATGCAGGCCCTAAGCTTCGCTTCCTCCATGCTTTGACATGCATCAATGAAATCCCATGACCAAATTTATACTAAAAATATCAATATCTACAGCACTGATTATAATGAGTATAAGAACTACGTTTTATAATGAGTGTAAAAATATTGATTTGACATTGTGAATGTTGATAGTACATTTTTCTATAAGTCTGGTGAATGTAGAGGTATATTGACTTCAGACAAAACTTAAATGCACAATGCAGACTAGTTCCTCCATCCAGGTGCGTGCCATGTCCTATCTTGTCATCACAACAAGGTTAGCTATTAGAGTACCACTACCTCCCTTCTAGTTTAAAGGGCTCAATTCAAAATTTTCAGCTACTCTTAGCAAGATAGTAGAGGCGGTGGAATAGTTTTTGAAGTCTGCAAAAGTACTGAACTAATGATGTCGTTCTTCACAAAAAATGTGTTTACCAGTGCATGCATGAACACTAGTTACTCTAACCCCCCTCTCTTCTTTAATTCTTTGCCACATCAGCATGTTTACTATTCTCGTGTGCATGATACCAACTAAGATACCACCATTATGGCCAGCCTTAATCATCGCATGCAATAATTTAGTGCACCTTGAAATATGAACTTGTGTGGGGCGTGTATGTTTTTAATGACTTGAGACTATACCTATCCCGGCATGCAAGATGACTTATTATGCACCTTTCCCCATACCTGTAGGAAGCCCGTTCGTCTCCAAATCTTTTCCTCTCCATGTGTGGAAACAATATGCCTGCCAAAATCTCCTTCTCCCTCCGGCGGTCCCACCACTCCACCCCGTGTGAAAAAATCTGCATGCATGACTCTCCTGCCCCCACGCTCGTCCAACCCGTTGTGACCAGCAATATTTCCACCCCTCCCCCCTGTAATTTAATCCAACAAATATGCCCACGTAGCTGTTACTTAACTACAGGTGCATTGGGTCACTGACATATTGGCCCAACAGGGGTCTGGCCCACATGTCAGTGACGCAACTGGACCTGCAGTTAAGTCAGTGCAGCTCAGTCCATATCTTACGTAGGTGTGCCATTGCTCGCTATAAATACTGCGCCTCCCACGACATCGCTATCTCCTCCCCCTCACATTCATGTTCATCGTTATCTCCTCCCCCTCCCTCTCACGTCGACCACCATGGCATCGCCCCTCCCAAGCCCTAGGAGCCCCTTGCTGCACCGCGCGGACGGTCACCCGTCGCCGTTCCGTTCCTCGCCGCCACTAGTCGAGGAGGACGCATCGGTGTTCCGCTCCTCGGCGCTACACGACGCGTCGCCGTTCCGTTCCTCGCCTCCACTAGTCGAGGAGGACGCGTCGGTGTTCCGCTCCTCACCGCGACGTGACGCGTCTCCGTTCCGTTCCTTGCCGCAACTAGTCGAGGAGGACGCGTCGGCGTTCCGCTCCTCGCCACGATGCATCGAGGTGGACGCGTCGGTGTTCCCAATCTCACCAGCACACACGTCGGAGGACACATCGGCTTCCCACTACAAGGAGAACGCCGCGCCGCCCGCCGAGCCCCCCAGCCTTGAGGAGATATGGAAAGAAATGGATGTCGCATTGTGGGAGGCTTTGCCTCCAGCAGAGCGCGCCAAAATAGAGGCGGAGAAGAAGGCCGAGGTAGAGAAGCGCACTGTGGAACAAGCTGCCTGGGAGGCCTATGTCGCGTCCGAGAGAGTCAGGCAATTGGCTTTTTGGCAGAAGGCTCGTGCGATGGCCGTGAGGGTGGCGGAGGACGCCCGTGCCGACGCCCTGAATGTAGTCGGGCCCAAGCGCCTCATCTACGCTTGGCGATACGTGGACCGGATGCACGCTTCCAGCAAGGAGGAGTACCTATTGGCACCGGATCACCACACCGGTGAGATCGCATTTGCCCGCCGGCAAGCTACCAATCAGCACCTCGCGAGTTGCGAGGCTGAGAAAGAGGCATTGTGTCGGTGCGCTAGGAAACGGCCGCGCACCAGGGCACTCGTGGCGCGCCGCAAGCGCTCTTGCAAGCACCATGGCTTTTAGGAGGAGTATAATTTTTGTTTCATAAGGCGGTGTCATTAGTTTTGGGACGCAAATGATAAATCCCAAACGTTCAGGAATTTTTAGCGTCCTTAATTAAGTATGTAAAAGGGAAAGTTTGGAAACCTTGTGTATTCGTACGTATTTTGCAAGTACGTGCATATAGCACAAACTTTACTATATACTATCGCTCTACACGTCTCTCTCGATATATGTTTGAAGACTGTGCTACTCCCTCCATCCAGGTCAATAAGTCTAAAGGTGTAGCTGGGCCCCAGGCTACGAGGGCCATGGCCCGGGGCGTGCGGAAAAAATTAAGCCTATATTTTAGAAAATTTCAGAAGTGGCCCGGGGTGTAGGCGCGGCCCAGCCCAACACTTGCCCCCCTTGTGACCAGATCGAACCAGGAGGAACCCTACGCTACCAGCTTCCAGCTGCCGTTCGAGCAGGAGAGAAGCCGAGCGAACAGCAAAGGCCACCCGCCGGCCACCGCGCAGCCACCCCGTCCATCTGCTCGTCCGGCGAGGAGGCAACCCCGTCCATCTGCTCGTCGGCGACCTCATCTGCTCTGCCGCACCCCACCGCTCGTCCCGCGACCTAGCCCGGCGCCCCGGCCTATCGTCCAGCCGTGCCGCCGTCCAGGTCCAGCGATGCCGCACCTACCGCTCGTCCGACGACCTCGTCCTGCCTCCGGCCTCCCGCCAGGCCGCCACCGTCCAGCCAGCCGGCCAGGTATTTCCCCTCTGCCCAGTGCGGACACTCCTAAATCCTAATTACTTTAAGTCTGAGAAAGGAGGCAGCAGACAACAGGGTATCTGAACTTAAAGCTTCAAATTAGATGTTTTTGCTCTTTGAACTTGATGCTTCAAATTACCATAAAGCACCAATTACTAATATTTGTTTTTGTTTGTTCCAATTAATAGGAAGATCGAAGAAAAGATGAACAAAAGAGCCAGGACAATGACATCTTTTTTTCAACCACAAAGCACTGATTCCATAGTAACAGAAGCAACCCCTGCAACTCGAGCAAGTGATGACGTTCCTTGTGTCGCAGCCCAACTTAAGCCCGGTGATATTGAGCCAGACCCTGGTAAGAGAATACCTATTGAGAATTTGGATCCCGACATTAGAGATCTTGCTAGAAGGAAGTACATAAGTATGGGCCCTTGCCAACCAACTGATCATAAATATGAACGGAAATGGGTAGGAAAAGGGTTTAGAAGCTTTCATGATTCTTGGTACAAAAATCATCGTGGTTGGTTGGAATATAGCATTGATAAAAATGCAGCCTTTTGCTTTTATTGCTTTCTATTTAAGCAACCAAGAGCTGACAACTTTGGTGTTCAAGCATTCACTAAGAACGGGTTTAAAAATTGGAAGAATGGACCTAAATTTCTTTATGAACATGTTGGTAAACATGACAGTGCTCATAATAAGGCTAGACAACACTATGAGGCTTTCAAAAACCAGAGGCAAAATCTGCCACATGTGTTTGATCGAGGTACTCAGAAGGAGGAAGAAGAATACAAAGCTCGTCTCTTGATTATATTGGGTGTTATCAATTTTTTGTTGCTACAAGGTCTTGCTTTTCGTGGACATGATGAGTCTACTAGCTCAAAGAATAAGGGTAACTTTAAGGAGTTGTTGGGCTGGCTCATAGAGAAAGACCGAGATGCACGAAAATTGATGGGGGATGCAGGAGCGAACCATAAGCTAACTTCACCTGAGATACAATTGGACTTGTGCAAGGCTTGTGCAGAAGAGAGCACCAAAACCATTGTTGATGAAATTGGAGATAGTAATTTTTCCTTACTTGTTGATGAGTCCAGAGATGCATCTATCAAGGAGCAAATGGCTATGTGTTTGAGGTCAGTGCCGTCGTGTGTATCGTACATGTGTCTTGTTGTGCATATATTTTGTCAAAGTTATTATATACTAATCATGCAATTGTGTCTTACGTAGGCATCTCAGCAGCCGAGGGGAGGTGATTGAGAGGTTTATTGCAATCAAGCATGTTCCTAACACATAGGCAATTTCACTCAAGGTAGTTTTGGATGGTATATTTGCTACTCAGGGCTTGTCTATGTCTAATTTGAGAGGACAAGGTTATGATGGGGCTTCAAATATGAGAGGGGAATTTCGTGGTTTGCAAAGATTGATCTTGGAGGAAAATCCGTATGCTCATTATATACACTGCTTTGCCCATCAATTGCAATTAGTTGTTGTTGCTGTTGCAAAGTGTTGTTCATCAGTAAGAGATTTTTTTGAATACACTAGAATGGTTGTCAACATTGTTAATGCTTCATATACAAGACATGATCAGTTAGCGCAAGAGCAACATGATGAATTTGTGCGCCAAGCGGAAGCCGGGGAACTTCCTGGGGGGAAAGGAAAAAACCAATTAACTAACCTTGCAAGACCCGGTGATACACGATGGGGGTCACATCATAGGACCTTGTGTCGACTTATTTCTATGTGGAAACCAGTCCTGAAGGTATTAGAAAATTTGTAGAATGATGCTGATAATGTTGCACAAAGAACCTCTGCTGGTGGGTTGATAAAGCACATGGAAACATTTGAATTTGTTCTCATATTGCATCTTATGATTAGATTATTGGGCAAGACTAATGATCTATCACAGTGCTTGCAACAGAAAAATAGCATATTGTTCATGCCGTGGGATTGATTAAAACCACAATGGACAAATGCAAGAGATAAGGCAGAATGGTTGGGATGAGCTCTTCCAAGAGGTAACTAACTTCTGTCTCAAATACAATATTGTAGTGCCAAATATGGAAGATACAAGAACTGCTAATGGTCGTTCAAGAACTTGGGGTGGCCAATTGGTAACTTACCACCATCATTTCAGAAATGAAATATTCAATGTGGTGCATGACCAAATTATTGTGGAATTAAACAACCGCTTTATTGAAAGATCTACTCAATTGTTAAGATGCATTGCTTGTCTTGATCCGAAGAATTCTTTTGCCAATTATGATGAAGACAAGCTTGTTGACCTTGCTAGTATGTATGCTGCTGACTTCTCTGCATATGAAGTTAGTTTTGTCCTTAGAAATCAATTGGACTCGTTCATTCATGAAGCAAGAGTTGATCCACATTTGATGAATTGTAATGACCTTGGTCATCTTGCCATGAAGATGGTTTTGAGTAATATGCACACAACATTTCCGTTGGTTTACCGCCTTGTTGAGTTAGCATTAATATTACCTGTTGCAACCGCAATAGTAGAAAGGGCCTTCTCAGCAATGAGCATTATCAAGACCGACTTGAGGAATAGGATGGGTGATGATTGGTTGAATCATAGAATGGTATGTTACATTGAGCGAGATGTATTTGTTAGTACTGAGGAGTCAAAGATCATTGAGCGATTTTAGGGTTATCACACACGCAAAGGCATTTTACCTCGTCCTAGAGGTAATGTTTCATATTTTGCATCCAGTAGCAATTTTTTTACTTGTTTTCCATGCACTGACTTGCATACCAAATTTTATACTTGAAGGTGAATGATCTGTTACTATTGAAGATGTAATTGTGGGAAGCTAAAATCAAACATCCTTTTGATTTGGTACCCTCTTTTGTATTATTTATCCTTTATATTGTTTTTTGTTATGTGTTACATTATCAGATGAAGCACTATTAAATATTATCTCTAGATTCTTATCAGTTGCAAATGAACGTTACTTTTGGTATGCCTTAAAATTGTGGTAGTTTTTGTGAAAAAAATTGGCCCTTCATTTTTGGCCAGGGGCATCGGTCATTCCTGGCTACGCCGTTGAATAAGTCATCTTTGGTTGTGCACTGTGACCAAGAAGGAGGGAAGACTTATACACCTAGATGGAGGGAGTACTACTATTACTTATGTACGTGCAAATACACGTTTTAACATTACAATGCGTTTTTTTGTAAAAGTAGAAAAACAACACTAGTCAAGCTTGTGAAACGATTGAATGCAAAACAAATGCAAAAATGCTTGTTTGATTGTTTACCTTTAGCTTCCTTCTCTGTGGTTATTTCTCTGTCGTACTTTGTACAGAGTATCTTACTGGTTGGAAAGGCATGCAAATTCCCAAACCGCTTCCTACACCCTATATCGATTTTTTTGCCTAACAAGTTGTGCTGTGCAATTGGAATTCCAACTTGAGTACTACTACTAGTAGGAGTACCAGGGGCCAGTTCTTTTAGGCTTCTAGATTAGTAACCCCATAACTACTACCTCCGTCCTGGTTTATTGGTCCCCATTGTAATCTGTGTCAAATTTTGATCATAAATTTAACTAATGAAATGTTAGTGCATGTCACATGCACTACTATGTTTATTTGCTAATTAATAGTATTACATGCAATGAACTAACCACTGCATGTCGTGTTTGATATCTCAAGTCATTAAAAGCATGCACACTCTTTATCTCTTATTGGTTGATATGTCAAGAAACAAGAAACGAGGTAGAAGTTAATGCACCACGCCTAAGTGTTTTGGGATTATTTGTTTCTCATAAGATGACTTACACACCTAGACGGAGGGAGTAACATTTTATCAGTTAAATCTTTGGTCAAAATTTAGCACAAATTACAATGGTGAGGAATAAACCAGAACGGAGTAGTAGTTTAGAAGCCCAAATAAATGAGCGAGGTGCCTTATTGTTACTCTCCACTGTGAGTAGTCTTATGGGAAAAGCTGGGGAAGCCGCCAAAAGAACTAGCCCTAGGAGTAGTAGCTAGGGATCTTGTGTGCGAGATGAACTGGAGAAAGTAAATGCAGAGAGATGAAATGCAAAAAAGATGGAGGGATGTGATGGTTGCTTGTCCGTTTATTTTACCAGGCCACTTATTACTGGGAGTGGTTGGGTTTTGTGATATGACGGCTTTACTGCCGCGCCACGAGCGGGGTGAGAGGTGAGACTCCCGTGCAGCACCGCCCTCTACACTTGTACTACATCGGTCGTGGTTTATTAGTCCCCCATTGAATTTGACTGAAGATTTAACTGACAAAATGTTCGTGCATGTCAACAAAAACTATATCGTTGGATTCGTATTTGAACATAGTTTTGAATTATATAATTTTAGGTGACATGCATCAGCATTTATCGTACTATATATAATGTTAGTTCAATTTTTGGTCGTACTAATCTATAATAGTAAGGTGCCCGTGCGTTGCACCGAAGAGTGAAATGCATTGATCGTGGAGTTGTTTATTTTGACAAAGGATGTAGGGGTCATCTCATGTGTAACGGGTATTGATAGGTTTCTTCGGATATTATTTCATCTCTAGAGCTCACAAACATCTGAGTGAAATAGATAAAAAGGTATCTTTTGCAAACAAAAGCGTTCAACTGTTCAACCTGCATCCAAAACTTGTGAAGAAATAAAACTTATTGTGCTTTGCAAGAAATGATCTTTAAGAATTAGTTTTTGAGTATTGATTGTTATACATGTTGGCTACAGATGACATGGCACTTTCTTATAGTCATCAGTTGGCTATACTATTAAGTAATATTAACCATGCCCTTATACACCTAGACGGAGGGATTAAATCAAGATGATTTGCAAGGGGGCAGAGGAGATGTAAGAAATGGTTCATCGGAAGTCTTTCACCAGTACTGTAGTAAAAATTCATACATGGAAGATTCTAGACTAAACCATAAACGGATACACTTTTATTCATGCGCGATACTCCAATAGAGCAAGATCCTACATGGAAGTCTCCACATGCTTAGACAGCGGATTACATTGATCAAAGACTAATGATCAACATTTAACTTGGTAATGCATATGTCCAGGTGAACCTCCTTGAAGTCACCGTGCACCGCGTTGCGGGGTAAATCATACCATGCGTCTTCCATGTCCACATCGGCGGGAAGGTCCCAGCTCTGCACAGTCCTAGTCAGCATGATGGAGCCGGTGTTGCTACCCACGTACCTCTGAGGGGTAGTAACAATGAGCACGCACCCGTACATCAGCCTCATGTCAGTGTTAGCGTCAGCGGCGTCGCCCCTGATGCACACTACAGAGACGGGGCGGCGGCCTGCACGGGCCTCGCCGGTGCCCACGATCAAGAGGAAGACGCTGCCGTCCTCCTCTGAGACTAGCAGGCAACGGTGATCCTCCAGCGACTCCGGCATGGTGAACGGGTAGCACGTCTCATACTTGATGTTCTCCGCTAAGGGCCAGTAGTGACCGCTGCACGCATCCATGAGGTGATGCACCATGTCCACCGGCGAGCCCCAAAACGGCATCACGCACTCATAGCAGTAGACAAAGGGCTCCTTGGAGGCATCGACCAGGCCGTCCATGAAACGGGAGTGGCTGTAGGGGACGTTGCGCCAGTTGAATATATGAGCAAGTTACTACGAGATTTAATCCGAATAAGCACAAAATAAATCATGACGGCTATAACAGAGATGAAACTAATCATGTGGACTAGCATAGTAGTAGGATACAGAGTAGAAACATGAATTCTACCATGATTTTGAACAGGAAGGAGAAACACATACGATGCAACGGGAGCAGCACCGTTGGCGTTGAGGTTGTCACCCATGTCATTGAGGAAGAGGTTGCCGAGGTCTGGGAAGAAGTCATCGTCGGTGAAGTCGTGGCTGCCAGCAGTCGCGAGAGTGCGCTCCCCAAATGTCAACAGTGCCCGCTGAATGGAGCGCATGAGGGAGTGGCTGTAGGGGATGTTGCAGACGTCGAACGGAGCGCAGGAGTAGCACAAGAAGCAGTAGATGGTGTCCTTACTAGTACTCCCTAGTCTCTATCTATCTACTAGAAAGATGCCCATGCGTTGCACGGAACATCAAGATGCATTTGTATGAGTAGTTTATCTTGTGAGAGATATCTCTACTCTTATAAAAAACAGAGTTGGTGATGATGGTGTGCCTGCCATCTTGTAATATAGACCATCCGATCTATATCTGACGGATAGAAAGCCAACTATGACAATTTTACAAAAGATACCCGCACCTCTCTCCACATTTATAGATAAGGCCTTGCCTCGTTCATCCTTATCTCCCACAACCTCGTGCTCCTCCCTTAATCTCTATCTCTACTACTCTTCTTTGTTTTTTTATAACAAATCGAATAGTGCTGCGCCGTCCGCTGCACGCCCGACTATACATGCCTCCTCGCCTCCATCATCACCAACTCAGTCTTTTATAGGAGTAGGATTAGAGAAAAACTGAGTTGGTGATGATGGTGTGCCGTGCAATGCACGGTCATCTTGCTATTTTTTTGCATATAAGTCCAAACACCACATAGACATAGTCTTTGAGCATGGTTCGTAGTCTGGCATCGATATGACCCTACACTGCTGGTATGTGTCTCGCAAGTCAAGCGGCGTGCTGTAGTCATCATCACCTGTCCACTTCCCGCAGCACATATTCGCTTCTCCATCTTTGTCCGCACATAATCTTGTCGAATCTTCCATCCCCGCTAAGGTGCCTCCCCCCTCGTCCGAAACCCAAGCACTAACAATCGCAGAACCAAGCAGCGTCCGCCGAAAGAGTGGCTGGAATTCGCTCCCCACAGAGGTATTCAAGCTCATTGTTTTGCGTGTGGACAATCTCAGTACCATGTCGCTCGCCGCGTGCTCGTCGGGGCTGTAACGTTTACTCAAAGCCCTCAGGCCGGAGCTTTTTAAGCCAGGTCCTTGCTTGCTGATGCCTCCTGATCTTCAGAAACGACGTGCCACATAACATAACGATCGTAGGGTGGCGAGCATCACCCCCCTTGACTGCGATCCGATCCCCGTCAGCCTCAGCTACATTAACGGTATGTACTGGGTCGGCATGCACATGTCTTGGATGGTGCTCGTCGATGGTCGCGGCAGCTGGATGCTCGTGGAGGTCTACACCCGGCGATTGACCCCCCTTCCTTCGATTAACACTGCACTGCTTTGGCACCGCGGCCCAGAATACTCGGAATATTACAGTAGCCAACATGATACCAAGTTTGATTTGCTCAAGGTTGTAATCTGCCAAGTGCCCACAAGATCTTTGAATTATAAAGACTTCAGGCTAATTGCGTTCTTCAACCGCGGTCTCGCCTATCTGACAGGTCACTGCAGTAAGTGGATAAATCTGCACGTCCATCACAGGATCATACATCCTCCATGGTTCTCTGATGCCATTGAACACAAGGGCTTCATTTACACTATCGACTCCTTCTATGGCTGGACGTATTGCTGGCCTACTCCAGTCATCGCTACAAATGGCTCTTACAGCAGTATGTTACTTTCCTATGATATCATGATGGCTTGCTTATATTACTGTCACCATTTACTGAAAAATATTCATGCTCATAACATGCTGTTCTTAAGATTGACTAAATCAAGAGCCCTTTTTTATTTGACTCCAACTTGATATGATGTTGTAGGCCGCCTGGTGTCCCTACCCTTCCTAATCCCAGAACCTTACAAAGAAAAGTGGCATGGCAGTTGCAGGTGGTTCCTGGCTCGATTAGACGAGGCGAAATATTGATGATCGTTCGCACGTACCGGACGTGTTGTTTCACGGAATACAATCACAGTCACTGCAAGGTCTTTGAGCAGGATCCCAGCTTCTCTGGGCCTTCAGGAATTTTTGACTGGAGGCTGGTAAGTAGCCTTGGTACATGCTCTCTGTTTGTCGGACTGAATTATTCGATTAACCAGGAGATAACCGATGGCAAGGATCATGATGGCAGCGCGGTTTCATTCATCAGGCAAAACTGTGTGTACACATCATACCATGCGTCTCTGCATGCACCATGCCCTGATATGTGCCGCCACTCTCTGCAGCCCAAAGTAGGAGAGAGGGTCGCAAGTATCAGACTTCGACCTGCTGGCTGGAGTTTCCCCCGTCAGGCACCCATCTGGCTCAAGCTGTCAGCCAATCTCCACAGCTTAATAAATAGTAACGTCTAACTAAGCCAGTTAGTTAGATGCGTACACTTGGTGTAGTAGGATCTTTATTTAGTTTGATGCATACACTTGTTCTTTTTTGGTAGCCCTTTTGTAATGATGGCTGATGTTTGGTTTGGAAGAGAGAGCTGCGTCTTCACTCTTCTAGCCTGCTTACTGCTTCTGTTGCACCCCCAGCCCTGGTTGCTACTGCTACTATTTTCAATGTACAATCAGTAGTATATTTCATCTATTGGTTGAATAAATGTGTTGTTAGAACGACAAATACAATGTTTTGGAAGTCGTTGCACGGTTCGATCCTTTAGTGCCCCGTACCGTACGTAGCTCATACTATTTTTCGTACGGAACACATTTTCCACTTGTTGATAACATGCAGCCCACTGATGAAGGCCCAATAGAGAAGCACATAATTAACTGGAAGGGAGGCTCTCACATGAATCCGGCCCAGGTACATGCTCATGGCCCCCTAAACATAAATAAGTAAATAAATAAATAAAGCTAAATGCTCATGCACCAGTTCTTTGGGAAAATAGGTAGCCCAGTATTTCTTTTTGAAGAATACCCAAGCTAGGCCTATTTGTTTTCTCTGAATTACTAGGTTACAAATCTTTCAAGACGAGGAGGGATGCATTCCGGCCTGGCCAAATAGTATGGTCAATGTCTGTTAAAAGTAATATCAAAAGGGGTTAAAAATTCCAAAAAAATTATAGCAAATGGGATATTAGTTTCTTTTTTTGTTTTTGTTCTTCGCTGATATCTTATACGTATTTCATTGGATTTAACATGACATAGTACTAATTTATTTTTAAATTTGTTTTAGTATGGCTATTAATTTTTGGATTAAGAATATTTCGTTCCCCAGCAAAAATTTGCGAATTTTCAAAATTTCCCACATATTTAGTTAATTTTTTGACCCTGGTACTAACCAGAAAATGGCTAGCAATTCTAAAAATGGAAACGGGCTGCAATAAATTCCATATGAATTAGAAAATGAGTAAAAATTATAAAAATAATAGCAAATGGGCTGTACACGCCACAAATTTCGAGGCTGACTTGTTTACGCAAGGCTTTGTCAGTGAACACATGATTCTAGCAGAAGTGACTGTTGGACGTCCATCCAACGGCCGACGTGCTTCTTCAATCTCTGATCTTCCTGCTCCAGCCACCTAAACTAGCGCCGGCGGGACTACCTGCTCCCTCCTCTTATGGCCCGCTGTGATGCCGCGCAGGCTTCCCCGGCCCACCCTACTCCCTCCGCTGGCTTGGCCGCATGCAATCAACTGCCTCCTTATTAAGCGAAAAAAATGATTCCTCCCACCGACATCTGGGGCGCACCTGTTGGGAGGCTGACCTGTAGGCCTACTAAGTTAACGCGTACGCAGGGCTTGTCAACTTAGTCAACAAACGATTCTAGCAGCAGTAGCCGTTGGATTTGAATCGAACGGTCCTGCTGCTTCTTCAATCGCTGCTCTTCTTGCACCAGCCGCCCAAACCAGCGCTGGGGAGACCGCATGCTCCTGCCTCCAGTGGCCGGCTGTGCTGTCGTTGAGGCCTCATCGCCCCCTACTACTCCCACCGCTAGCCAGGCCCTGCGGTGACGGCAGCCTCACACTGCAGCCGAACCAGTGAACCCTCATACTCCTCTCCGCGTGGGCATCCACTGCTGCGTCTTGCCCGGCTCCGCGTCCTCCCCTTCCTAGGCCTCGCTGTTGTCCACCGCCTTGGTGCTCTCGGCGCGGCGTGGTCAATGTGGTCAACGACATTCCATCGGAAGAGTACTGTACGTGGAGAGGCTGACAGCTGGGTCCACGGCCACAACACAATTTTTTTGTGATTTGCCAAGTAAGTCGCTTAGTGAGGCCTGTTGGGCTGCAAATCTTTCAAGACGAGGAGAGCTTTCATTCAGCTGGCCAAGAAAATGGCCCATCAGTAATGAGAAATGGGCTGTACATTTTTAAAACACATCAAACCGACAATTAGTTTCAAATATCTTTTTTTTTCATTTCGAGATTTTAAATTACATTAATTTTTATGCGTGGAGAATTTGTTGGATTTTATATTGATATACATTTATTTTTAAAATCAGTTTGAATGTGAGTCGAAATTTCAGGATTAAAAACAGTTCGGACCGCACCGAAATATGCAAAATTTCGTATAATTTTTTAACCATGGCCACAATATGGGCTGTAATGCTAACAAAAGAATATGGGCTCCAAAAAAACATTAAGAATTAGCAAATGGGCTGTAAATTATTAGAAATAATGACAGATGGGCTGTATGCTGTTTTCCACAGATTTGAGGCTTTCCTAAAAACAAGGTTGACACACAAGCAGTGACTGTTGGATGTCCATCCAACGACCGTCGTGCTTCTTCAATCTCTGCTCTTCCTGTTCTAGCCGCTCAAACAAGCGCCGGCGAGACTGCCTGCTCCCTCCTCCCCGCGGCCGGCTGTGCTACCGCGCAAGCCTCACCGCCTCACCGTACTCCCATCGCTGGCCTAGCCATCCCTCTACTCACCCACACCTGCTGTTATTCTCCGGCGACGGCAGACGAACCAGTAAACCCTCGTACAGTCGTACTCCCCTCCGCGTGGGAAACAACTGCCGAGTCTTCCCTGCCTCCGTGTCATTCCCTTCCTAGGCCGCGCCGTCGTCCACCGCCCTAGTGCTCTCGGCGCGGCCTGGTCAACGTGGTCAACGACCGACATGCATCTGAAGTGGACTGTACGTGGAGAGGTCGACAGCTGGGTCCACGGCCGCACGCAAGGAAATGCCTCCTTATTACACGTAAAATAATGATTCCTCCACCTGACATCAGGGACCCACCGAAAGGGCCTCTGTATTTCGCGAAAAAACGTTACCGCCACTGACAGCTCGGACCCACCAGCTATATCTTCGCACGCAAGGAAGTGCCTCCTTATTACGCACAAAAAAATGAATACTCCCCCTGTTAGTTGGGACCCAGTATAGTGGCAGGCTGACTTGTGGGCCTACTAAGTTGACGGGGACGGAGGGCTTTGTCAACTTAGTCAATATGCACGATTCTAGCTCCAGTCACCCTACGATGTCCATCCAACGGCCGTAGTGCTTCTTCAACCTCTGGTCTTCTTGCTCCAGCCGCCCAAACTAGCGCCGGTCGTGCCTCGTGCTCCTGCCTCCCGTGGCCGGCTGCGATGTGGTGGAGGCCTCACCGCCCCCTACTACTCCCACTGCTGGCCAGGCCATCCCTCTACTCACCCACACCCCCTGTTAACTGTTATTCTGCGGCGACGGCAGCCTGACACCGCAACGAACCAGTGAACCCTCGTACTCCTCTACGTGTGGGCATCCACTACCGCGTCTTCCCTGGCTCCGCGTCGTCCCCTTCCTAGGCCTTGCCGTCGTCCACTGCCCTGGTGCTCTCGGCGCGGCGTGGTCAACATGGTCAAGGAACGACTTCCATCGGACATGGACTGTACGTGGAGAGGCTGACAGCTGGGTCCACGGTGGCCGCAAGGAAGTGCCTCCTTATTACGCGCAAAATAATTATTCCTCCACCTGACAGCAGGGACCCACCGGACGGGCCACCGTATTTCGCGGAAAAATGTTTCCCTCCTGACTGCTGGGACCCACTAGCTACACCTTCGCACGCAAGGAAGTGCGTCCGGGCAAAAAAAACAAATGATTCGCCCCCCTGACTGCTGGGACCCACCAGCTACATCTTCGCACGCAAGGAAGTGCCTGATAGTCGGGACCCACCTGGTCGAAGCGTACATAGCGTTGTCATTCTGGTCGTGAACGTGTACGTACATACTGGTCGTTGTAGAGGCGTGCATGTATCGTAGTAGAGGCGCGCACGTAGCATGTACACGTATGTACAGCGGCCAGGGTGCAAGAAAGAAAATACGACCACGTACGTACATACGGGCGGGTTCTCGAATGCCTACTCGCGCATATATACGTACGGCCAGGGCTCGTGTACATGGCTGGGTCGGAACAGAGAAACAACGTCGTCGTCGTGTTCATGGGGAGCCAACCGGCTGGGTCGGCACGGAATGCATCATCGTGTTCATCGGGAGGGCTTGGACGGAACATGCGATGGAAACAAGGCCTGGCGTACCGTAGAACGGAGGAAACGACCTTGTGTTCGACCGGCCACATTCGAAACGGGATCCTGTTCATCGGGAGGGGTCTAGCGTACCGCAAAACAGAGGAAACGGACCTCCTACGGTCGAAACGGGGGTCCTGTTGATTTGGAGGGGTGTGGCGTACCGCAAAACGGACGAAACAGACTTGTGTTGGAGAGCTACGGTCAAAACGGTGGTCCTGTTCATCGGGAGGGGTGTGGCATACCACAAAACGGGACTCCACGGGATACTGTTCATCTCCACCGTCGACCTCCTCCAGCCTCCACGGGCTACTGTTCATCCACCGTCGACCTCCTCCAGCCTCCACCTGCGACTGTTCATCGATGGGCTCCTGTTCATCCAGCCTCCACCGCACGCTACTCCACCGGCCACTGTTCAACCACCCCTCTCCACGGGCTCCTGTTCAACCACCCCTCCCCGGGTACTGTTCATCCACCCCTCCACCGTCTACTGTTCATCCAGCCCTCCACGGGGTCCTGTTCATCCAGCCCCAACCGGCTCGATCGATCGGGGTCCTGTTCATCCAGAGGCAACGCCACGGGTCCTATTCATCCACTCCCACCGCTCACTGTTCATCCAACCCCCCGCAACGCTCACTGTTCATCCAGAGAGGTAGCATCGATCGGCTTCAGTTAGCAGCAGTAGCGAATGAATCGCTCGATCGGGTTCAGTTAACAGCCATCGATCGATCGCTCGGGTTCAGTAACGCGTAGCCTGCAGTGCAATCGCTCGGGTTCAGTTAGATCCCAACGCCTCGCTCGGGTTCAGTTAGAGCCAACGCCTCGCACACACGCGTGTACATGTATGAGAGAAACACACATCGCTCGGCCCCCGATCACCCACTGTAACCGGGAACTCCCTGAAATTTTCCTCGCCCTCGCTTCTACCATGGTTTTTTCGTCATGGACGGCCCAAAGAATGTCATGCAGCTACGTCTCTGTCCTGCCCAGGACGAAAAGCCCATTTTCTTTCATGATTTTTTGTCATAGAAGTAGGAGCCCACCACATCTATGATGATACCGGGTTTTGTCACAATTATCATCATAGAAGTGTCATATGTATGACAATTTTTTTTTCGTTCGACCCAAAATGTCACGGATGTGTCTTTTTTTGTAGTGCTAGTGGCTTCTTGGAGAGCATTGTGCCTGCACACTGCTCCAACGGAGATGTACTTCCCCAAAGGGAAGGAACTTCGGTTACACATCCTCGTCTCCACCGTCTCCACTTGTGGTTATCTCTTCCCCTTTACTTTGTGCAAGCTATTGTTGTGTTGTATCCCTTGCTTGCACTCATTGTTGTTGTGGTTTGAATCATATAGGTTGCTCACCTAGTTGCACGTCTAGACAACCTATTTGTTGCTAAACCTAATTTGTTAAGAAAAGCTAAAAATTGGTAGTTGCCTATTCACCCCCTCTACTCAACCATATTGATCCTTTCAATTGGTATCAGAGCCTCGTCTCTTTATTAAGGGTTTCATAACCCGAAGAGTATGGTTGATGGCAGTGGTATTGGGGATGAAGTGCCTGAGGCTGTGGAATTGAAATCGATCACTTGGGACGACCTAAATGAAGCCATGGATTCACTAAAGACTTCTATGATGGCCGAGGTCAAATCCATGTTTAAAGAATTACTTGAGGGGTTGAAAAGTACTCCCGATCCGTTGCTTGTGGTTAATCCCACCGCATCAGAGTCGGAGGCCAATTCCGGCAAGGAAGCGGCTAAAGGTACTCAAACTTCTTCCCCTCATGACAAGAATGGGATGGGAAACTTTGCCTCGGTTCCCCCTCCCCCATTCTATGGAGGACCGGTCCCTACACCTCGCATTAACGATTATGGTCCTCCTTCCAAGCTTGTTAAGGGTGATTTTGCTAATTGGGTCTTTCGCATTAAGTCTCATTTTAATCATTGCTCAACTAACCTTTGGAGAATCATTGAGCAAGGCTTCTACCCGCATGATCCAAACAACTTCACCCCAAGAGAAGAAGTGGACAATCAATACTATCACTCCGCATTGTTCTTCCTTCAAGATGTGGTCCCTCCCTGAAGATCTATCACACTTACGACTTTTCAGCAAAGGATTATTGGGAGCACATTGTTTCTATGTACAAGGGAGCTCAAGGATCCAACGGTCCAACTTTGACGTGGTCCTTGATGAGGCTGATGAATCTGTGATGCTTGAAGATGAGGATCCGCGTGATCTCTACCGGAGAGTGACAACTCTTGCGGTTGCTCTCCAAGACCATGGAAGCAAGGATATGGATGACATTTGGATCAAGCTCAAGCTCCTCAAGGCCATCATGCCATTCAACAAGGCCATGTCTTTCGTGATTCGTCAAAGCCAAACTTTCACACCTTAACCTCAGTGAAGTGTTGGATGAGTTTATTGCCATGAACATCATTTACAAGACCATCGACAATGCTCTTGCTCGTGTTCGGTCAAATAAAATGTCGGGGGGATGAACCCCGGGCAGGCCATAGAACCCGAATCCTTTTCTAAAATATCTCGAACGACATCGCCCCTCAATCCGGTGCGCACTTGGCCGGGTTCATCAACCCGGCCAAAACCCTCAACCCGGCCAAGATCTTCAACCCGACAGAGCCAAGGCTTCCCCAGCAAGCCGACTCCCATGTGGCGCCACCCTCAATCCGGCCACGAGTCATCTCCCAGCCCATCCAAGGCGTACGATGGGACAAGAGCGTGGCCACAGTGCCCTACCTACTCCTCTGACCGACAGAGGCATGGCAACAATGGCCCGTCCACTTCTCTGACCAAGGCTGGCATGGCCACAGTACCCCACTTGGTCCTCTAACCAGCAGTGGCGTGTCAACAGTGGCCCATCCACTCTGTTGACCGAGGCCGACATGGCTTCGGTGCGCCCATTGTCACTGCTGACGCAAGCCGACGGCAACCAGGCGGTGCACCACTGTAGCCGAGTCGACCCGGCCACTCCATGACGTTTTACAAGACAAAGAACAGTACCCCATGGCGCATGGGGCCCACGCCCAGAGAACTCGGCGAGCCCTGGCACCCGACGGGCCCCAGCACCGGCTTCCCGGACACTGACAACCCGGCCCCACGGCCTTGTATCTTTACCATTGTAACCCTGGGGGGTGGACCTATAAACCCCCCCAGGAGGCCTCCATGCACGGGGGTGAAGCAATCTATAGAACACACACACTCACACACCAGGAGAGGGAGCAACCTAAGCCTCGGCCTGCCTTCCTTCTTCCTCCAAACATCTCTAGGAGCAACTCTGTACCATATCATATAAACCATGTTGGGAAACATATCATGCAATTTCAAAAAAATTCCTATGCTCATGCAAGATCTATCTAGGGGATGCATACAACGAGAGGGGAGAGTGTGTCCACGTAGCCTCATAGACCGAAAGCAGAAGTGTTAACTTAATGCGGTTGATGTAGTCGAATGTCTTTTTGAATCAACCGATCAAGTACCGAACGTACGACACCTCTGAGTTCTGCACATGTTCAGCTTGATGACATCCCTCGAACTCTTGATCCAATAGAGTATCGATGGAGTCGATGAGTTCAGTCAGCATGACGGCGTGATGCTGGTGTTGGTGATGTGATCTGCGCAGGGCTTTGCCTAAGCACTACGATGATACTATTGGAGGAGTAAGCAGTGGAGGGGGCACCGCACACGTCTAAGAGAATAACTGTTGTGTCTTTGGGGTGCCCCCGGCCCCCGTATATAAAGGAGGATAGGAGGAGGCCGTCCACCAAGGGGGCGCGCCAAGGGGGGGGGGGAGTCCTACTAGGACTCTACTCCTAGTAGGATTCGGCCCCCCTTTTTTCCTTCTCATGGAGGTGGAAAGAGGGAAGGAAAGGGAGAGGGGGAAAGGAAAGGGGGCCCACGCCCGTTCCCCTTGTCCAATTCGGACTGCCCATGGGGGGGCACCCCTTGTGGTCTCCCCTCTCTCTCCCCCTATGGCCCATGTTGTCCCATTACTTCCCCGGGGGGTTCCGGTAACCTCCCGGTACTCCAAAAATCATCCGAAACTTCCCGAAGCCATTCCCGTGTCTGAATGTAACCTTCCAATATATCAATCTTTACCTCTCGACCATTTAGAGACTCCTCGTCATGTCCGTGATCTCATATGGGACTCTGAACAACCTTCAGTCACCAAAACACATAACTCATATAGTACCAATCGTCATCGAACGTTAAGTGTGCGGACCCTACGGGTTCAAGAACTATGTAGACATGACCGAGACACCTCTCTGGTCAATAACCAATAGTGGAACCTGGATGCTCATATTGGTTCCCACATATTCTACGAAGATCTTTATCGGTCGAACCGCAATGTCAACATATGTTGTTCCCTTTGTCATCAGTATGTTACTTGCCCGAGATTCGATCGTCAGTATCTTCATACCCAGTTCAATCTCGTTACCGACAGGTCTCTTTACTCGTTCCATAGTGCATCATCCCATAACTAACTCATTAGTCACATTACTTGCAAGGCTTCATATGATGTGCATTACCGAGAGGGCACAGAGATACCTCTCCGATACTCGGAGTGACAAATCCTAATCTCGATCTATGCCAACCCAACAAACACCTTCGGAGATACCTATAGAGCATCTTTATAATCACCCAATTTAATTGTGACGTTTGATAGCACACAAGACATTCCTCCGGTGTCCGGGAGTTGCATAATCTCATAGTTGGAGGAATATATATTTGACATGAAAAAATCAGTAGCAATAAAACTGAATGATCATTATGCTAAGCTAACGGATGGGTCTTGTCCATCACATCATTCTCCTAATGATGTGACCCCGTTCATTAAATGACAACACATGTCCATGGCTAGGAAACTTAACCATCTTTGATCAAAGAGCTAGTCAAGTAGAGGCATATTAGGGACACAGTGTTTTGTCTATGTATTCACACATGTATCAAGTTTCCGGTTAATACAATTCTAGCATGAATAATAAACATTTATCATGATATAATGAAATATAAAATAACAACTTTTATTATTGCCTCTAGGGCATATTTCCTTCAGTCTTCCACTTGCACTAGAGTCAATTATCTAGTTCACACCTCCATGTGATTTAACACCAATAGTTCACATCTTTATGTGATTAACACCCATAGTTCACATCGCCATGTGATCAACACTCAGAGGGTTTGCTAGAGTCAATAATCTAGTTCACATCGCCATGTGATTAACACCCATCATTTTTTGCTTGTGAGAGAGGTTTAGTCAACGGTTTTATCACATTTAGATCCGTATGTATTTTGAAAATTTCTATGTCTACAATGCTCTGCATGGTGCTACTCTAGCTAATTGCTCCCACTTTCAACATGTATCCAGATTGAGACTCAGAGTCATCTGGATCGCTGTAAAGCTTGCATCGACGTAACTCTTTACGACAAACTCTTTATCACCTCGATAACCGAGAAATACTTCCTTAGTCCTTTAGGTAACTAAGGATAACTTTGACCGCTATCCAGTGATCCACTCCTGGATAACTATCGTACCCCTTGCCAAATTCATAGCAAGGCACACAACTGGTCTGGTACATAGCATGGCATACTTTATAGAACCTATGACTGAGGCATAGGGAATGACTTTCATTCTCTTTCTATCTTCTGCCGGGTCGGGCTTTGAGTCTTACTCAACTTTACACCTTGTAATACAGGCAAGAACTCCCTCTTTGACTGATCCATTTTGAACTCTTTCAAAATCTTGTAAAGGTATGTACATATTGAAAAATCTTATCAAGCATATTGATCTATCTCTATAGATCTTGATGCCCAAAATGTAAGGAGCTTCACCGAGGTCTTTCTTTGAAAAACTCCTTTCAAACTCTCCTTTATGCTTTCCAGAAAATTCTACATCATTTCCGATCAACAATATGTCATTCACATATACTTATCAGAAAGGCTGTAGTGCTCCCACTCACTTTCTTGTAAATACAGGCTTCAACGCAAGTCTGTATAAAACTATATGCTTTGGTAAACTCATCAAAGTGTATATTCCAACTCCAGATGCTTGCACCAGTCCATCGCTACATCTTGCACACCTTGTTAGCACCTTTAGGATCGACAAAACCTTCTGTTTGCATCATATACAACTCTCCTTAGAGATATCCTTTTAAGGAATATAATTTTGACATCCATTTTCCAGATTTCATAAAATATGGCAATTGCTAACATGCTTCGGACGGACTTAAGCATCGCTACAATTGAGAAAATCTCATTGTAGTCAACACCTTGAACTTGTCAAAAATCTTTTGTGACTAGTCGGGCTTTGTAGATAGTAACACTACCATCAGCGTCCGTCTTCCTCTTGAAGATCCATTTATTCTCAATGGTTTGCCGATCATCGGGCAAGTCCACCAAAGGTCCACACTTTGTTCTCATATATGGATCCTATCTCAGATTTCATGGCCTCAAGCCATTTGTCAGAATCTGGGCTCATCATAGCTTCCTCATAGTTCGTAGGTTTGTCATGGTCAAGTAATATGACTTCCAGAACATGATTACTACACCACTCTGGTGCGGATCATGCTCTGGTTGACTTATGAGGTTCTGTAGCAACTTGATCTGAAGTTTCATGATCATTATCATTAGCTTCCTCTCTAGCTGGTGTAGGCATCATGGGAACGAATCTCTCAGATGAGCTACTTTCCAAATTGAAAGAAGGTACAATTACCTCATCAAGTTCTACTTTCCTCCCACTCACTTCTTTCGAGAGAAACTCCTTCTCTAGAAAGGTTCCATTCTTGGCAAGAAAGATCTTGCCTTCGGATCTGTGGTAAAAGGTGTACCCAATTGTTTCCTTAGGGTATCCTATGAAGATGCACTTCTCTGATTTGGGTTCGAGCTTATCAGGCTGAAGCCTTTTGACATAAGCATCGCATCCCCAAACTTTAAGAAACGACAGCTTAGGTTTGTTGTCAAACCACAGTTCTTACGGTGTCGCCTCAACAGATTTTGATGGTGCCCTGTTTAACGTGAATGCGGCTGTCTCTAATGCATAACCCCAAAATGGCAGTGGTCAATCGGTAAGAGACATCATAGATCGCACCATATCTAATAAAGTGCGGTTACGATGTTCGGACACACCATTACGCTGTGGTGTTCCAGGTGGCGTGCGCTGTGAAACTATTCCACATTGTTTTAAATGAAGAACAAACTCGTACCTCAAATATTTCACCTCCACGATCAGATCGTAGAAACTTTATTTTCGTGTTACAAGGATTCTCCACTTCACTCTGAATTTTTTGAACTTTTTATATGTTTCAGACTTGTGTTTCATTAAGTAGAAATACCCATATCTGCTCAAATCATCTATGAAGGTCAGAAAATAACGATACCCGCCGTGAGCCTTAACACTCATTGGACCGCATACATCGGTATGTATATTTCCAATAAGTCATTGGCTCGTTCCATTGTTCCGGAGAATGTAGTTTTAGTCATCTTGCCCATGAGGCATGGTTCGCAAGTATCAAGTGAGTCATAATCTAGTGATTCCAAAATCCCATCAGCATGGAGTTTCTTCATGTGCTTTATACCAATATGACCGAAACGGCAGTGCCACAAGTATGTTGCACTATCATTATCAACTTTCCATATTTTGGCATCAATATTACGAATACGTGTATCACTATGATCGAGATTCAATAAACCATTAACATTGGGTGTATGACCATAGAAGGTTTAATTCATGTAAACATAATAACAATTATTCTCTGTCTTAAATGAATAATCGTATTGCAATAAACATGATCCTATCTTGTTCATGCTCAACACAGGCCCGACCCTGAGGGGGGGGGGGGGGCAGGGGGCGGCCGCCCGGGCCCCCCGAGGTTGAGGGCGCCCCCCATGATGTGCTCTATACTAGGCTTGGCCTGAAGTGATGTAAAAAAGGGCTTGGCCCGAAGTATTAACGACCCATGTTGTCATAGGCCGAGCTGAAAATTAGATCGCGAATAATTTTAGGGTCTATTCTCCCCTTGACTCCTTCCGATTTGACTAGCCACGATGGCCGCCGCCACACATAGGTCGTTGCTCCGCTCTTGTTTTTCCGGTCCTTGTTCCGCCGGGGGTTGGTCTGGCAGCAGGATGGTGAAATTTCCATGGTTTTGATGTTGTCATCTGGAGAGTTACAATGACGATCAAACAAAAATGTCTACCAGGAATCGCCGCTACCGCTGCATGCTTCTATTCATGGTTGCCAATCAAGACAAAATAAGGACTGACGGAAGGTAAGACTACAATTTCTCTACAAATATCATTTTTTTAAATGATCTCTTTTCTCTTTAAATATCTAGCGGTATTATTACATTTGGTGCCTATTGTTTGCCATTTATTATTAACCAGCGAAAGTGAACATTGTACTAGCAATAGTAACCTGTCATGGTTGACTCAGATTTCGCATAAGAACATCTGAATTGTACGCATGTCCTGGGTAACATACGGCCAAATGTTCATAATGTTTCTTCAACATCATTTACCTTTACTTTTCTTGTGTGACCACTTCAATCATAGGTTTTCTTTTTCCCAATATTTGTTGTCATCATTTTTCAGATTATTCTCTGTCTTAAATGAATAATCGTATTGCAATAAACATGATCCTATCTTGTTCATGCTCAACGCAGGCCCGACCCTGAGGGGGGGGGGGGGGGGGCAGGGGGCGGCCGCCCGGCCCCCCCGAGGTTGAGGGCGCCCCCCATGATGTGCTCTATACTAGGCTTGGCCTGAAGTGATGTAAAAAGGGCTTGGCCCGAAGTATTAACGACCCATGTTGTCATAGGCCGAGCTGAAAATTAGATCGCGAATAATTTTAGGGTCTATTCTCCCCTTGACTCCTTCCGATTTGACTAGCCACGATGGCCGCCGCCACACATAGGTCGTTGCTCCGCTCTTGTTTTTCCGGTCCTTGTTCCGCCGGGGGTTGGTCTGGCAGCAGGATGGTGAAATTGCCATGGTTTTGATGTTGTCATCTGGAGAGTTACAATGACGATCAAACAAAAATGTCTACCAGGAATCGCCGCTACCGCTGCAGGCTTCTATTCATGGTTGCCAATCAAGACAAAATAAGGACTGACGGAAGGTAAGACTACAATTTCTCTACAAATATCATTTTTTTAAATGATCTCTTTTCTCTTTAAATATCTAGCGGTATTATTACATTTGGTGCCTATTGTTTGCCATTTATTATTAACCAGCGAAAGTGAACATTGTACTAGCAATAGTAACCTGTCATGGTTGACTCAGATTTCGCATAAGAACATCTGAATTGTACGCATGTCCTGGGTAACATACGGCCAAATGTTCATAATGTTTCTTCAACATCATTTACCTTTACTTTTCTTGTGTGACCACTTCAATCATAGGTTTTCTTTTTCCCAATATTTGTTGTCATCATTTTTCAGACACACGTTTAGTTTTTTGTTACAATATGATAAATGATAATCAAATGATCGTACATTATTTAGGGATAGAGAATACTGGAAAATTATTGATTTGTGAGTATGCCATGATAATCAGTAAGATTGTTATATTAAGTTGTTCTAGTGTGTTGTGGCTTTGTAGCTTTGCACTAGTATATTAATATATACAAATATGTTGATTATTATTTTTGTATGTAATATATTAACTATTAAGGGCCCCCGGTTCTAGTTTCGCCCCGGGCCCCCAAAATCTCAGGACTGGCCCTGGCTCAACGCAAAAGACCAAATAACATTTATTTAGGTTGAACACTAATCCTGGAAGTATAGGGAATGTGCAATGATGATCATATCAATCTTGGAACCACTTCCAACACACATCGTCACTTCATCCTCAACTAGTCTCTATTTATTCTGCAACTCCTCTTTTGAGTTACTAATCTTAGCAACCGAACAAGTATCAAATACCCAGGGGTTACTACGAGCACTAGTAAGGTACACATCAATAACATGTATATCAAATATACCTTTGTTCACTTTGCCATCCTTCTTATCCACCAAATATTTGGGGCAGTTCCACTTCCAGTGATCATTTCCTTTGCAGTATAAGCATTCAGTTTCAGGCTTGGGTCTAGCTTTGGGCTTCTTCACGGGACTGACAAATTGCTTGCCATTCTTCTTGGAGTTCTATTTATTTCCCTTTACCCTTTTTCTTGAACTAGTGGTTGTGTTTAATCATCAACACTTGATGCTTTTTCTTGATTTCTACCTTCGTCGATTTCAGCATCACAAAGAGCTCATCACTTTTATCATCCCTTGCATATTATAGTTCATCATGAAGTTCCAGTAACTTGGTGATGGTGACTAGAGAACTCTATCAATCACTATATTATCTAGAAGATTAACTCCCACTTGATTCAAGCGATTGTAGTACCCAGATATTCTGAGCACATGCTCACCAACTGAGCTATTCTCCTCCATCTTTTAGGCAAAGTACTTGTCAGAGGTCTCATACCTCTCGACACGGGCATGAGTATGAAATACCAACTTCAGCTCTTGAAACATCTATATGCTCTGTGGCGTTCAAAACGTTTTTGAAGTCCCAGTTCTATGACGTAAAGCATGGTGCACTAAACTATCAAGTAGTCATCATATTGAGCTAGCCAAATGTTCACAACGTCTGCATCTGCTCCTGCAATTGGTTTGCAACCTAGCGGTGCATCAAGGACATAATTCTTCTATGCTGCAATGAGGATAAACCTCAGATCATGGACCCAGTCAGCATTATTGCTACTATCATCATTCAACTTGGTTTTATCTAGGAACATAAAAAAACATAGGGAAGCTACAACGCGAGCTATTGATCTACAACATAATTTGCAAATACTATCAGGACTAAGTTCATGATAAATTAAAGTTCAATCAATCATATTACTTAAGAACTCCCACTTAGATAGACATCCCTCAAGTCATCTAAATGATATGTGATCCAAATCAACTAAACCATGTCCGATCATCACGTGAGATGGAGTAGTCTTCAATGGTGAACATCAATATGTTGATCATATCTACTATATGATTCACGTTCGATCTTTCGGTCTCCATTGTTCCGAGGCCATATCTGTATATGCTAGGCTCATCAAGTTTAACCCGAGCATTCCGCATGTGCAAATCTAGCTTGCACCTGTTGTATTTGAACATAGAGCCTATCACTCCCGATCATCACGTGGTGTCTCAGCACGAAGAACTTTCACAACGATGCATACTCGGGGAGAACACTTATACCTTGAAATTTTAGTAAGGGATCATCTTATAATGCTACCTCCGTACTAAGCAAAATAAGATGCATAAAAGATAAACATCACATGCAATCAAAATTTGTGACATGATATGGCCATCATCATCTTGTGCTCATGATCTCCATCACCGAAGCAACATCATGATCTCCATCATCACCGGCTTGACACCTTGATCTCCATCGTATCTTCGTGGTCTTCTCGCCAACCATTGCTTCAAGGACTATCGCTACCGCTTAGTGATAAAGTAAAGCAATTACATAGCATTTGTATTTCATACAGTAAAGCGACAACCATATGGCTCCTGCCAGTTGCCGATAACTTTTACAAAACATGATCATCTCATACAACATCTTATATCACATCATGTCTTGACCATATCACATCACAACATGCCCTGCAAAAACAAGTTAGACGTCCTCTACTTTGTTTGTTGCAAGTTTTATGTGGCTGCTACGGGCTTCTTGCAAGAACCGTACTTACCTACAGCACAAAAACCACAACGGTGAATTATCAAGTTTGCTGTTTTAACCTTCACAAGGACCGGCCACAGTCAAATTCGATTCAACTAAAGTTGGAGAAACAAACACCCGACAACCACCTTTATGCAAAACTAGTTGCATGTCTGTCGGTGGAACCGGTCTCATGAACACGGTCATGTAAGGTTGGTCTGGGCCGCTTCATCCAACAATACCACCAAATCGAAATAAGACATTGGTGGTAAGACATATGACGATCACCGCCCACAACTATTTGTGTTCTACTCGTGCATATCATCTACGCATAGACCTGTCTCTGATACCACTGTTGGGAAACGTAGCATGCAATTTCAAAAAAATTCCTATGCTCATGCAAGATCTATCTAGGAGATGCATAGCAACAAGAGGGGAGAGTGTGTCCACGTACCCTCGTAGACCGAAAGCAGAAGCATTAACTTAATGTGGTTGATGTAATCGAACATCTTCTCAAATCAACCGATCAAGTACCGAACGTATGACACCTCCGAGTTCTGCACACGTTCAGCTCGATGACGTCCCTCAAACTCTTGATCCAGCAAAGTGTGGATGGATTCGATGAGTTCCGTCAGCATGACAACATGATGATGGTGTTGGTGATGTGATCCGCGCAGGGATTTGCCTAAGCACTATGATGATACTATCGGAGGAGTAAACGGTGGAGGAGGGCACCGCACACGGCTAAAAGAATAACTATTGTGTCTTTGGGGTGCCCCCTGCCCCCGTATATAAAGGAGGAGAGGAGGAGGCCGGCCACCAACGGGGCACGACAAGGGGGGGAGTCCTTCTAGGACTCCACTCCTAGTAGGATACACCCCTCTTTTTTCCTTCTCATGGAGGTGGAAAGAGGGAAGGAGAGGGAGAGGGGGAAAGGAAAGGGGGCCCGCGCCCCCTTCCCCTTGTCCAATCCGGACTGCCCATGGGGGGGGGGCACCCCTTGTGGGCTCCCCTCTCTCTCCCCTATGGCCCATGTTGGCCCATTATTTCCCGGGGGGTTCCGGTACCCCCCCGGTACTTCGAAAATCTTCTGAAACTTCCTGAAACCATTCCGGTGTCCGAATGTAACCTTCCAATATATCAATCTTTACCTCTTGACCATTTCGAGACTCCTCCTCATGTCCGTGATCTCATCCGGGACTTAGAACAACCTTTGGTCACCAAAACACATAACTCATATAATAACAATCGTTATCAAACGTTAAGCGTGCGGACCTTACGAGTTCGAGAACTATGTAGACATGACCGAGATACCTTTCCGGTCAATATCCAATAGTGGAACCTGGATGCTCATATTGGTTCCCACATATTCTATGAAGATCTTTATCGGTCGAACCACAATGTCAACATATGTTATTCCCTTTGTCATCGGTATGTGATGACCCACAAGTATAGGGGACTATCATAGTCCTTTTGATAAATAAAAGTGTCGAACCCAACGAGGAGCACAAGGAAATGACAAGCGGTTTTCAGTAAGGTATTCTCTGCAAGCACTGAAATTGTAGGTAACAGATAGTTTTGTGATAAGATAATTTGTAACGGGTAACAAGCAATGAAAGTAAATAAGGTGCAGCAAGGTGGCCCAATCCTTTTTGTAGCAAAGGACAAGCCTGGACAAGTTCTTATAATGAGAAAAGCGCCCCCAAGGACACATGGGAATTATCATCAAGCTAGTTTTCATCATGCTCATATGATTCACGTTGGTTACTTTGATAATTTGATATGTGGGTGGGACGGTGCTTGGGTATTGCCCTTTCTTGGACAAGCATCCCACTTATGATTAACCCCTATTGCAAGCATCCGCAACTACAAAACAAGTATTAAGGTAAACCTAACCATAGCATGAAACATATGGATCCAAATCAGCCCCTTACGAAGCAACTTATAAACTAGGGTTTAAGCTTCTGTCACTCTAGCAACCCATCATCTACTTATTACTTCCCAATGCCTTACTCTAGGCCCAAATAATGGTGAAGTGTGATGTAGTCGACGTTCACATAATACCACTAGAGGAGATACAACATACATCTCATCAAAATATCGAATGAATACCAAATTCACATGACTACTAATAGCAAGACTTCACCCATGTCCTAAGGAACAAACGTAACTACTCACAAAGCATATTCATATTCATAATCAAAGGAGTATTAATATGAATTAAGGATATGAACATATGATCTTCCACCAAATAAACCAACTAGCATCAACTAGAAGGAGTAATCAACACTACTAGCAACCCACAGGTACCAATCTGAGGTTTTGATACAAAGATTTGATACAAGAGATGAACTAGGGTTTGAGAGGAGATGGTGCTGGTGAAGATGTTGATGGATATTGACCCTCTCCCGGATGAGAGGATCGTTGGTGATGATAATGGTGATGATTTCCCCCTCCCGGAGGGAAGTTTCCCCAGCAGAATAGCTCCACCGGAGCCCTAGATTGCTTCCGCCAAGGTTCCACCTCGTGGCGGTGGAGTTTCGTCCCGTAAGCTTGCTTATGATTTTTTCCAGGGTAAAAGACCTCATATAGCAGAAGATGGGCACCGAAGGGCCACCAAGGGCCCCACGAGGTAGGGGGGCGCGCCTTGTAAGGGTGGGCGCGCCCCCTCCCTCGTGGACGGTGGGTGGCCCCCGTCAGGTATTTCTTCTGCTGGATATTTTTTATTAATTCCAAAAATGACTTTCGTGGAGTTTCAGGACTTTTGGAGCTGTGCAGAATAGGTCTCCAATATTTGCTCCTTTTCCAGCCAAGAATCCCAACTGCCGGCATTCTCCCTCTTCATGTTAAACCTTGTAAAATAAGAGAGAATAGCCATAAGTATTATGACATAACGTGTAATAACAGCCCATAATGCAATAAATATCGATATAAAAGCATGATGCAAAATGGACGTATCAGTATGTTACTTGCCCGAGATTCGATCGTCGGTATCTTCATACCTAGTTCAATCTCGTTACAGGCAAGTCTTTACTCGTTTCGTAGTGCATCATCCCGTAACTAACTCATTAGTCACATTGCTTGCAAGGCTTCATATGATGTGCATTACCGAGAGGGACCACAGATACCTCTCCGATACTCAGAGTGACAAATCCAAATCTCGATCTATGCTAACTCAACAAAGACCTTCGGAGATACCTATAGAGCATCTTTATTACCACCCAGTTATGTTGTGACATTTGATAGCACACAAGGCATTCCTCCGGTGTCCGGGAGTTGCATAATCTCATAGTCGGAGGAATATATATTTGACATGAAGAAAGCAGTAGCAATAAAACCGAACGATCATTATGCTAAGATAACGGATGGGTCTTGTCCATCACATCATTCTCCTAATGATGTGATCCCGTTCATCAAATGAAAACACATGTCCATGGCTAGGAAACTTAACCATCTTTGATCACCGATCTAGTCAAGTAGAGGCATACTAGGGACATGGTGTTGGCTCTATATATTCACACATGTATCACGTTTCCGATTAATGAAATTCTAGCATGAATAATAAAAATTTATCATGATATAAGGAAATATAAAATAAAAACTTTTATTATTGCCTCTAGGGCATATTTCCTTCAAACCATCCTCGGCAGGACTAGGGGTATTATCTCGCTGGAGAGCCCCAAACCTGGGTATGTCTTGCGTCCCTTGTTCGCTCATGCCGACCTCGCCTCTGGAGCCCACCGGTGCCCTTGAGCCTCCTCCTCTCTTTAGACATCCCTTGACATCTACCGTGCGCCCACCACGACAGTTGCCGCCCACCATGGGGCAGCTCGAGGTCCCGACCGGAAGCATGTTCCAGCGACGCCCTCCTTCCCCGCGCTGCACATCTCCGATGCGCCCATGGACGACGAGTACCCCGGCGAGGTGCTCGACATCTCCGACTCCCCCATTCCCCTCGGCGACGACGCTTCCGCCGGGGCAATGGAATTCTGTGTTTGAGTAGAACTGTTCGTCACCGACACCGGCTCTTCCTCATCCAACACAGCGAGGAAGGCCACTAAAGCCAAGGCCGCAGTGGATCACACCAGCGCGCCCAACCCGATGCGCGCTGCGATGCAAAGCCTCCATGTTCCCATCACCACCGACGTCGATGCCACCAATGCCGCCGAGACCCAGGCTCGGCTCGAGGAAGACCACCGGCGCCTGCTAGACCTGTCAGAGATGCTCGCTGCCACGCAATGCTGTCTGGAGTCCGCTCAGCAGGAGCGTGATGCCGCGTACGGCTTCACGCCTACCACTGCCAAGCCAAGCCGGGTTGCCGAGGTGCAGGCCCGGGGCAGCGCCATTGGCCACGCCCTCGGCGCACTCCCTCCCGTCTATGAAACCCCCGTGAAGAACATGCATGCCGCACAGGCGGCCGCAGTCGGCCTGGAGCAGCTGCAAGGCGAGGAGCTAAGAGATCACCTGCAACGTGTGAACGAGCTTCTCCACGCCGGCAATGCATAGCAGGACCGCCTCAACCGCATCCTCAAGCCTGCGGGATCCGCCTCGGGCCACACCGACGACCCCGAGTAGCAGAACACGGCGTCCTCACCACCCGGCGAAGCACATTCCGGCCGCACCCATACCCGGCGCAACCGCGCCCCGGCGACCACCGGCGGCTTGGTCGACAAGCCGGCCCGAAGGACCAGCGCCTGCCAGTTCCTCCCCTGCTATCCGGCCGACGCGCCCGTCCGGCTTCCGCCGACCCGGCTCCCCGCGGCCCGGTCGGGAGCCGGCTGGGCCCACGCGCCATCGACGACACTGACACTCGTCACCGCCTCGACCAACCTGCCCTCTCCTTGGAGTTGGAGGAGGACAATGCTGTTGGGACAACTTGCTTTGGTCCTAGCATCCAGGATGATCCCTTCCACAAAGGGTTCACGCTCCCCCGCGACACCCCAAGTATAACGACACCGTCAAGCCGGAGGACTGGCTCATCGAATACACCACCGCCATCGGCATCGCGGGCGGCAATCGCCGCCTCGCCGTACACTACGCCCCGCTCGTGCTCCAGGGCTCGGCCCGCACGTGGTTGAACAGCTTGCCGGCCGGTAGCATCAACGCGTGTGTCGACTTCGAGCTGGCCTTCGTACACAACTTCACCGGCACCTACAAGCGTCCCGATCACCCTAGTCAGCTCGCCATGTGCGTGTAGGGGCCGACGGAGACCGGCCGTGAATACCTCGCCCGCTGGACCGAGCTTTGGAACAGCTGCGAGGGCGTCCACGAGGTCCAGGCCATCCAGTATTTCGTCAGCGGGTGCCGGAATGGCACCCTTCTCAAGCACAAGATCTTGTGCTCCGAGCCGACCACTATGGCCGCGCTCATGGTGACGGGGGACAAGTACGCCAATGCCGACTCCGCCATGAAGATCCAGGTGACGCTGGAGGAAGCTAGCAAGGCCAAGCCGGCGCCGCCTCCCCAGCCGGCAGCAGAACAACCAGCGGAACAACAAATGCAAGGCCGACCAGCTGGCCGAGCGCTATGACAACCGCGTCGTCGCGGCCGCTGAGCAGGCGCACGTGGTCGAGCCGGACGCCAAACGCCATCAAACCGGAAAGACGACATGGCAACCCGCCATGAGCTTCGAGGAAATGCTCGATGCTCCCTGCAAGCATCACAGCGGCGCGAGGCCTTCCATGCACACACTCTGACAGTGCACCATCACCAAGCACATCATGAGGGGCGACATCCCGCCTCCGCCAGCCCCGGCTCTGCCTCCTCTGCCCCCGCCCCCGGCCAACGGTGTAATGCGCGATGATGTCTACCCCGACCAGAATGCATGCTATGTCCTCTTCACTAGTCTCGGCGAAGACAAGCGTAGCTAGAGCCTCCTCCAGCAGGAGGTGAACACTATGGTCCCGGCCAAGCCGGAATACATGCATTAGTCAAAGCGCCCGGTCACTTGGACCTGGGAGGACCACCCAACTGTCATGCCGAACCCGGGTGGCTACGCCCTCGTCCACGACCCCACCATCGTCACACCCTGGCGCATCTGCAAGTTCTCGCGGGTCCTCATCGATGGCGGTAGTAGCATCAACATCCTCTACCGCGGCACCATGACCAAGCTTGGCCTCGAGACCAAGGACTTGCAGCCAACCCAGGATCTTCCATGTCATCATTGCCGGACTCTCATGCTCCCCCATCGGCCGGATCCGGCTTGACGTCCTATTCGGTGGCAAAGAATACTTTCCGACACGAGCCGATCTAGTTAGAGGTAGTGGACCTGTCCAGCGCATACCATGCGCTGCTGGGCCGCCCCCCGCTCACCAAGTTCATGGCGGTTCCCCATGATGCCTACCTGGAGATGAAGCTTCCGGGTCCAAAGGGCCTCATCACCATCGCCGGCGACTACCACAAGTTCCTGGGGTGCGCCCAAGCTAGCGCCAAATTGGCCGAGTCGCTGGTCATAGCCGAGGAGTGGCGCCAGCTCGACCGGATCGTCGTGCTGGCAAACGAGATACCGGCCATGCCGGCTTCGGCTAAGGAGCCGGCTGGCGATGCCTTATTCCAGCCCTCCAAGGAAACCAAGAAGGTCAAGCTGAACCCGGAGGACCCCACCTGTAGAAAGTACGTCATCGTGGGCACCCGCCTCGACAACAAATAGGAAGGCGAACTCGTCGAATTGCTTTGTGAGAACCAGGATATCTTCACATGGAGCCCAAAGGACATGTCGGGTATTCCAAGGAAGTTCACCGAGCACAAACTCCATGTACGCAAGGACGCCAAGCCTGTCCATCAACCCATACGTCATTTTTCAGAAGAGAAGAGAAGAACCATCGGTGAAGAGATTGCTAAGCTCTTGGCGGCCGGCTTCATCATGGAAGTGTTCCACCTCGAGTGGCTAGCCAATCTAGTCCTCGTCCTGAAGAAGAATAACACCTGCCACATCTACATAGAATACACCAGCCTGAACAAGGCTTGCCCCAAGGATCCCTCTCCCTCCTGCGAATCGACAAAGTCATCGACTCCACCGCCGGCTGCAAGCTCCTGTCCTTCCTGGATGCTTACTCCGGCTATCATCAGATCAAGCTGGACCCGGCCGACGCCCTGAAGACGTCCTTCATCATGCCCTTCGGGGCGTATTGCTACATCACCATGTCATTCGGCTTGAGGAATGCCGGCGCCACCTTCCAGTGCTGCATGCAGAAATGCTTGCTGCCGCAGCTCGGCCGCAACATCACGTCTATGCGGACGACATCATGGTGAAGACCAAGCAGCACCTCATGCTCCTCGATGACCTGAAGGAAACCTTTGCCAATCTGCGCGAGTACCAGATCAAGCTCAACCCAGAGAAGTGCATTTTCAGCGTGCCGACCGGAAAGCTATTTGGCTTCCTCATCTCGGAGCACGACATTGAGGTGCCCGAAGAAGATCAAGCCATCGAGCACATGTGCAAGTCGGCCCGGCTACGCGATGTCCAGAAATTCACCGGCTGCTTGGCCTCAGTCAGCCGGTTTCTCAGTCGGCTGGGCAAGAGGGCCTTGCCCCTATATCAGCTGATGAAGACGACGACACCATTTGAATGGAACGACCAGGCAGACGAAGCCTTCCGAGATCTCAAGGGCATGCTCTCCACCGCACCCGTCCTAGCCACACCAGCCGATAAGGAGCCAATGTTGCTCTATATCACCGCCACCTCGCGGTTGCTCAGCGTGGTGCTGGTGGTCGAGCTACTAGAGAAGGGCAAGATCCAGTCTGTCCAGCGCCCGGTCTACTGCCTGAGCAGGACCTTTTTGCCTCCAAGCAAAATTACCCGCACTACCAGAAGATGTGTTATGGCGTGTATCACCGCCAAGAAACTGAAGCAGTACTTCCAAGAGCATGTTGTCACCATGGTCAGCACAGCCCCCATCGGCAAAATCATGGGCTACCGGGATGCCTCTGGCCGGTTCGCCAAGTGGGTGACCGAGCTAGCCGGCCACACCATCTTCTACGAGCCCCGCACCACGATCAATTCCCAAGCCCTGGCAAACTTTCTCGTTGACTAGACAGAGACCCAATACCTGCCGCCGGTGCCGGATTCGATGCACTAGAACATGCACTTCGACGACTCTAAGATGCGATCCGACTTGGGAGCCGGCATCGTGATGTCATCCCCAAAGGGCGACCGGCTTTGCTACGCGCTCCAGATCCACTTTGCCGCCTCCAACAACGTTACCGAGTACGAAACCCTTGCGCATGGCCTCCGACTTGCCAAGGAGCTCGGCATCCGGCGCATCCTGTGCTACGACGACTCGGACCTGGTGATACAACAGTGCTTCGGTGAGTGGAACGCCCGAGACGCCAACATGGCCAGCTACCGCTACCTCATCAAACAGCTCTCCGGCTTCTTCAACGGCTGCGAGTTCCTCCACATCCTGCATGCAGAGAACGATGCCGCTGACACACTCTCCGAGATCAGCTCATCCCGGCAAGACATTCCATCCGGCGTCTCCCTCGAGCACCTGCACAAGCCGTCCGTCAAGCCATCTCCGGACTCCGAGTCAATCTTCGTCCCAGACGACCTGGCTGCGCCCCTCCCCAGCACGGACCCGGTAGTCGCAGGCCCAAGCTCAAGTGCTGCCGTCTCCAACCCGGACCCAGAAGCCACAGACCCGGCCCACGGACTGCCACGTCCAACCCAGCCAATGCTGACTCCAACCTGATCCGAGGGGCTGCAGAACCAGGCCCGGGGACTGCTGAACCCGGCCCGGGGGCTGCCATACTCAACCCGGCTACCGCCATCTCCGGCCCGAGGGCTGGCTCCCCAGAGCCCATCATGACGACCGTCTTCGCCGTGGTGATGGCTCTATCGTGGGCCCTGCCAATCTCAGAGTTTCTGGAGAACGGAGTCCTCCCACTGGACGAGACCGAGGCCTGGCAGATTCAGCATCGGGCATTCGCCTACTACATCATCAAAAACGAGCTCATCAAGCGCAGCTTGACGGGCGTCTTCCAATGCTGCATCGAGCATGAAAAGGGCATAGAGATCCTCCTCGACATACACCAGGGCGAGTGCGGGCACCACGCCGCCTCGAGATCCCTGGTGGCCAAGGTTTTCCGCCATGGTTTTTACTGGCGTACGACCCTCCAAGACGCCGAATCGCTTGTCCTCAAGTGTGAGGGATGCCTAGCCACCAGCTGACTTTAGCACTATGGACCATTCCGATCACCTGGCCCTTCACGGTCTGGGGACTCAACATGGTGGGACCTGTCAAGACTGCTTGAGGTGGCATGATGCACTTGCTAGTGGCAGTGGACAAATTCACCAAGTGGATCGAGGCGCGGCCGATCAAGAAGCTAGACAGGCGACAACTGTCTGGTTCATCAAGGATATCGCGATGGGCTATGGCGTCCCGCACAACATCATCATGGAGAATGACCCCAACTTCGCCAAGGGCGCGCTCATGTAGTATTGCTCCGTCTCCGGCATCCACCTCGACTTAGCCTCCATAGCCCACCCTCAGTCCAACGGCCAGGTCGAGCGAGCCAACAGCCTCATCCTATCCGGCATCAAGCTGCAACTCATCCAGCCACTTGTCCATTCACGCGACAGCTGGCTTGATGAGCTGCCGGTCATCCTCTGGAGCCTCCGCACAACGCCAAACCGGTCGACCGGGTTCACCCCGTTCTTCCTCGTCTACGGAGCAGAAGTCATCATCCCAACCGACATCGAGTTCGACTCACCACGAGTCACAATGTACACCGAAGCCAAAGCCAAAGAGGCCCGTGAAGACGGCGTCGACCTACTCGAAGAAGCATGCCTTTTGGCACTCAGCCGATCCGCCATCTATCAACAAGGCCTAAGGCACTACCACAGCAATAAGATCAAGCCCATCGCATTCCACGAGGGAGACCTTGTCCTCTGGCTTGTCCAGCAACAAGCCAACCAGCACAAGTTGGTCTCCCCATGGGAGGGCCCTTCATCGTCAGCAAAGCCCTGTGCGACCACAATGCCTACTACCTCATCGATGCCCGTAAGTCAAACAAGCGCAAGTGAGACACCGCCGACAAAGAGACAACCCGGCCGTGGAATGTAGAGCTCCTCCACCCGTTTTACAGTTAGAAATGTGCATGTATGCATCACTACCTTTTGTAACTGCATGAAAAACTATGGGGTCCCCGAACGACGCTCGGGAGATGCCCTTTCCAGCCAAGTTATTATGCTCCACGCATTTGTGCATTTTTTCTTAAAAACCTTGTCGTGGTGGGCGCACGACAGATGCCAAGGGATGGCTAAAGAGAGGAGGAGGCTCGAGGGCACCGGTGGGCTCCAGAGGCGAGGTCGGCATGAGCGAGCGCGGGAAGCAAGACATACCCAGGTTCGGGGCTCTCTGGAGAGATAACACCCCTAGTCCTGCCGAGTGTGGTTGATATGCAACAGTACAGAGTTGCTCCTAGAGCTGTTTGGTGGAAGAAGGAAGGCTAGCCTGGGCTCTGGAGGCTCCTTCTCCCTATGTGTGTTTGTGTGTTCTACTGATCGGTTGGCTACTTCTGCGTGCTTGCCCGTATGCATGAGGGCTCTTGGGGGGTTTTATAGGCCACCCCCCAGGGGTACAATGGTAATGTTACAAGGCCGTAGGGCCGGGTTGTTAGCATCTGGGAACCCGGAGCTGGGACCTGTCGGGTTCTAGGGTTCACCGGGTTCTCCTAGGCGCGGGCCCCGCTTGCCTAGGGGCACTGTTCGTCGTCTTGTCGATCGTGAGGTAGTGGCCGGGTCGAGCCGGGTATAGTGGCGCTCCGTCAGGTTGCCGCTTGCTAGCGTCAGCAGTGACGACGGGGGCACTGTTGCCACGCCGACCCTGGTTAGCGGGTAGGTGAGGGGCACTGTTGCCATGCTCCGGCTGACTAGAGGCATGGGAGGAGCACTATTGCCATGGTTCTCGGTAGATTGAGACTCGTCCCATTGTACGGCTTGGATGGGACGGGAGCTAACCCGTGGCTGGGTTGAGGAACACGCCAAGGGCGGAGCTGGCTTGTTGGGGAAGTCTTGGTGTGCTGGGTTCGGCCGCCTTGAGCTGGTTGTTGGGGCCAAGTCGAGGAGCTTGGCTGGGTTGGAGAGTTCGGCCGGGTCAAGGGGCTTGGCCAGGTTGGGCGACCTCACCAAGCGTGAGCCGTCTCGAGGGGCGATGCTGGCCGCGTTGTTTTTAAAAAGGATCCGGGTTCCATTGCCTGACCGGGGTTCATACCCCTGACAATAGTACCCGAAGCTGTGAAGGTCCTCCGTCTTTGGATGGGAGGGCCTTCGCACCCCCCCTTGAGGAGGCGAATCTTGCGACCGTCGGGTCTGGCAACACCCACTGTGTGCCAGTTTCCGGAAACCAGATCACAGCATCCCGGCAGCTGCGGGAAACCGGAGGGTCCATCGAATCTTGAGGTAATCCCTTGTGCTTCGCGCAGGCACCACGTGGCACCTGGAAGCCAGAGGGGCCTGACAGGCCACGCGCGTGACGATAATGGGCGACGTGCTCGGGCCCGCTGTCACACGCCAGTGGCCCATTGTAACGCCCCGGATTCGATGCGCCAGGTGTCTGCCAGTTATGCATCGTTGCTGCCATGTCATTTGCTTGCGTGTTGCATTTGGCCATGTCATCATCTGCATGTTTTTCAAAACTTGCATCCGTTCGGGTTCTCCCGGTTCTCTCCGTTGTCCATTCAGAGTCCAGACCTCTCGCGCGTGCCCCGTCGCCCCTCTCAGACCTAGTTTCGTGTGCGGGTGTTAAACCTTCTCGGAATGGCCCGAGGTTTGCCAAGCGGCCTTGGTATAGC
Source organism: Triticum aestivum (assembly GCF_018294505.1). Classification (NCBI taxonomy): domain Eukaryota; kingdom Viridiplantae; phylum Streptophyta; class Magnoliopsida; order Poales; family Poaceae; genus Triticum; species Triticum aestivum. The sequence continues at coordinate 510,404,719 of NC_057804.1, forward strand.
ACCGGTAGACCGCCTGTCAAGTTTCGTGCCATTTGGAGTCTGTTTGATACTCCAACGATTAACCGCGTAACCGCAAAAGCCTCTTTTGTCTTGCAGCCCAACACCCCTCCAAAGTGGCCCAAAACCCATCCTAACCCCCTCCATGCTCTCCGCCGTTCGATCACGATCGCGTGGCCGAAAATTGCTCCTCATTTGGACTTTCCTAGCTCCCAGAATCTATAAATATGTGCCTCCCATCCAAATTCGCGGATGAAAATCCCCCCGAAACCCTAGCAACTCCCCCTCCGCGCAGCCGGACATGTCCGCCGACGGCCAGACACGTCCCGCCGCCGTCCCGCGCCCAATCCGCCGCCGCCACGTGTCCTCCATCGCCGTCCTCGCGCCGCCGGCCCGTGGAGCCCATCCGGGGCCCGCGCGGGCCCAGATCCGCCGCCGCTCGGCCCGTCCCGCCGCCGCCCGGAACCGCGCGCCCCCGCCGCCGTTCACCGCCGCCGCCCGGCCGGCGCTCGCCTTCGCCCGCGCCTCCCCTCGCCGCCCGGCAACCTCTCCGGCGCCGCCGCCCGCGGGCCCGCCGCCGCTGCCGCCAGGGAGGGCCGCCTCCTCCCGTGCAAGCCCGCGCCTCCCCGCGCCGCGCGCCCGCGAGCTCCTCGCCGGCGTTGTCCCGCCTCCCCTTCGCCGCGCCGCGTCGCCTCCGGCCCGATCCGGCCAGGAGCCGCCGGATCCAACCTCCTCTGGTCTTCCTCGCCCTTCGCCGGCCTCCTCCGCTCGCCGGAGTTCGCCGGAGCTCTTCTCCGGCCAGATCCATGGAGGTGCACGACATCCACCAGTCCCTCCTTCCAAACGCCTCCCCACGCCCGGATCCCTCCGTCCCGGGTCGAACCCGTCCCGCGTTGACTTTTCGCGGAGGTAATTTTGCCTAAGTCCCCGAGATCTGCAGCTTTATCATGCCATGTTCATCGCATCATAACTCCATGCATACTGCTCCCTTTCATGCGTGTAATATGTCGAAATGTTCGCTGAGAGATGATCTACATTTTATTCCATTGCACCATGTTCATTTGAGCTCATCTTAATGCCCGAATGATCGTTGCAAGAGTGCTATATGATGTTGTCTGTTGTCTGTTAACAGAACTTGCTCATTTGTCATTTTTGCCATGTTTGATGTGTGCATCCTATGAGGTTGATATCTACATGTGTTTTGTGCTATGTCATGCCATCTTTACAGGGGTGTATGCCATGTATGTTTGTGATCAATGTGGTGACTAGCACAAGCATGCAAACTAGGCTTCGTGATGTTGCTGATTTTAGTCCCTGTTCTGCTGTTATTTTGATGCCATGTAAACTTGATGCTACAGAGAGATCCAAGCATATTTGGAGATACTTCAGTAAGGATGATTTGAACATATGGTTATTATCTATCCATTCATGCCCCTGTTTGCAATTATGGAGTAGTATAGCATGTCATTTTCTTGCTCTACGTTTGCTATAAAATGTTTCCTGGCAGATTGTTTACATGTTATTCAATTTTGCCAAGGTTGTTGTAGTTGATCCTTGCATACTATGAACTTGTTCTTGCCTTGGGTAGTTTCATAAACATGTCTTCTTAATGATGCTATGCTTATCTTGTCATGCAATGACTTGTGGTGAGTGAATCGAGCTCGTGAAGTAGTGTACTTGTTGTTACTATTTTGCTAGGCTGAATCTGTTATTTCGTGATGCTATATAAACCTGCTGCTACAAGTCATTCTGTGCATGATCTGGAGATGTTCACTAAGGATGTTTTGTTATACATGTCATGCTCGATCCATCTATGCCCCTGGTTGCATTTATAGCCTGCTGTAGCTTGTTGTAATCTTGCTCCAAAGTTGCTAAATAATGTTGCTGTCAGCCTGTTAACATTAAGTTCAGTTTTTGCCATGTGTTTTTCTAGTGATCCATGCAGCCTATGAAGTTGTTATAGCCATGCTTAGCTTCATAAACATGTATTCTTACAGTTGGTTGCCTTGTCATGCCATGTATTGCTCTGTGGTGAGTGGTTCAAGCTCACCAACATGCCTACTTATCTTTGTTCCTGCCATGTATGAATCTGTCATATAACTTGCTATGTTTACATGGGTGCCATCATATTTTCTGGTCCTTTTTGGCTCATGGTCAGTAAAGGACTTTTTGTTTTATGGGTTTAGTAGATTCATGCCATGCCTTTGTTTTCCATGATAAGTTCCTGTAACATGTTGTTTGATAGCTCTAAACATTGCAACCTGATGTTATTTCTGCAAAGTCTGAAACTGATATGATTTGCAATCTTGCCATGTGTGTTTGAGCATGTTCTAGTAGTTTCTGGAGATAGCTCAGTGTTCATGTTTTGTTATGCTTTACCTGTATATCATGCCCATGTCTTTTGTTTTCATGTTGAGATGCTATAGCATATTGTTTTGATGCTTGCAATATGCCTAGTTGCTGTTTTGGACAGATTGTTGCTATAACTTGTATAGTGTGTGTGTGTTGAACCGTTGCTCCGTTTTGAGTGTGCTCTATATGAAACGTGCTTGATTTTGCATGTAGTTTCATATTATCATGTTTCATCCTTGTTTTGAGGTGTTTGCTTGATGTTTGTATGCATTTTGCATCAATGCCATGTTTAACTTGTTTTGCTCATATCTTCTAGGCCGTAGCTCCGAATTAAATGAACTTTAGATGAAACTTGACTAGAATCTCGTGTACATTATCTTTGTGCATCTTAACTTGCTGTTTAACAACTTGAACATAAGGTTTATTCAGTTCTGGATCAATTTCCAAATTTGCATATGAGGACTTACCGAAGTTGTTATATGTTGTTTCCGGCCTCATTTAAACTTGCCTTGATGTGTTGCTCTTGTATGCATCATCTCTTGCCATGAGTAGCTTCATGTAGTCTTGTCATGCATCATGCTTGTATGTGCATCTTGTCTTGTCTATGTGTGGTGTGTTTACTATGTTGTGTGCTTCTTCTCGATAGTTCCCGTTTCGTTGCGATCGTGAGGATTCGTTCGACTACGCTTGGTTCGTCTTCCTGGCTTCATCTTCTTCATGGACTCGTTCTTCTTCCTTGTGGGATTTCAGGCAAGATGACCGCTACCCTGGATCTCACTACTATCATTGCTATGCTATTTGCTTCGTTCTATCGCTTTGCTGCGTTACCTATCAATTGCTCTTCAAGCCTCCCAATTGCCATGAACCTCTAACCTTTGACACCCTTCCTAGCAAACCATTGCTTGGCTATGTTACCGCTTTGCTCAGCCCTTCTTATAGCGTTGTTAGTTGCAGGTGAAGTTGAAGATTGCTCCATGGTGGACAGGATTATGTTGGGATATCACAATATCTCTTATTTAATTAATGCATCTATATATTTGGTAAAGGGTGGAAGGCTCGGCCTTATGCCTAGTGTTTTGTTCCACTCTTGCCGCCCTAGTTTCCGTCATACCGGTGTTATGTTCCCGGATTTTGCGTTCCTAACGCGGTTGGGTGGTTTATGGGACCCCCTTGACAGTTCACTTTGAATAAAACTCCTCCAGCAAGGCCCAACATTGGTTTTACCATTTGCCTCACCACCACGTACATTTCCCTTAGGAGTAATTAACCCAAGGGTCATCTTTACTATAGCCCCCCCGGGCCAGTGCTTCTCTAAGTGCTGGTCCAAACTAGAGCCCTTTGCAGCGCCCCCTCGGGGAAACTCGAGGGCTGGTTTTACTCGTAGCGACTCCTATCGGGATTTGTCGGCACATCGGGCGGATTTGCTGGTCTCGTTTTACCATTGTCAAAATGTCTTGTAAACCGGGATTCCGAGTCTGATGGGGCTTCCTAGGAGAAGGTATATCCTTTGTTGATCGCGAGAGCTTATCATGGGCTAAGTTGGGACACCCCTGCAGGGTATAAACTTTCGAAAGCCGTGCCCGCGGTTATGGGCAGATGGGAATTGTTAATGTCCGGTTGTAGATAACTTGACACCAGATCCGAATTAAAACGCATCAACCGCGTGTGTAGCCGTGATGGTCTCTTTTCGGTGGAGTCCAGGAAGTGAACACGGTTTTGGGTTATGTTTGACGTAAGTAGGAGTTTAGGATCACTTCTTGATCATTGCTAGTTTCACGACCGTTCCGCTTGCTCTCTTCTCGCTCTTATTTGCGTATGTTAGCCACCATATATGCTTAGTCGCTGCTGTAACCTCACCACTTTACCCCTTCCTTTCCCTTTAAGCTTTGCTAGTCTTGATACCCATGGTAATGGGATTGCCGAGTCCTCGTGGCTCACAGATTACTACAACAATAGTTGCAGGTACAGGTTATGTGTTGATCATGACGCAAGAGCGATGTTTGCTTGTCTTGGAGTTCTTCTTCTGCTTCTTCTTCGATCAGGGGATAGGTTCCAGGTCGGCCGCCTGGGCTAGTGGGGTGGATGTCGTTTGAGTTTCTGTTTGTGTTTCATCCGTAGTCGGATGATGCTCTTATGTATGATGATGTTGTATTCTTGTGGCATGTATGCCTCTTGTATGTATCCCCATCTATTATGTAATGTTGATGTAATGATATCCACCTTGCAAAAGCGTTTCAATATGTGGTTCTATCCTTGGTGGGACCTTCGAGTCTCTTTAGGATAGTATCGCATATTGGGCGTGACACCCATGCATGCAGATTTATTGCAGGTTCGACAAGTCGGTTGCTCTTCCCCATGCAGTTATAGTGTGCGTAAATGCGCACTTATTCCGGGGAAGTGGGAAGGGCGAGCGCAAACGATCCCACTTCCCCATGTTTTGAACCGGGGCTTATAAATTGGGGCGAGGGGGGGTATCATTCTCACCCATGTTCCCCGTCCTCTTCAGCCTCCTTTTGCCTCTTGCGACCGCCGCGCTGCGACGCCCGCCATTTTGAGCAGAGCTCCATCGTCGTTCACCTTCCTTCTTTCTTTTTCATCTCCATCGATGGCGCTGCCGTCGGGCTCGTGGATGGGCTTGACCATCACCCTCGACGGCATCGCCTACCTCCGCACCACCAGGCGCTTGCCATGGGAGGCGGAGGTTGCTGCGCGCCTGCCATAGGGCGAGCGAGAACCGTGACCCGAGGGCACGGAGCGCGTGGTTTTCTTCCCGCACTTCAAGCGCGGGTTCGGCCTTCCTGCGAGCACCTTCTTCCGTGACTTCCTAGAGTTCTTCGGGCTCCAGCCCCATCATCTTATCGCCGGTGCCATCATGCAGCTCTCGGGCTTTGTCACCCTCTGTGAGGGGTGCCTGGGGGTCGAGCCTTCGACCGACCTCTGGGTGCCCTTCTTCTCCTTGAAGCAGTAGGGGCCGAGGGCCAGGGAGATGTCTGACTACGGGGCCGCCGTTATCTCGAAGCGGTTGGGCGCTGATTGCCCCAAGATGCCGCTGGAGGATTCTGCCAAGAAATGGCAGAATTCTTTCTTCTATGTTCGCAATCTCGGCGCGAACCGTATCAACTTGCCGCCCTTCGTCAACGCGCCGCCGTAGGCGAAACAGAACTGGGGTTATTACCCCAAGCACCCGTCGCAGGAGATACTCAACCTCTACAAGCGGGTGTCAGAGATGAAGGCGCGGGATCGGGAGGCTCACCGGCACCAACCTCATCGCCGCCTTCATCATGCGTCGGGTTTTGCCGTTGCAGCGATGCAACTGCCTCATCGGTCAGATGACCGGTCTTCAAGATCCCAACCACATGTCGGTCATGCGCTTGGTGGCGGACCAGGTCGCGCGCCAGGTCAATGATATCTCCAAGGCCGCGCTGCAGGATGACTGGTAGTTTGGCAAGCCACCGTACAGCCACGCGAACCCGATGCCCACGGTGAGTCCCTGATCTCCGTATTTTACTGTTGCACATCTTCTTATCCGTCCCGATGTGACGCGGGAGGTGCTTCTGAACGCCATCCGGCATCCTTACGCCCGGGCACCGTTGTAGGTGGTGCGGGCCGAGTCGGAGGAGCCCGCGGCCCATGGTGGAGGCGAGAAGGCGGCCGCCGACGTCGACGCAGGGCGCCACACGGGTAAGCTTTGTTTTCCATATTCATTGAGTTGTCGGACACGACGCAGCATGGGAAATGCTGATGCGGGCCATTGATGTAGTGGCGCTGGGCGAAGGAGGCAGCGACGCGGGCGATGCCGGGTCGTCGCGGGGGGCGCCGGCGGCGAGCTGGCCGCACGGGAAGGACAATGTCGCGCCGCAGTCCCCGGCAATGAAGCGCGCGGCAAACCCGGCCAGGGGTGCGAGGCCGGCCGCCAAGAGGAGGTGCAGGGCTCCGCAGGTGAGACCGGCGAGGCCCGCCGTTCTGGTGCTGTCGGGGTAAGTTTCTCTCTTACTTGCATTCGAGTGGCCGAGTGGCCCTGCTTGTTGTTTACTTCATCCTGAAGTTCAGGTTGCTGATCTCGCTGGCGAGGGCGACAGCAGACGCCACGTCCACCGAGGGTGACAAGTTCCGGAGGAGCTGGTCCGGCACCGCCTATCGGGACGAGGAGGAGGAGCCAGCGGATCCAGATCTTGGCCTGGACCCGGTCGACACCGAAGGCTTGGCCTGGCGGGACCGGAGCAGGGCCAAGGCGGAGCTGGAGGCGGCATCAGTCCAGGCTTGGACCAATGCCGCAGTGACATGGGCGCGAGCCGGTGAGGAGCATGCGTGGCTAGAGATGCTGGCGGGGATGATGGTGGCGTCAACGGTCTTCAAGCCGTCATCGGTGGGGGAACGCAACCAAGGAGGCCGTGTGGAGGTGATGGACCTCGACCAGGAGGTCGTGGTTGTTGGGGACGACACCCTGCCGCGGATTGACGCGGTCGAGCGGACAGGGGTCGACGAAGGCGGCGGCGATGCCGTCTTGGAGGAGGCGCCGCAGGGGACGCCCCAGGTGTCGACGAGCAAGGTGGTGCCGCAGGCCACCCTGGCTGTCAAGACGACAGTGGCGCCGGAGAGGGTGTCGGAGGAGACACCGGCCGCGGGGGAGCGGCCAGCAGAGATCACCCCCTGGTACTCAGGCCAGGGGGTGCTGGCCAGCCTTGTCGCTACCGGCATGGGGCGGGGCCGGCGAGGTCTTCGGGTCCCAGACCTAGGAGGAGGCGGTGATGGATGCCGTTAGCCGCCGTCTGCGAGGGCGGACGGACCGGAACCAGGCCTTCCCCCAGGCCGAGGTGGAGCAGACGTGGGAGCTGGAGCTCGACGTGCTAGTAAGTTCTTTTCCTTGTCTTCTGCTTTTTCCTCTTCTGTGGCTTCTTCTTTGTGGGGGCGCGCTAGTGCACCCACTGGGTGTAGCCCCCGAGGTTCGGGCCAACTACATAGTAGTTGGGTCGAATCTTAAAATGCTGTCTTGTGCTGATCGTTGCCTTTTTGCAGCAACTGGATTCCTACGGGGTCAGCGCCTTCAACCGGCTCCTGGGCAAGTATCAACAGCTCAAGGAGCAGCTCGCCACCAAGGAGGTGGAGCTCCGCGTCGCCACAAGTATTTTTCTTGTGCTATTTTTTAGTGGGGGCACGCTAGCACACCCACTGGGTGTAGCCCCCGAGATTCGGGCCAACGTGTAGCAGTTGAGTCAAATCTTAAAACTGGTCCTTTGTTTCTGAATCTTCTTCTTGTAGCTGAGGTGCTGTCTCGGAAGACCCGACAGTTTCGGGCTGACCTCCACGACGACCGGCTTGTCGCCGATGTCGGCCGGCTTGTAGCCAAGGTGGCGCATGCAAAGGTGGAGGCGGCGGTAGCCCGACAAGCGCTCGACAAAGCCAGCCGGCTGCAGGAGCAACTGGTGGGCGATAAGAGCCGTCTTGAGGCGGAGGTGGAGCACCACAAGGCGGAAGCCGCCAAGGTTGTGGAGGTGCACCGGGCCCTGGCCGAGGTGGACCAGCAACGCGGTAAGCTGGCTGACGACAATGGCCATCTCCAGGCCGAGGTGGTGCACCTGAAAGGGCTGATGGCCGTGGTGGAGGAGGCTCGTCAAGGGGAGACCCGCCACCGTGAGGCGTCCGAGAAGGCGATCGTGGACAAGGACGCCGAGATGAAGGCGGCCCTTGCCAAGGTGGCCGACTTGGAGAAAACGCTCCAGGAGCGTGACCGCACCATTGCTCGGGAGCGGCACGGTACGTTGCTTGAAGCGCATCACCTGGAAGAGTCCTTTTCCAGTAAGTTCTTTTCTTGAGTTCTGCCGGGTTGGGATCTCGGCTTCTTGTCCTTGGTGACTTTTTCTGACTTGCTTTGCTTCCTGGCAGGGGCCTTCCCGGAGACGCACCAGCTGGCATAGGAAGTCTTCCGCTTTAAGCATGACCCGCTGGAGGTTGTTGGCTCCGGGACCGACCCACAGGTGGCTTGGACTTTCCCGGAGGACCGCCACCGAGGCTCGTCTGCGAGTTTTGGGCGAGCAGATGGGGCGACTCTCTCAGGCCGGCACGGCGATGATGGTGGCCCTGTGGCCGGGCTCCGTCGCACCGAACAGTACCACGCGGCTGGCTTGGTGGTTGGAGATGGGGTTGGACCGGCTTCACGAGTGGCGCATTTCCACCGCTCGTGCTGGCGCCAAGATGGCACTCAGGTTTGCGGTGTCCTGGCACCCGGACTTGCAGCTGGTGCGTTGATGGGCCAGCGGGCTGGCTTGAAGGACCTGCTACAGGCGTAGGCTGGACGACTCGCTGCCCGAGCCAGCTATATCACTGGGTTTGCCTTCCATTACGAGTTCCACCCGAAGCGGGCGGACGATGGCGGAGTCGTGCCTGGCGACGACTATGGCCTGCTTTTGCATGACCCAGAGGGTAGCTCCAAGGAGACAGACATCTACCGCGACGAGGGTGCCGAGGAGGAAGACACCAGCACTTCGACGGACCTGGAGGCCGCCGAGGGGAAGCCGTCAGCTGCGCGACCCGTCGCTGGAGATGCCTGAGGATGTTCTGTCATATCTTAGCAATTTTTTTGTTAGGTAGCAGGTCCACCCACCCACTAGGGGGGGGGGGTTCGGGTGTAATGAACTCTGGCCTTGGGCCTGTCCTTTAAGATTTGCGATGTGTATATTTCGTGGATGCCCGTGCTTTTGCTTTTTGCTTTTTGAGCCGTTTTCTTGCGAGCTTCCTCTCTTGAACCTCCCCTCCCGCAAGTCTGACGCCGAGGCTCCAGTCCGTGACAAGGGGTTCGGTCTTTGAGAGGAGCGCGCAATACTTAGGCTTTTAAAACGTTGTGCACGAGCGAAACACCCACTAGGCTGGCTGGTGGCAATCCGGCGAAGCCGGTTGGCGGGCAGCCGGTCGTGCAGCCACTTAAAGTGACGGGCCGGGTTGGGCGACCCGGCGACCCTTGACTTAGTGTTTGAGGCGTGCTAGTGCTCTGGCCTGTTGTGCTTGCCAGTCGACAGCGAAGATGGTTCTGTGGCCTAGGGCGAAGTGGGGGGCCGCACCATCCCTAACGCGTCAGAAATCAGCAAGAAGGTAGGTGGCGACGAAGCTGGCTAGCCCCCGAGCCCCCGGGTCGAGCGAGTCGGACCGGTGGTTGGGTTTAAGAGTAAAGTGATGCGCAAATGTAGGAGACACAATAACTTGGTCAGAAGAGGGCAGCCCCCGGGCACCATTGTAGGTGGTGTGGGCCGAGTCGGAGGAGCCCGCGGCCCATGGTGGAGGCGAGGAGGCGGCCGCCGACGTCGACGCAGGGCGCCACACGGGTAAGCTTTGTTTTCCATATTCATTGAGTTGTCGGACACGACGCAGCATGGGAAATGCTGATGCGGGCCATTGATGTAGTGGCGCTGGGCGAAGGAGGCAGCGATGCGGGCGATGCCGGGTCGTCGCGGGGGGAGCCGGCGGCGAGCTGGCCGCACGGGAAGGACAATGTCGCGCCGCAGTCCCCGGCAATGAAGCGCGCGGCAAACCCGGCCAGGGGTGCGAGGCCGGCCGCCAAGAGGAGGTGCAGGGCTCCGCAGGTGAGACCGGCGAGGCCCGCCGTTCTGGTGCTGTCGGGGTAAGTTTCTCTCTTACTTGCATTCGAGTGGCCGAGCGGCCCTGCTTGTTGTTTACTTCATCCTGAAGTTCAGGTTGCTGATCTCGCTGGCGAGGGCGACAGCAGACGCCACGTCCATCGAGGGTGACAAGTTCCGGAGGAGCTGGTCCGGCACCGCCTATCGGGACGAGGAGGAGGAGCCAGCGGATCCAGATCTTGGCCTGGACCCGGTCGACACCGAAGGCTTGGCCTGGCGGGACCGGAGCAGGGCCAAGGCGGAGCTGGAGGCGGCATCAGTCCAGGCTTGGACCAATGCCGCAGTGACATGGGCGCGAGCCGGTGAGGAGCATGCGTGGCTAGAGATGCTGGCGGGGATGATGGTGGCGTCAACGGTCTTCAAGCCGTCATCGGTGGGGGAACGCAACCAAGGAGGCCGTGCGGAGGTGATGGACCTCGACCAGGAGGTCGTGGTTGTTGGGGACGACACCCTGCCGCGGATTGACGCGGTCGAGCGGACAGGGGTCGACGAAGGCGGCGGCGATGCCGTCTTGGAGGAGGCGCCGCAGGGGACGCCCCAGGTGTCGACGAGCAAGGTGGTGCCGCAGGCCACCCTGGCTGTCAAGACGACAGTGGCGCCGGAGAGGGTGTCGGAGGAGACACCGGCCGCGGGGGAGCGGCCAGCGGAGATCGCCCCCTGGTACTCAGGCCAGGGGGCGCTGGCCAGCCTTGTCGCTACCGGCATGGGGCGGGGCCGGCGAGGTCTTCGGGTCCCAGACCTAGGAGGAGGTGGTGATGGATGCCGTTAGCCGCCGTCTGCGAGGGCGGACGGACCGGAACCAGGCCTTCCCCCAGGCCGAGGTGGAGCAGACGTGGGAGCTGGAGCTCGACGTGCTAGTAAGTTCTTTTCCTTGTCTTCTGCTTTTTCCTCTTCTGTGGCTTCTTCTTTGTGGGGGCGCGCTAGTGCACCCACTGGGTGTAGCCCCCGAGGTTCGGGCCAACTACATAGTAGTTGGGTCGAATCTTAAAATGCTGTCTTGTGCTGATCGTTGCCTTTTTGCAGCAACTGGATTCCTACCGGGTCAGCGCCTTCAACCGGCTCCTGGGCAAGTATCAACAGCTCAAGGAGCAGCTCGCCACCAAGGAGGTCGAGCTCCGCGTCGCCACAAGTATTTTTCTTGTGCTATTTTTTAGTGGGGGCACGCTAGCACACCCACTGGGTGTAGCCCCCGAGATTCGGGCCAACGTGTAGCAGTTGAGTCAAATCTTAAAACTGGTCCTTTGTTTCTGAATCTTCTTCTTGTAGCTGAGGTGCTGTCTCGGAAGACCCGACTGTTTCGGGCTGACCTCCACGACGACCGGCTTGTCGCCGATGTCGGCCGGCTTGTAGCCAAGGTGGCGCATGCAAAGGTGGAGGCGGCGGTAGCCCGACAAGCGCTCGACAAAGCCAGCCGGCTGCAGGAGCAACTGGTGGGCGATAAGAGCCGTCTTGAGGCGGAGGTGGAGCACCACAAGGCGGAAGCCGCCAAGGTTGTGGAGGTGCACCGGGCCCTGGCCGAGGTGGACCAGCAACGCGGTAAGCTGGCTGACGACAATGGCCATCTCCAGGCCGAGGTGGTGCACCTGAAAGGGCTGATGGCCGTGGTGGAGGAGGCTCGTCAAGGGGAGACCCGCCACCGTGAGGCGTCCGAGAAGGCGATCATGGACAAGGACGCCGAGATGAAGGCGGCCCTTGCCAAGGTGGCCGACTTGGAGAAAACGCTCCAGGAGCGTGACCGCACCATTGCTCGGGAGCGGCACGGTACGTTGCTTGAAGCGCATCACCTGGAAGAGTCCTTTTCCAGTAAGTTCTTTTCTTGAGTTCTGCCGGGTTGGGATCTCGGCTTCTTGTCCTTGGTGACTTTTTCTGACTTGCTTTGCTTCCTGGCAGGGGCCTTCCCGGAGACGCACCAGCTGGCATAGGAAGTCTTCCGCTTTAAGCATGACCCGCTGGAGGTTGTTGGCTCCGGGACCGACCCACAGGTGGCTTGGACTTTCCCGGAGGACCGCCACCGAGGCTCGTATGCGAGTTTTGGGCGAGCAGATGGGGCGACTCTCTCAGGCCGGCACGGCGATGACGGTGGCCCTGTGGCCGGGCTCCGTCGCACCGAACAGCACCACGCGGCTGGCTTGGTGGTTGGAGATGGGGTTGGACCGGCTTCACGAGTGGCGCATTTCCACCGCTCGTGCTGGCGCCAAGATGGCACTCAGGTTTGCGGTGTCCTGGCACCCGGACTTGCAGCTGGTGCGTTGATGGGCCAGCGGGCTGGCTTGAAGGACCTGCTACAGGCGTAGGCTGGACGACTCGCTGCCCGAGCCAGCTATATCACTGGGTTTGCCTTCCATTACGAGTTCCACCCGAAGCGGGCGGACGATGGCGGAGTCGTGCCTGGCGACGACTATGGCCTGCTTTTGCATGACCCAGAGGGTAGCTCCAAGGAGACAGACATCTACCGCGACGAGGGTGCCGAGGAGGAAGACACCAGCACTTCGACGGACCTGGAGGCCGCCGAGGGGAAGCCGTCAGCTGCGCGACCCGTCGCTGGAGATGCCTGAGGATGTTCTGTCATATCTTAGCAATTTTTTTGTTAGGTAGCAGGTCCACCCACCCACTAGGGGGGGGGGTTCGGGTGTAATGAACTCTGGCCTTGGGCCTGTCCTTTAAGATTTGCGATGTGTATATTTCGTGGATGCCCGTGCTTTTGCTTTTCGCTTTTGAGCCGTTTTCTTGCGAGCTTCCTCTCTTGAACCTCCCCTCCCGCAAGTCTGACGCCGAGGCTCCAGTCCGTGACAAGGGGTTCGGTCTTTGAGAGGAGCGCGCAATACTTAGGCTTTTAAAACGTTGTGCACGAGCGAAACACCCACTAGGCTGGCTGGTGGCAATCCGGCGAAGCCGGTTGGCGGGCAGCCGGTCGTGCAGCCACTTAAAGTGACGGGCCGGGTTGGGCGACCCGGCGACCCTTGACTTAGTGTTTGAGGCGTGCTAGTGCTCTGGCCTGTTGTGCTTGCCAGCCGACAGCGAAGATGGTTCTGTGGCCTAGGGCGAAGTGGGGGGCCGCGCCATCCCTAACGCGTCAGAAATCAGCAAGAAGGTAGGTGGCGACGAAGCTGGCTAGCCCCCGAGCCCCCGGGTCGAGCGAGTCGGACCGGTGGTTGGGTTTAAGAGTAAAGTGATGCGCAAATGTAGGAGACACAATAACTTGGTCAGAAGAGGGCAGCCCCCGAGCGCCGTTCAGGGACTCCATAGTTTCACGCGATTACAAAAGGCGACGATACATACATGCATACAACTAACTGTAAAACAGGTGGAGGAGTTCCGCGTTCCACGACCGGGTTGTCTCTTCACCGGCGATGTCTCTCTTGCGCTTGTTTGACTTGCGGTCGTCGGTGAGGTAGTAGGCATTGCGATCGCACAAGGCCTCGCTGACGATGAATGGACCCTCCCATGGAGGGGACAGCTTGTGCTGGCCGGCTTGCTCTTGGACGAGTCGGAGGACGAGCTCTCCCTCGTGGAATGCGAGGGGCTTGAACTTCTTGCTGTGGTAGTGCCCCAGGCCTTGCTGGTAGATGGCTGAACGGCTGAGCGCCAGGACGCGCGCTTCTTCGAGTAGGTCGACACCGTCTTCGCGGGTTTCCTTGGCTTCGGCTTCAGTGTACATAGAGACACGCGGCCAGTCGAACTCGATGTCAGTCGGATGATGGCTTCGGCTCCGTAAACAAGGAAGAATGGGGTGAACCCGGTCGACCGGTTTGGCATAGTGCGGAGACTCCAGAGGACGGCTGGCAACTCGTCGAGCCAGCTGTCGGGTGAGTGGATGAGCGGCTCGAAGAGCCGCGACTTGATGCCGGATAGGATGAGGCCGTTGACTCGCTCGAGTTGCCCGTTGGACTTCAGGTGTGCAACGGAAGCCAAGTCGAGGCGGATACCAGAGATGGAGCAGTATTGCACGAGCGCGCCCTTGGTGAAGTTGGTGTCGTTGTCCGTGATGATGCTGTTCAGCATGCCGTAGCGTACCATGATGTCTTTGATGAACCGGAGGGCCGTCGGCCCGTCCAGCTTCTTGATTGGCCATGCTTCGATCCACTTGGTGAACTTGTCCACCACCACCAGCAAATGCGTCATGCCGCCTCGGGTGGTTTTGAAGGGCCCCACCATGTCAAGTCCCCAGACCGCGAAGGGCCAGGCGATCGGGATGGTCCAGAGTGCTGACGCCGGCTGGTGGATGCGCTTGCTGAAGCGCTGGGATCCCTCGCACTTGAGTACAAGTGACTCGGCGTCTTGGAGGGCCGTAGGCCAGTAGAAACCATGGTGGAAAGCCTTGGCCACCAGGGACCACGAGGCGGCATGGTGCCCGCACTCGCGCTGGTGTATGCCGAGGAGGATCTCAATGCCTTGGTCCTGCTTGACGCACCGTTGGAACACGCCGGTGGAGCTGCGCTTGACGAGCTTGTTGTTGATGATGCTGTAGGCGGACGCCCGGCGCTGCACTTGCCGGGCTTCGGTCTCGTCCATGGGGAGGACCCCGTTTTCCAGGAACTCCGAGATGGGGAGGGCCCAAGATGGGGCCATCACCATGGCGAAGACGACCACCAGGGCGGGTTCCGGAGCAGCAGCCCTCGAGCCGGGTTGAGCAGCCCTCGGGTCAGGGACAGGGGTGGCTGGATCAAGGGTGATGGTGGTCGGGTTGACGACTTCATCCCTCGGGCGAGGTTCAGCAGTCCCCAGGCTGGGTTGAGGTGCGGCCGGGTTGTCCGGAATGTAGATGGACTCGGAGTCTAGAGATGGCTTGACGGATGACTTGTGCAGGTGCTTGAGGGAAACGCCGGACGGGATGGACTGCTGGGGCTAGGCGATCTTGGCGAGCGTGTCAGCCGCCTCATTTTCTGCACGCGGGACGTGGAGGAACTCGCAGCCCACGAAGAAACCGGACAGCTTCTAGACGAGGAAGTGGTAGCTCGCCATGTTGGGGTCGCGGGTGTCCCATTCGTTGGAGCACTACTGCACCACCAGATCCAAGTTGCCATAGCACAGGATGCACCGAATGCCGAGTTCCTTGGCAAGCCGGAGGCCATGCACAAGGGCTTCGTACGTGGCGATGTTGTTGGAGGTGACGAAGTGGATCTGGAGTGCGTAGCAAAGTCGGTCGCCCTTCGGGGAAGACATCATAATGTCGGCCCCTATGCCGGGACACATCTTGGAGCCATCGAAGTGCATGCACCAGTGCATCGAGTCCAGCGGTGGCGGCAGGTACTGGGTCTCGGTCCAGTCGACGAGGAAGTCGGCCAGGGCCTGGGATTTGATCATGGTGCGGGGCTCGTAGAGGATGGTGTGGCCGGCTAGCTCGAGCGCCCACTCGGCAAGCCGGCCAGAGGCGTCCCGGCACTCGATGATCTCGCCGAGGGGGGCCGTGGTGACCATGGTGACAACATGCTCTTGGAAGTACTGCTTCAATTTCTTGGCGGTGAAGTACATGCCGTAACACATCTTCTGGTAGTGCGGGTAGTTCTGCTTGGAGGCGGAGAGCACCTCGCTCAGGTAGTAGACTGGGTGCAGGACGGCTTGGACCTTGCCCTTCTCTAGTCGCTCTACCACCATCACTGTGCTGACCAACCGTGAGATCGCGGCAATGTAGAGCAACACCGGCTCCTTCTCGGCCGGCGCGACCAGTACCGGTGCGAGGGAGAGCATGCGCTTGAGGTCCCGGAAAGCCTCGTCCACCTGGTCGTTCCATTCGAATGGTGTTGTCTTCTTCATCAGCTAATACAGGGGCAAGGCCCTGTCGCCCAGCCGGCTGAGAAACCGGCCGAACGAGGCCAAGCAGCCGGTGAACTTATGGACATCGCGCAGCCGAGCTAGCTTGCGCATGCGCTCGATGACCTTGATCTTCTCCGGGTTCGCCTCAATGTCGCGCTCCGAGACGAGGAATCCCAGTAGTTTTCCGTCCGGGACGCCAAAAACGCACTTCTCCGGGTTGAGCTTGACTTTGTATTCGCGCAGGTTGGCGAATGTTTCCTTCAGGTCGTCAAGGAGCATGAGGTGCTGCTTGGTCTTTACCACGATGTCATCCACGTAAACGTGGATGTTGCGGCCGAGTTGCGGCAGCAAGCATTTCTGCATGCAGCACTGGAAGGTGGCGCCGGCATTCTTCAGGCCGAATGACATGGTTATGTAGCAATACACCCCAAAGGGCGTGATGAAGGACATCTTCAGGGCATCGGCTGGGTCCAGCTTTATCTGGTGATAGCTGGAGCAAGCATCCATGAAGTAAAGGAGCTCGCACCCGGCGGTCGAGTCGATGAGTTGGTCGATCCGTGGGAGGGCGAACAGATCCTTGGGATAGACCTTGTTCAGGCTGATGTAGTCGATGCACATGCGCTAGGTGTTGTTCTTTTTCAGGACGAGGACTGGGTTGGCCAGCCACTCGGGGTGGAACACTTCCATGATGAAGCCGGCCGCAAAAGCTTGGCGACCTCTTCACCCGTGGTTCTTCTCTTCTCTTTGGAGAAACATCGTAGGGGTTAGCGGACTGGCTTGGCGTCCTTGCGGACGTGGAGTTTGTGCTCGGCGTACTTCCTTGGGATAAGCGGCATGTCCTTTGGGGTCCATGAAAAATATCCTGATTCTCACGGAGGAAGTCGACGAGCTTGCCTTCCTATTTGCTGTTGAGGCGAGCACCTACAACAACGTACTTGCTGCAGCTGGGGTCTTCTGGTTCATCTTTACTTTCTTGGTCTACTTGGAGGGCTTGAAGGCGACCTCGTCAGCCGGCTCCTTGACCAGGATCGGCGCGGCTGATGTCTCGTTGGCTAGGGCGACGATCCGGTTGAGATGGCGCCGCTCCTAGGCTATGATCAGCGAGTCGGCCAGCTTGGCGCCGTCTCGGGCGCACTCCAAGGACTTGCGGTAGTCGCCGGTGATGGTGATGAGGCCCTTCGGACCCGGGAGCTTCATTTTAGGTAAGCGTAGTGGGGGACCGCCATGAACTTGGCGAGCGCGGGCCGGCCCAGTAGTGCGTGGTATGCGATGGATACATCCACCACCTCGAACCAGATCGGCTTGCACCGGAAGTGGTTGTTGTCGCCGAACAGGACGTCGAGCCGGACTCGGTCAATCAGAGAGCAAGAGAGGCCAGGAACGATGCCATGGAAGATCGTCCAGGTCGGCTCTAGGTCTTTGGCCTCGAGGCCGAGCTTGGTCATGGTGTCGCGGTAGAGGATGTTGATGCTGCTGCCGCCATCGATGAGGACTCGGGAGAATTTGCATGTGCACCGAGGTGCGATGATGGTGGGGTTGAGGATGAGGGCGTAGCCACCCGCGTTCGGCATGACATCCGGGTGGTCTTCTCGGTTCCACGTGACCGGGCGGTCCAACCAGTGCTTGTACTCCGGCTTGGCCGGGACGATGGTGTTCACCTCCTGCCGAAGGAGATGCTCGCTGCGCTTGTCATCGCCGAGGCTGGTGAAGACGACATAGGCCGCATTCTGATCTGGGTAGACGTCATCGCGCATCACGCCACCAGCTGGGGGCACTGGAGGAGGTGGAGGCGGTTGACCCGCTCCCGGAGCTGGGGCCGGAGGAGGCGGGACATCGCCCCTCATTAAGCGCTTTGTGATGGCACACTGCCGAAGCGTGTGCATGGACGGCCTTGCACCGCTGTGGTGCTTGTAGGGGCATCGAGCATATCTTCGAAGCTCATGGCGGGTTGCCACGCCATCTTGCCGGTCTGCCGGCGCTTGGCTGTCGGGTCGGTCGCAGGTGCCTGCTCGGTGGCCGCGACGAGCCGGTTGTTATAGCATTGAGCCAGCTGGTCGGCCTTGCGCTTGTTGTTCTGCTGGTTGTGCTGCTGCTAGCTGCCTTTGCCGGCCGGCTTTGGAGGCGGAACCGACTTTGCTTTTTCGGCTTCATCCAGCGCCATCTGGATCTTCATGGAGGAGTCGGTGTTGGCGTACTTGTCCGCCGTCACCATGAGCGCAGCCATGGTGGCCGGCTCGGAGCGTAAGAGCTTGTTCTTAAGGAGGGTGCCATCCCGGCACCCGTTGATGAAATACTGGATTACTTGGACTTCATGGACGCCCTCGCAGCTGTTCTGGAGCTTGGTCCAGCTTGCGAGGTACTCACGACCGGTTTCCGCCGGCCCCTACACGCACATGACGAGCTGGCTGGGGCGGCCAGGTTGCCGGTAGGTCCCCGTGAAGTTGCGGATGAAAGCTTGCTCGAAGTTAACCCACATGTTGACGCTGCCCACCGGCAGGCTGTTCAGCTAGGTGCGGGCCGACCCTTGGAGCATGAGCGGCGCGTCGCGCACAACGAGTCGGCGGTTGCTTCCTGCGATGCCGATGGCGGTGGTGTAGTCGGGGAGCCAGTCCTCCGGCTTCACGGTTCTATTGTACTTGGGGGTGTCGTGGGGGAGCATGAACCCTTTGGTAAAGGGCTCGTCCCAGATGCACGGACCGAAACACGCCGGCCCGACGGCGCCGCTCTCCTCCACCTCCAGGGAGAAAGCAAGCCGGTCGAGGCGATGGTGAGCATCGGTATCGTCAATGGCACATGCGCCGAGTCGGCTAGCGACCGGGCCGCGGGGGGCCGGGTCGGTTGGAGCCAAACACTAGCTGGGTTGGTCGGGTCCGCGCCGGTTTTCCAGGGCCGGCTCGTTGCCTAAGCTGCCGGCGGTCATTGGGCGGGGTCGCGCCGGGTCCCGGTGCGGCCGGAGTGTGCCTCGCCGGGTGGTGAGGACGCCGTGTGCTGATGATCGCCGGGTTCGCCAGCGCGTGCGGAGCCGGATCCGGCCGGCTTGGCGATTGGTTGAGGCGGTCTTGCTGCGTGTTGGCCGCGTTGAGGCGGTCGTTCACCCACTTCAGGCGATCCCTCAGCTCCTCGCCTGTGAGCTGATCCAGGCCGACTGGGACCGCCTGGGCAGCGTGCATGTTCTTCATGGGAGTCTCGTAGATGGGCGGGATGGCGCCGAAGGCGCGGCCAATCGCGCCGCCCCGGGCTCGCACATCGGCGACCCGGCATGGCTCGGCCGCGGCAGGCGTGAAGCCGTAGGCGCCGTTGTGCTTCAGCTAAGCGGAATCCAGGCAACACTGCATGGCAGCGAGCATCTCAGTCAGGTCCAGCAGCGCTGGCGGTCCTCCTCGAGCCGAGCCTGGTCCTCGGCGATGTTGGAGGCGTCGATGTCAGTGCCGATGGGGACGCGAAGGCTTTGCATCATGGCATGCAACGGGTTGGGGGAGGCGGCCACCCGCTGCAGCCTTGGCTTCGGCGGCCTTCCTCGCTGTGCTCGACGAGGAAGCGATGTCGGTGCCGGTGACGAAGACCTCCACATGGACGTCCATTGCCCCGGTGGGAGCGCTGCCACCGAGGGAGAGACGGGAATCGGAAAAGTCAAGTACCTCGCTGGGGTACTCATCGGCTGCTGGTATATTGGAGATGCGCAACACAATGAAGGAGGCGGCGAGCGTGTCGATGACGTTGTCCGCCAGCATGACGAGCTCGTCGTAGTCGGAGAGGAGCCCCGTCTGAAGCATGCTTCCGGCCAGGACCTCAAGCTGCCCCATGGTGGGCACCAAGTGTCACGGTGGGCGCACGACAGAGGGATGGCTAAAGTGAGGAGGAGGCTCGAGGGCACTGGTGGGCTCCAGAGGCGAGGTCGGCATGAGCGACCACGGGACGCAGGACATACCCAGGTTCGGGGCTCTCCGGAGAGATGGCACCCCTAGTCCTGCCGAGTGTGGTTGATATGCAACACTATAGAGTTGTGATGTTTACTACACAACCTTCGCGTAGACGTTGTTGGGACTCCAAGTGCAGAGGTATGTAGGTCAGTAGCAAATTTCCCACAGGTGGATGACCTAAGGTTTATCAATCCGTGGGAGGCATATGATGAAGATGGTCTCTCTCAAACAACCCTGCAGCCAAATAACAAGGAGTCTCTTGTGTCCTCAACACACCCAATACAATGGCAAATTGTATAGGTGCACTAGTTCGGCAAAGAGGTGGTGATACAAGTGCAATATGGATGGTAGGTATAGGTTTTTGTAATCTGAAAATATAAAAATAGCAAGATAACTAATGATAAAGGTGAGCCCAAACGGTATTGCAATGCTAGGAAACAAGGCCTAAGGTTCATACTTTCACTAGTGCAAGTTCTCTCAACAATAATAAGATAACTGGATCATATAACTATATCCCTCAACATGCAACAAAGAGTCACTCCAAAGTCACTAACAGTGGAGAACAAACAAAGAGATTATTGTAGGGTACGAAACCACCTCAAAGTTATCCTTTCTGATCGATCTATTCAAGAGTCCGTAGTAAAATAACACGAAGCTATTCTTTCCGTTCGATCTATCATAGAGTTCGTACTAGAATAACACTTAAGACACAAATCAACCAAAACCCTAATGTCACCTAGATACTCCAATGTCACCTCAAGTATCCGTGGGTATGATTATATGATATGATCACACAATATCAGATTCATCTATTCAACCAACACAAAGGACTTCAAAGAGTTCCCCAAAGTTTCTACTGGCGAGTCAAGACGAAAACGTGTGCCAACCCCTATGCATAAGTTCATTGAACCCGCAAGTTGATCACCAAAACATACATCAAGTAGATCACGTGAATATCCCATTGTCACCATAGATAAGCACGACAAGACATACATCAAGTGTTCTCAAATCCTTAAAGACTCAATGCGATAAGATAACTTCAAAGGGAAAACTCAATCCATCACAAGAGAGTAGAGGGAGAGAAAGATCATAAGATCCAACTATAATAGCAAAGCTCGTGATACATCAAGAGAGTAGAGGGGGTGAACTACTCCCTCTTCGTCATGGAGAGCGCCGGGACGATGAAGATGGCCATCGGTGATGGATTCCCCCTCTGGGAGGGTGCCGGAACAGGCTCCCGAGAGGTTTTTGGTGGCTACAGAGGCTTGCGGCGGCGGAACTCCTGATCTATGGTGCTCCTTGATGTTTTCGGGGTATATGAATATATATAGGCGAAAGAAGTCGGTCAGGGGAGCCACGAGGGGCCCACGAGGGTGGGGGGCGCACCTAGGGGGTAGGGTGCGCCTTCCTGCCTCGTGGCTTCCTTGTTGCTTCCTTGACGTCTACTCCAAGTCTCCTGGATTGCTTACGTTCCAAAAATAACTCTCCCGAAGGTTTCATTCCGTTTGGACTCTGTTTGATATTTCTTTTCTGCAAAACACTGAAATAGGCAAAAAAACAGCAATATGGACTGGGCTTCCGGCTAGTAGGTTAGCCCCAAAAATAATATAAAAGTGTATAGTAAAGCCCATTAACATCCAAAACAGGTAGTATAATAGCATGAATACTTCATAAATTATATATACGTTTGAGATGTATCAAGTTGCTCCTAGAGCTGTTTGCTGGAAGAAGGAAGGCCAGCCTAGGCTCAGGCTGCTCCTTCTCCCTATGTGTGTTTATGTGTTATACTAATCGGTTGGCTACTTCTCTGCGGGCTTGCTAGCGTCAGCACTGACGACGGGGGCACTATTGCCATGCCGGCCCTAGTCAGCGGGTAGGTGAGGGGCACTGTTGCCACGCTCCGGCTGACTAGAGGCATGGGTGGAGCACTGTTGCCTCGGTCATCGATAGATGGAGACTCGTCCCATCGTACGGCCTGGACGGGACGGGAGCTGGCCCGTGGCTGGGTTGAGGAACACGCCAAGGGCGGAGCTGGCTTGTTGGGGAAGTCTTGGTGTGCCGGGTTCGGCCGCCTTGAGCTGGTTGTTGGGGCCGAGTCGAGGAGCTTGGCTGGGCTGGAGAGTTCGGCCGGGTTTGGGGCTTGGCCGGGTTGGGCGACCCGGCCAAGTGTGAGCCGCCTCGAGGGGCGATGCTGGCCCCGTTGTTTTTGAAAAGGATCCGGATTCCGTTGCCTGCCCGGCGTTCACCCCCCTGACAAACCTCCACCACTAGGTTGACTCGCTCAACCCGGGGGCTCGGGGGCTGACCGGCTTGACCGCCACCTGTCGCCTTCCTTAGTACGTCTCAGCGTGTCCCGGTTGCCTAGGCCCTACACTTGTCCCTATGACACATAACCGGCTTTGGCTGTTGGCCGTCAAGAATAAAGGGCCAAAGCACCAACACGTTGCAAACTACTAAGTTGGGTCCGCTGGGTTGTCCAACCCGGCCCTGCCACCATTAACTTACTGGACGACCGGCTGCTCGCCAAGTTGGCTTCACCAGTTGCCGCCAACCAACCCAGTGGGTGTTTCGCCCGTGCTCAACTTTTGAAGAGCCTAAGTACCACGCGCTCCCTCCAAGGACCGAACTCCTTGTCACAGACTAGAACCCGGCTGATTCGACTCGTGGGGGGGGGGGGCAAAGGGGAAGCAAGCAAGAAAACGGCTCGAAAAATAGAAAGCAAAAGCGCAGACACTCACGAAATATTTACATCATAAATAAAACAGGCCCAAGGCCAGAGTTCATTACATTACACCTAAACACCCTAGTGGGTGGGTGGACCAGATACTTACCAAAAAAATTTGAAACGATAAGACAGGGCAGCTTCAGCTTCACACAGCCCCAACACCGGGTTGTGCAGCTGCCGACTCCCCCTCGGTGGCCTCCGGGTTCACCGAGGCCCCGGTGTCCTCCTCCCCGGCATCCTCGTCCCTATAAGCACCCGACTCCTCGGAGCTACCCTCCAGGTCGTCCAGCAGTAATACGTATCCAACGTATCTATAATTTTTGATTGTTCCATGCTGTTATATTATCATTCTTGGATGTTTTACAATCATTTTATAGTTACTTTATATCATTTTTTGGTACTAACCTATTGACATAGTGCCCAGTGCCAGTTGTTGTTTTCTGCATGTTTTTTACATTGCAGGAAATTGATATCAAACGGAGTCCAAAAGGAATGCAACTCCTGGAGGTTTTTGTTGTGCCAGAAGAAAGCCGATGGTCCAAGGAAGCACCTAGGGGGCTGCTCAAGGGGAGCAGCACCCACCACGGCGCGCCAGGAGGCCTAGGCGCGCCCAGGTGGGTGCTTCCCACCTCGGGTGCCCCCCGAACCGCCTCTTTGTGTTGTGATCTACGGTAGGGTGCGTCGACTGCAAATTAAAAAAAAATTCCTATGCGTGGAACAACCTAGAACATGCTACAGGAGATGGATCACAGTTCATTACCACTAGACGCGCAGTGCCGTGCAGCGGAAGAAGAGTTGGGGCAGCGCGTCCGTGTGGATCGTCTCCTCCTCGTCCGATCTCCCTCGAACAATCGGTCGTCTGATCCCACCTACAAGTTCATCGGAGCGGCACAAGTGCACCGCCTCTAACGGTATCCACGCGTGCAGGAGGAACACCGTGCAGCGGACTGCTAGTTCCGATCACACAGTCGGCTGCGAGTGGAGGTGGCTATTCGCAACACATGCAAACCCTACTCGCAGCACCGAAGCGATCAACCAATAAGTGTGCCGCACCTCCACTTTATATAGGTGTCCGGCGCGGGCTCAACACTTGGGCCTCGCACGGACCCTAAAACCCACAAGTCTACTCGGCCACAATCCGAATACAGCTCGAATCATATCCGACCAGTGTCTTCGGATTCGACCTCATAGGTTCCTTCACTTAAGAGCGCGACCCCTTAGGTTCAAGTCAGCTTGGTTGCAGTTCGGATCACTTCCGAACTGCACGGTTGGTAGCGGCCTCTAGCAGAGCGTGCCGAACACCAAGCAGACTATGAAGCTGGTTAGGCGAACCTGTACAACCTGTCGCACTTCTGTTCCCTTTGCCTCACGATATATGTTGTCGGGCTCAAGGCGAGACTGTCATCCTTGTGCTAGCCCGACCTCTTTCTCGTTCCAGTGATACCGACCACAAATCATATTATCTCATAATCCTTGTCGCATGGCCATGCTTATCCTGGTCGGATCACATGAGGGGCCCAGAGTATATCTCTCCTGACCGGAGGGGAAAATCCCATCTTGCTCGACCATGTCTCGCAGCATGGGTCTGGACAAACCCAAAACCTACCTTTGTAACTACCTAGTCATGGAGTAGCGTTTGGTCGGCCCAAAGCAAGTCTGTCACCATCCCAAGTACATGCGTCAGCTCAGGTCTTAGGACATAGAACGTATGTTGTACTAGAGACTCACAGATGACATATCGCTGCATCTCATAGTTGGGTCTGTCTGAGTCGGACCTTATCTCGACTCGGATCCGACTACGTCGAATCCGACCAGACCTTTCCAAGTCCATATTATCCGGTTAGCATCCAATGCTCCATGGCCAGTGAGACCGAGCCATCGACCGTGTCATATGCTAGTCTAGTAGGTTGTGTGTCCACACAACCCTTTTGACTAGGAACCTTTTAGGATAGTCATCATACAATGCATAGTCCCACAAACAAGTCACGCACTTGCTGATACACATCATTGATAATGTCCAAGGACTATCTTTATTCATAAACACATAGGAAATATCATCATACATGATTGCCTCTAGGGCATATCTCCAACAGTCTCCCACTTGCACTAGAGTCAATCAAATAGACATCAAATGCCCATAGCTCTAACGTGCCGCTCATGCTTGGGTTGTGGAAGCGGCTTAGTCAACGGATCTGCAACATTTGCATCTGTGTGAATCTTGCATAACTCTACATCACCATTCTTTACGATCTTTCGTATCAGGTGATATTTCCGATATATGTGTCTGACCTTGTGGTGATTCCTCGGCTCCTTGGCTTGTGCGATGGCACCATAATTATCACAATAAAGGTCCAACGGTTTCACCGAGGCTGGGAAAATACCAAGATCATGCAGAAAATGCCGGATCCAAACACCTTCCTTTGCAGCTTCACAAGCCGAAATGTATTTGGCTTCTGTGGTAGAATCGGCCACCGTATCCTGCTTGGAACTCATCCAGTGCATTGCTCCTCCGTTCAGGACATACACGAATTCGGACTGTGATCGACAATCATCTCTGTCTGTTTGGAAACTAGCATCAACATAACCCCTTACGACGAGCTCTTCCTCACCTCCATAAACTAGGAACATCTCTTTAGGCCTTTTCAGGTACTTCAAAATAGTCTTTACCGCTGCCCAGTAACTCTCACCTGGGTTGGCCTGGTATCTACTTGTTAGGCTTATTGCAAAAGCAACATCAGGCCTTGTACATATCATGGAATACATGATGGATCCGATTGTCGAGGCATACGGAATCCTACTCATTCTGCTTCGCTCATCAGATGTCGAAGTACTCTGAGTCTCGCTTAGCCTTATACCATGTGAGAGTGGCAATTACCCTTTCTTCGCCTCACTCATGTTGAACCGCTTCAACACTTTATCTATGTACGTGCTCTGGCTTAAGCCGAGCAGCCTCCTCGATCTATCTCTATAGATCTTAATGCCTAAAATATAGACTACCTCACCAAGGTCTTTCATCGAAAACTTGCCATTCAATGACTCCTTGACCGAGTTCAGCATCAAAACATTGTTCCCGATCAGTAGTATGTCATCCATATACAAGATCAAAAACACTATCGAGCTCCCACTTAACTTCTTGTATAAACAAGAGTCCTCTTTGCTTTTGATGAAACCGAGACAAGTGACGACCTCATCAAAATGAATCTTCCAACTCCGAGATGCTTGCCTCAACCCATAAATGGATCTCTTGAGCTTGCATACCTTACTAGTGCTAGTCGGTTCGACAATACCCTCGGGCTGTATCATATACACGTCCTCGGTTAAATTTCCATGAAGGAAAGCCATTTTGACATCCATCTGCCATATCTCGTAATCGAAATATGCAGCTATAGCTAGTACGATCCTCATCGATTTCAGCATCGCTACCGGTGAGTAAGTTTCGTCGTAGTCAATTCCTTGAACTTGTCCATAACCCTTAGCGACAAGCCGTGCTTTGTGGATCTGAACATTTCCATCCACATCGGTTTTCTTCTTAAAGACCCATTTGCAACCAATGGCTGTTACGCAAGGCGGCGGATCAACCAAGTCCCAGACTTGATTCTCATCCATGGTCTTTAACTCGGATCTCATGGCCTCGAGCCATGCCTTGGAATCTGGGCTCACGATCGCTTCCGCATACGTGGCCAGCTCGTTGCTTTCTAGCAACAATACATCACGCACTGTGTGCAATCTTTCCAACCTCCGTGGTTCCGGTGCCGCTTCCACTACGGGTTCCCTGACTGACTCCGGTATGATCTCATCACCAGCCGAGCCGGCCCCGAGTGGTCCTCGAATTTCTTCGAGTCGAACTGTTCTCCCACTGGCCTCCCGACCGAGAAACTCTTTCTCAAGGAAAACCCCGTTCCGAGCAACAAACACTTTGTTCTCTTCCCGGTTGTAGAAGCTATATCCCAAAGTTTCCCTCGGATATCCCACGAATATGCATTTATCTGACTTGGGTGTAAGCTTGTCTGACATAAGTCACTTGATAAATGCTTCACAACCCCAAATCTTTATTAAAGACAAGCTGGGACTCTTCCCGGTCCACATCTCATGTGGTGTCTTGTCTACGGATTTTGATGGTACCCTATTAAATGTGAAAGCTATAGTTTCTAGAGCGTATCCCCAGAATGACGAGGGTAAATCCGATTTGCTCATCATAGACCGGACCATGTCCAACAAGGTCCTATTCCTCCATTCTGACACGCTGTTTCTCTGTGGTGTACCAGGAAGTGTGAGCTTAGGTACTATACCTTGGCTTTTCAGATGATCATCAAACTCCTGGCTCATGTACTCACCTCCACGATCTGATCGTAGAAGCTTTACTATCTTGCCGAGTTGATTCTCAACCTCGTTCTGAAACTCTTTGAACTTTTCAAAAGTTTCCGACTTGTGTCTCATCAAATAGATATATCCATATCTACTCAAGTCGTCGGTAAAAGTCACGAAGTACTGATAGCCACCTCTAGCAGCTGTGCTCATTGGACCACACACATCACTGTGTATAAGCTCCAACAGCTCAGACGCCCTCTTGCAACTCTTTGCAAAAGGAGACTTAGTCATCTTACCGAGAAAGCATGATTCACATGTCTCGAACGACCCGAAGTCGGACGAAGTTAGGAGCCCATCATTATGGAGCTTCTTCATGCATTTCAGACTAATGTGTCCAAACCGGCAATGCCAGAAGTATGTTGGATTTATCTCATTAGGCTTATGCCTCTTGACATTCACGTTATTGACCGGTTCCTATTCTAGATTCAATATAAATAGCCCATCAACAATGGGTGCATAGCCATGGAACATACCATTGAAAAATATCGAACAACCATTGTCTTTTAAATTGAATTCATAACCTTGACTCATCAAACATGAGGCAGAAATAATGTTCAGACTAAGTGCAGGAACGTAATAACAATTATTCAAATCCATAATGAATCCGGAAGGAAGCTGGAGCTGCATCGTGCCGACTTCCAACACAGCAACTCTTGCTTTGTTGCCGACCCTGATGTCAATCTCCCCTTGTGCCACACTCCTAGTTCTTACCAGCCCCTGCATCGAGTTGCAAATATGAACAACCGATCCGGTATCAAATACCCAAGAGCTACTAGGTATGTCAACAAGGTAAATGTCTATAACATATGCAACAAGTGTACCTTTGCCTGAAGCAGCATTCCCGACCTTCTTGCCATGCTCTGCAAGCCACTTGCTACAATTCCTCTTCTAGTGACCGGTCTCCTTTCAGTGATAGCAAACGGTCTTCGAGTCCGTTCCAGACTTCAGCGCAACGGCGGAGGTTACCGTCTCCGTGCCATTTGCCTTAGCCTTTTTCTTGGACCAACTCTTCTTGAACTTAGCCGATTTCTGCACCATCAACACTTGATGCGTGCCTTTCTTAATATCTTGCTCTGCCACCTTGAGCATCCCATGCAATTCAGTGAGCTTCTTATCCATGCCATGCATATGATAGTTCGAGATGAACGTCCCATAGCTTGGTAGAAGAGAACCTAGAACAACATTAGTAGCCACCTCATCCAAGAGCGGGAAGCCCAAATGATCCAAAGCTTGCACATATCCGATCATTTTGATCACATGTGGGCTTAGTAGATCACCTTCCTTCAGCTTGGAATCCATCAAGGATCGCCAGACGTTGAACCTTTCGGTCCTAGCCTGTGTCTGAAACATGCTCTTGAGACTCTCGATCATATCGTAAGCCTCAACATTTTTAAAATGTTGTTGCAAATCGGGCTCCATACAAGCCAGCATCAGACAGCTGAACTCCGTTGATTCATCAATGAGTTTCTCGTAGGCATTCTTACTTGTGGCATTAGCATTATCAGCAGGTTCCTCTGGAAGTGGATCCTCTAGAACATGTTCCTTTTTATCGTGCTTGAGAACAATTCTCAGATTTCTATACCAGGTGGTAAAGTTTGTTCCATTTAGTTTATCCTTTTCCAGAATTGATTTCAATGCAAAGTTGGGTTGAGCAGGTGGTGCCATTGATCTATAACAGAAGATATGCAATCACTAAGCAATGTGTTTATGTAGAGTAATTCAAGCCTAAACAGAAATACTCCCACTGAAGTCAGCATCCCTCCACAAACTCTCACTGATTCAGGACCCGACTAGCGTATGCGACTAGTGAGCTTTAGCATCACCGCTAGCCAACATACCTACCCGGTAAGCAAGTCCTTGCTAATCGTATCTCTATACGGCTCCTATCAGTCGGGTAGGTATCTTATACCCTGGATCCCAACCTTCTTTGCCACAAGGCCCAAAACCGTTTTGATAGCCTTGTGAAGCTAACCTGATGTAGTGCATGTCCGTGTCCGACACGAACCCTTCAGTTCAAGGACATCCAGCAGCACCCCAATTTTATGAGCCCACTACTAGACGTATTTGACATGAGGGGCACAATGCCCATAGCTCTAACGTGCCCCTCATCAGAAAACATAGCCACATCAATCCCCATGTACAGTTGATCTCATCAGCCATGCACACAGCCGGACTCATCAACGACAACAGATCTCATCTGCCGCCTCCACATATCTAATATGCATACGATCTGAATTGAAATCCTATAGCAGAGGCTCTGATACCACTGTTGTGATCTACAGTAGGGTGCGTCGACTGCAAATTAAAAAAAAATTCCTACGCGCAGAACAACCAAGAACATGCTACGGGAGATGGATCACAGTTCGTTACCACTAGACGCGCAGTGCCGTGCAACGGAAGAAGAGTTGGGGTAGCGCGTCCGCGTGGATCGTCTCCTCCTTGTCCGATCTCCGTCGAACAGCCGGTCGTTCGATCCCACATACAAGTTCGCCGGAGCGGCGCAAGTGCACGGCCTCTAACGGTATCCACACGTGCAGGAGGAACACCATGTGGAGGACTGCTAGGTCCGATCACACAGTCGGCTGCAAGTGGAGGTGGCTATTCGCAACACATGCAAACCCTAGTCGCAACGCCGAAGAGATCAACCAATAAGTGTGCCGCACCTCCATTTTATATAGGCGTCCGACGCGGGCTCAACACTTGGGCCTCGTACGGACCCTAAAGCCCACAAGTCTACTCGGCTACAATTCGAATACAACTCGGATCACATCCGACCAGTGTCTTCGGATCCGACCTCGTAAGTTCCTTCCCTTAAGTGCGCGACCCCTTAGGTTCAAGTCAGCTTGGTCGCAGTTCGGATCACTTCCAAACTGCACAGTTGGTAGCGGCCTCTAGCAAGGCATGCCAAACACCAAGCAGACTATGAAGCTGGTCAGGCGAACCTGTACAACGTGTCACACTTCTGTTCCCTTTGCCTCACGATATATGTTGTTGGGCTCAAGGCGAGACTGTCATCCTTGTGCTAGCCTGACCTCTTTCTCGTTCCAGTGATACCGACCACAAATCGGATTATCTCATAATCCTTGTCGCATGGCCATGCTTATCCTGGTCGGATCACACGAGGGGCCCAGAGTATATCTCTCCTGACCGGAGGGGCAAATCCCATCTTGCTCGACCATGTCTCGCAGCATGGGTCTGGACAAACCCGAAACCTACCTTTGTTACTACCCAGTCACAGAGTAGCGTTTGGTCGGCCCAAAGCAAGTCTTTCACCTTCCCGAGTACATGCGTCAGCTCAAGTCTTAGGACATAGAACGTATGTTGTACTAGAGACTCACAGATGACATATCGCTGCATCTCATAGTTGGGTCTGTCAGACTCGGACCTTATCTCGACTCGGATCCGACTATGTCGAATCCGACCAGACCTTTCCAAGTCCACATTATCCGGTTAGCATCTAATGCTCCATGGCTAGTGAGACCAAGCCATCGATCGTGTCATATGCTAGTCTAGTCGGTTGCGCGTCCACACAACCCTTTTGACTAGGAACCTTTTAGGACAGTCATCATACAATGCATAGTCCCACAAACAAGTCGCATGCTTGCTGATACACATCATTGATAATGTCCAAGGACTATCTTTATTCATAAACACATAGGAAATATCATCATACATGATTGCCTCTAGGGCATATCTCCAACAGTCTCCCACTTGCACTAGAGTCAATCAAATAGCACTACAAAAATACACTTCCGTGATGATACGTGTTTGTCACAGTAGGTCGCATATTTTGTCATGCATGTACATCCATGCCGATTTTATGACAGAATCAAGATAGTCATACCTGTGCTGTCGTAGAAGTGTTCCATGACATTACCAAAATTATCATCATGGAAGTGTCCACTTCCATGACGATAAATCGCGCGTCACAGAAGTGCTTTCGTCAAGGGTGACCGACACATGGCATCCACCGTAACGGAACACCGTTGTCGGCGTTCTAGGAACGGGGGTACCCAGACTTGCCTGCCTGCTGCCTGCGGCGTGGCTCAAAGAGTTGCCCAGTACGGCCCATCTTCATCAACACAAGCTCAAGACCCTCGCGAGGGGCCAAGCCTCGCGGGGTGGATGACAGGAAGCTTCCTCAGGCAGGGCCTCATCAGGCTGGCTCGCGAGGAGGCGGAGAGATCAAGGCGAGGTACCTCACGAGGTGCCCGTGACGCAAGCCATGACGACCAAAGCCAGGCGGGCGCCGACCTGTGCAGAGTCCTTGTTTCCTCTTTGGTGCAAAGGGAGCAAGCGCAGGCAAGAGTATCAAGCAAAGGCAACCATTTCAGTGCAACAAGACCAAGACCAGCAGAACGGCAGGATGGAGGTTATCGTGGAGCCCAAGCCGGCGTCACCGCCAGAGTCTTTGGCAGGCAAGGACCGACTTTAGTCAGGATAAGTGTACTAGATGTTCCTCTTCAAAATGGCCGATTGTTGGCGCCCTTCCCGCTCAATATTTGGGAAGAGGCCCAGGGCCTCGCTCTATAAATAGGACTAGCCACTCTCAAGGCAGGGGATCGAGCGGTTGAACCCTAGTCAGAACCACCAACACAAGAACACCCCTCGCGAGGCAATTCTTCCTTGTATTGTTCATCCTCAGCCCCTGAGGCAATCCACCACACCACAAACTAGAGTAGGGTATTACACCAGAATGGTGGCCCGAACTAGTATAAACCTGGTGTCAGTTGTGTTGTTCTTCATGTAGTTTAGATCCTTGCGAGGCCACGAGACATAGGTAGGTAGGAGGTGCGATCTCCGCGTGCACCCCAGAGTTCGAACCTAGAGGGTCTGTCGGAACCCGAAATCCGACATTTGGCGCGCCAGGTAGGGGTGCGCCGGAATCCCTCTCCCGCCACCTCGCGTCCCGTCGCATCGTCATCATCATGTCCGGCGACCCAACGGGCAATCCCGACCCATGGGCGGCCTGGCCCGCTCGCGCAGAGCCGCATGCCCAGGGCGACCTCAACCCTGTGCCCCAGGCAGCCCGCAGTCTGCAGGGCGCTGCGGGCCACGGGCGACGCGGTCAGGCGACGTCAGCTCTCATGCCGCGACAGGTGCGGTCAGCGGCGAGGGCCTCAAGCCACGCCGCGGCCACAGTGACATACACCCGGTGAGGGCAGGCGAATTCAAGGGCCGCGCTCACGGTGGCCCGAGAGTTGCTGCAATGCAGGCTGTTGGAGTTCGGCCACGACGTGCTGCTGGAGCGGGTGGCAGAGCTCCTGGGCTTCGCCGCCTCGGGGGCTCACCCCTTCTGCACCCAGCCACAGCCTCAGGTCCAAGTTGGACCGCATGAGGGCCCCGCACGTGCCCGCGCGGCCCTGAGCGGATTCCAAGGCTACCCCAACGCCAACCTGGCCATCAGCACCGAGCTTACAACGACACCGTCTCCGCCTCCGGCCAGCGAAGGAGGACTCGCCACAGCCCACGGTCCCAGTGGACCACCTCGCTACCACCCCCAGGTTGGCACATCAAGCAGGACTGCGTGGCACACGGGGCAATACAGCGAAGCATTCAGGGCGGTGGCCCCGGAGGCGTACGTGCCCCACATGATGGACCAAGGGCATGCGCAGGAGGAAGACCATGGCTTGTTCCTCGACCCAAGCTGGGGGGAAGAAACACCAGAAGCTGAGATCTTTCAGGAGCCCCGAGAAAGCCCCATCGACCGCGCTGGAGGCATCAGCTACCGGGTACCGTGAATTCCTCAAGAGCAGGCATATGCTAACCATGGATCATAGGAGGTACAGGTCGTCTCAGCGGATGGCTGCCCCAATCCAGCAGCCTCCGACCCCTCAGGAGGAGGGCACCGGGGGCTGCAGGAAAGGGGCCGAGATCCGGCATCACCACTGCGGCGTTCGGAGCAAGGCGTCCTTAGGTGGTAGGCCCTCTGCCGAGGAGGTGCCTCAGGGCCTGCCCCTAGCAGAGGACCCGTGGTCGTCGGGGGAACCGCTGGCGACCGCTCTATCCCATTGGCGGCGTCCTCGGTCTCCGGCCGTCGTCGATGGCAATAGAGTGTGGCACAAGGCGGGGCCCTCATCTGGCGATATGAAGCAAGGCCGGTACCTATGAAGAAGGCCCAGTGCCTGTGAAGCTCGCCTCCCCGTGACACTCTCACGTAATAATGAGTGGAGTTGTACATACCCCGGAGTCTCCGGAGAGCCGCCCTCGGGCCTCGGGGGCTCCCGCCCACGCCCAGTGGCAGCACTTAGCTCCGCGCTGGTGAGAAGACATCGAAGACTAGACTAGGTGCCGGACGCGGCCTTTCTGCTCTTTCTTGCCTTATTGTCATTTTTCCCCCGTTTGAATTTAAGTTTGATTTGAGCTTGAGATTTGCGTGTGTTTGGGGAAGGGGTGTTTAGTCTCGTTCGAGCAATCTCTCGTGTTCTGGCTGCCGCTTTGCACCCATCCAGCTTCAGCTGCCTCACCTTGTGAGCCCCTCGCGAGTCGGGCTAGGCCCAGCGTGCGTGCAGCCCAGACTGCCGCCAACGCACCTTCTCAGGAGGCTTTCGCTACAAGTTCAATGGGTTCATTTGGAAGGCACTCAGGACAACACGGCCCTCCCACAGGCTCGCTCAGGGCCCACGCGGGTCAAGGGTAAACAAGCAAATTGACTCATCATGAGGTCAATCACTCGCTGCAGTCATACAGGCAACGTCATGTCTACAATTATGCTAACCGCAAGTTTTTTACACGAGGGCCCCCCCCCTCCCCAAAATGCTCTTACTACCTTCAGGGCCAAGCCCGAGCTCTCTCTGTGCAGGATTAAAAACAGGAGCAACACGCGGTCAATCGGATAAATCCCCCAATGCATCCTCGAGGGCGCCACCTGAATCGTCGCTGGCATCACTGGCCTCGCCATCACTCTCTGCATCATCGTCAGCAGCATCCAGGCCGTTCACCACGACCACCCCGTCATTATTAGTGGTGAAGGCCCTGACGAGGGCGTCTATGTTGTCTTCCATGCAGTGCGCCAGGTTGTCCCGGACGGCCAGGGGTACCGGGGCGATGGCGGCATCGAAGTCAAAGTGGGGATCCATGTTCTGAAGATGACTGAAGACGCGAGAAAAGGCACGCCCGAGCAGAGCACGACTCCTCTCCTCCACCAACCTGTCGGCCCTGCCCAACCGAGCCTCTAGCTGCGTCACCACATCAGTGAAGAACTGAAGGTTGCCAGCATAGTTAACCACATGAGGCTGCTCAACGGCTGCCTCACAGATGTTGCCCAGGGCCGTGTTGGCTCTCTCCCGAAGCGTGAGGAGCATGGGGCCATGCATGTGCTCCAAGGTCTGCCGCTAGCGAATCTCGTCCTTGTTCCGCTGTGCAATAGCCTCAGCCGCATCAACTCTCTGCCAGAGAAGAAGCACCTCATCGCGAGAGGAGGCCAGCTCCCACTGTGCCACGCAAAGGGCGGCCCCGGCAGCATCAGCGCGCCGTGTCACTTCATCCAGCCTGGCCCTCAGGGCGATGGTCCTGCCTTCTGCTTCGACCCTGGTCAACTCCAGCCTCACCTCGTACGCACGCGCGAGGTTCGAGCGCGCCTCCGCCACCCGGTGCTCAACCTCCTCTAGGACTCAGGCTTCCCGCATGGCGACATCATCCTCCGCCTGCGCCACCAGGCGCTCTCTCGTCTCCAGCCGCTCAAGGTCACGAGCACGCTCGGCGGCCTCCAGCATCAGTGCCTCCTCACGTTTCTAGAGCTCTGCCTGGTCGACCGACGCCCCCTTCATCGATGCAAGGGCCGCCTCACGCAGCTCCACCTGCTGCTCCAGGGAGTTACTCCGGGCCTGGAGCTCCCGCGCCCGCTCCTCTGCGGCCTCGCGCCACCGGTCAGCCTCCAGGGCCCCCTCGGCGGCCTGGGAGCAGGCCTCCGAATGGCCACCAGCGATGCCTCGGCCTTCACATCATCGAGGTCGCCTCGGTAGCGCGCAAGGGCAACGGCCACCTTCAGCTTGAGCCTCTCTTCAGCAAGGCGCAGGCCCTCAGCCTCAAGGCGCGCGTCCTCAACAACAAGCTCTACACCAAGCTAGCTCACTGCGTCGGACACCCTCTGGAGAAACCCTTGGCGAAGGGTGCGGCGCTCCCGAGCGCACTCAAGCACGTCTTCCACGTCGTCCGCCGCCCCAATCTTCGTGGAGGGCCACGAACCGGCATACCCCCTCTAGGAAGGGGGCTGGGGGCTGGCGCCATCGTGATGGCCGGGCGCGGCCCGCCAGAAGCTTGGCCCTGAGCCCGTTCGCCCTCCTAGGAAGAATGCGAGGAAGACCCCAGCCAGTCGCCATCCACAACCAAGGCCCGGGGTAGGCAGGCTATGCCCCGGAAGGGCTCACGAAGGAGGGGTGTGAGGAACACAGGATCAGGACGCACCGCAAGGTGGCTCACCTCTCCAACCGACCTCACCACCTGGGTAGCACTCGAGCTTGGAACGCTTGGAGTCGGTGGAGAGGGCGGGGCCTGGGGAGATGGCTCCTCAGCCGTCTCCGTGAACTCGGCAGGAAGGGCCTTGCAGAGCAACGATCAGATGAAGCAACGTGAAAGTAAAGGATTAAGGAAGAAGAGGGCTTACTCATCGATGGCGAAGTACTTCCTGCGCTTCAGCAGGCGGCAGGGGTAATCATCGCCACCCAAGGCCTCCCTTCTCTTTCGGAGAGCCTCAAAGTCCACGTGGAAGCGGCCTAGGAGCTCGGCGCAAGGGTCAGTCTGCGGCGAGGAAGAAGCGCCAAGGTGACCGGCGTCGGGGACGTCGCCCTGGCACACGCCTCCAGACGCCGCCCCATTGAGGGTGGCCGGGGCCTTAGGGGCCTCAACCATGGAAGCCGCGGTGCGCACCTCAACGCCTTCGGCCGCTGCTGGGCCAGCCTCAGGAGCCGCCACCTCAGGGGTTCCACGCGGCGCAATTATCCCGACGACAGCTCCCTCAGCCCCCGGCGGCCCTTGCCTCCCAGCTCCACCACTCGAGGAAGAACCGCCACGGGCGATAGGGAGGGAAACCACCGCAACTGGATTCTCGCGAGGTCCCACAAGGCCTGTTAGGCGCAGCCCCCATTCATCGAAGCAGGGCATCTGCCTCACGAAATCATCCCTGCCTGAGCACAGATACAACAAGGCACCCCCTTGCCGGACGCTGCCAGGGGAAGGATCCACGGTTAGAATCACGAGAACCTTCCTCAGCACTTCACGCACCAGATCCTCCTTCTGGAGCCTCATGCGGTCTTCATGACCCCCGAAAGCCCACATCCGATGGGAATGGCGCTGGAGAGGGGCAATGCGGCGCTGGAGGAACTCTTTCACCACCTTGGGTGCCATCACACCAAGCGCCCTCAGAGTCGTGAAGCGAGGCCAGACGAAGGCAAGCCGGGGGCTCGTGAGCGCCTCATGGCCCCATCCCGAGTTGGGGACAGCAGGCAAGGTTGGCTCTGAGAGCAGGGGGCTGAATACTCCGACATCCACATACATCCAGCGCTCTCGGAACCCAGTCGCGGGCGGAGGAAGGCTGAAGTCAATCCCCGAGGCCGCCGCCTCTGGTGCGGCAAAGAAGCTCACGCATCCTGAACATTGGGAGGGATCACTAAGGCGCAAAGAGAAGAAGTGGCGCAGCAAGGCAGCCGAAGGAGGAATGCCCATCATCGCCTCGCAAACAAAAGCAAAGACGGCAAGGAGAGTAATGGATTCAGGACCCAAATGCATCATGTGAATCTGGTAATGGGAAATCACAGCATTGAAGAAATCGGAAAAAGGAGGAACCAGCCCCGCCCACAGTGCGTCGGTGAAGTACCGGACCTCGGAGGCTATTCTATCAATAGAGAAGTGGGACGCCGGCCAGATCATCGTACTCACACACTCGTTGAAGGTGGTGGCAATGGCGGAAATGACCTTGCCCAAAGCTTCCAGATTGAGTATGATCGACTGGTAGACCGGGTTCTTCCCCTTCCCTTCCTTCGTTGGCGCCATGATGACATGAAGGGGAGGGTTTGAGACTGGATTGGAAGCGGAGATTAGAGCTCTGGAGGAAGAAGAGCAGGGGACGCACAAGCGACGATAAGAGGGATGATTGTGTACAACTGCGGGTCCGCCTAGCCGGGTGCAAAATAAGGAGGCGTGGGGAACAGGGACGCCCACGTCCAATCAACCGCCACGCGGCGCCCAAGGCCGCAGGCTGTTGGGGCCCGTGGCGCTTCGCACTTGCCCCTTCGCTTCTCGGCTAAGCCAAGTCCAGGCACGCCTTGGGCCCGGGGGCTACTGTCGGCGTTCTGGGAACAGGGGTACCCAGACATGCCTGCCTGCGGCCTGCGGCGTGGCTCAAGGAGTGGCCTAGTACGGCCCATCTTCGTCAACACAATCTCAAGACCCTCGCGAGGGGCCAAGCCTCGTGGGGTGGACGACAGGAAGCTTCCTCAGGCACGGCCTCATCAGGCTGGCTCGCGAGGAGGCAGAGAGATCAAGGCGGGGTACCTCACGAGGTGCCCGTGACGCAAGCCATGACGACCAAAGCCAGGCGGGCGCCAGGCGGGCGCCGGCCTGCGCAGAGTCCTTGTTTCCTCTTTGGTGCAAAGGGAGCAAGCGTAGGCAAGAGTATCAAGCAAAGGCAACCATTTTGGTGCAACAAGACCAAGACCAGCAGAACGGCAGGATGGAGGTCATCATGGAGCCCAAGCCGGCGTCACCGCCAGAGTCTTTGGCACACAAGGACCGACTTTAGTTAGGATAAGTGTACTAGATGTTCCCCTTCAAAATGGCCGATTGTTGGCGCCCTTCCCGCTCAATATTTGGGAAGAGGCCGAGGGCCTCGCTCTATAAATAGGACCAGCCACTCTCAAGGCAGGGGATCGAGCGGTTGAACCCTAGCCAGAACCACCAACACAAGAACACCCCTCGCGAGGCAGTTCTTCCTTGTATTGTTCATCATCAGCCCCTGAAGCAATCCACCACACCACAAACTAGAGTAGGGTATAACACCACAATGGTGGCCCGAACTAGTATAAACCTCGTGTCACTTGTGTTGTTCTTCGTGTAGTTTAGATCCTTGCGAGGCGACGAGACATAGGTAGGTAGGAGGTGCGATCTCCGTGTGCACCCCAGAGTTCGAACCTAGAGGGTTTGTCGGAACCCGAAATCCGACAGCCGTTAGGCTATCGGGTCGGATTTTGGATCCGATAACCCGTTAACAGCCCCGACCAATGGGGATTTTCCACGTGTAAAATCATCATTGGCTGGAGGAAACACGTGTCGGCTCACCGTTGGGACAGTTGTCATCCGCTCATTGGATAGAAGG
Organism: Triticum aestivum; assembly: GCF_018294505.1. Lineage (NCBI taxonomy): Eukaryota > Viridiplantae > Streptophyta > Magnoliopsida > Poales > Poaceae > Triticum > Triticum aestivum. The sequence goes on from NC_057804.1 coordinate 510,442,774, forward strand.
CGCCTATGATACGACGACACGTGGCACGACCCTACAGAGGCCCATTCCTGTGAAATGGACGGCCCGTTTGACTTGGTCAAAAGGTGGCGGGTCGGCCCACGGAAAGCCTATTAACGGCCTGGTCGTATATAGCCCATTTACAGCCCGCTAACCCAGGGCCCGTTACGCCCTATCCGAATTAGGCCCAGTAACGTCATCTGGGCCGTCCAATATGATTCCAGCCCGTTTTAACTTCTGGCCCATGTGTGGCCCATTACTTCTTTCGGCCCATATGAGGCCCTTTGTAACTCTTGGCCCATTAAAGGCCCGTGGTGAAACTGGCCCGTAATGAACAATGTATCACTTTATACCCATTAACGGCCCGTGATTCCATTGGGCCGTTTCTGGCCCAAGTTTTCTTTTGGCCTTCTCAGGGCCCATTGATTCTTGGGCTCATTTGCAGCATTCGGTTACATACGGCCTGTTACTGTTATTTTCTGCTTATGGGCCAAATTCAGGCCATCGTTATAGTCGGTCCGTTTGCGGACTGTTAATACGTTCGGCCGTTTTCATTTAAAAAAACTTATTGGGCTGTTTTCATAGAGTTATCAAATACGGCCTATTAACAGCCCGTTATGGTCCACGAATAGTATGACCCATGATTCGCGGAATGATGATACGCCCCGTAGAAGGCCCATGGATCCTACGGCCCGTATGTGGCCCATGAATAGTACGACCCATAGAAGGCCCATGGATCGTACGGCTTGTAGAAGGCCCATGGACCATATGGCCCGTAGAAGGCCCATGGACCATACGGCCCGTAGAAGGCCCATGAATCCTAAGGCCTGTATAGAGGGCCAATGGATCCTACGGCCCGTATATAAGGCCAATGGATCCTACGGCCAGAAGAAGGCCCATGGATCATACAGCCTGCAGGAGGCCCATGGTTACAATAGTCCGTGTGTTGCCATGATTATTTTGGCCTAGTTACCAAAAATAGGATATTGTGGCCACTAGAAAAACACAGAAAAAGAACTGCAGTGACTACAAGCAAACAACTAAACAAGACAATAAGGAAATAAATAAGCAAGCAATAAACGCTAGCCTATTACCGCTATTACACATATTACATCCACTGGGTAACAAAGTTCGTCACCAGTGCAAATATAGGGAACAAAGCAGCATATTACATACACTGGCCGTCAAAATTGGCCACCAGTGCAAATAAACGCGGCAGCAAAACAAGAGAATAACGGAACAACTTCAGAAGAGCTCAAGAAACGTTATCCTGGGTATCCACCATGATGGCAATAAACTTAGCAAGCTTATTAGCTTTGTCCTGTTTGGTGCTAAAATCCTCCAACGCTTGCTGTTGCACCAGAAAGTATGCATCTGAATGCTCCAGGGACTTCCGCAGTCCTTCCACTTCTTGTCGCAGCACAACTGATCGATGTCTTTCAGCTTGTAGTTGAGACTCAAGAAACCGAACTGATTCAGACAGTCAGTTTGAATAGCTTGTGCAAGCGGTAGTGGCCAGTAACTCGAACACTAAACCAAGACAGGACTTTGGGGTTGTCTCACTGTCTTCAAGATAGTCTTCCTTAGCTGTTTTATCAGCTTTGTTGGAGATTTGTTGGAGACCAACAAGGATGTGTCACTATCATGAACCTTATCTGCATTACTTCCTTTACCATTTCTTAATAAGGCACTCTTCCCCAATATTCTGTCAGCATTCTAAAAGAAGAAACAAGTAGACACATAACAAGTTTAGCATGTGCTAGTATATGAAACTCATTTCGGTGAACCAGTTCATTAGTAAGGTGGACAGGATTAAACTACCAAGTCTTCTATTGCCAGGTACTAGTACATAATAAAAGCATCAAACAAACATATATCTATGTCCTATGGTCACTGCATTGTCTTGCCAAATCAAAATAGAGACACGGTTCAAATCATATCAGTTCAAGACAAAGCAGCAGTGAAAGAATACAAAGCATGGGAAACTACACAGAACAACAAGATTTCACATGGGTACCACGGGTCTACATGTACAACAACACTATTGGCTCTATTGTGATGCTAGTAATGTGCATGATATGCAAGTCAACTGTATACACAATTGAAATTGAAATCAACAGAGCTATTGATAAGAGCAAACCTGTTAAAGAAACATGCGTGAACATACCTGCTATGCCATTGGAGTTCCGTTTGGATCCTTCAATTTAAAAATAAGTTTGTATGAGTAAATACAGTGATACAAGAGCAAAGCAATCATAATTAAAAAAGGCGCGCCTAAGCGAGCGCTTAAGCGCGCCTAGGCTCTAGGCGTTGGCAAAACGCATTGCGCATAACTACGCTTAATCTGTGCATAACTGCTCATAAGCATGCACTTTGGTCAGTAAAGCGCAAGGCGGTGGCAAAACACACAATTAACGCCTAGGGCTTTTTTGAACTATGATAGCAATGGAATCTTAAATTAGAACAGTAGTTCTTCAGGTTTAGGCACTTGTTCTACATGAACAGAGTACAGTAAGACGCAAGAATATAATACTTAAAAATAGAAAATGAGCTCATAGACCTTACCACATTCTTGGTTCAGGACCGGTACAGAACAAGGCGTTCCTAGTCATCATCCAGTAAATGTGTCTCAGGAGAACATAAGGGAATTTTATGAGTTTCTTTGCCGGTGAAGTACGTTTTCTTCAGGTAATTCCGATACTGCCACCAAGCATTCTTGAAGATAGCAGATGTATTAGCACAGGTTACCTCATCATGAGTTTCCAAATCGGTCCTTCTCTATAGAGAAAAATGGGAAAATTTGCTGTATTATAACCATCATGGAGGTAGGATGTATGGGATGAAGCAAAGTAATTGCCATGAATAACATTACTTACACATAACTCCTGGACAAACACCTGCAACTGGCATTTTCCTTCATCTTCAGTATAATATTTCCAAGATGGGAAGATACGCACATACGATTTAACAACATCAAATGCGATAGATGCTAAACTACGACTAGCTAGTTGTGCTTCCTCCACATGAATAGGCGTACTAACTGGTGGAGTTGGGGTTCACCGTGATAGTACTGGCCCTTTGGGCACTGGAGCTGCCTTACTAACTGCTCTTGTTTGGGAGCTCTGTGGTGGAGATGGTGTTGTGTCAACAGGAACTGGGTTACTATCGGCTGGGGTTGGGGTTAGATTGGGTGAAGCTGGTTCTCTGTCCATCGTAGAAGGGGTACAATCTGCGAGAGTTTGAGTTATGTGTGGTAGGGCTGGTTCTTGTGCATGTACAACCGGGGTGCTATCTCCACCAAGAGGTAGCATTGTTTTATTTGAAGACCATGTTTTTAGTTCGCTAGATACTGACATCACCCGCGCCAATTCAAATGGCTGATAAACAGGAAACATAGTTGAATGTACAGACATTGTATGAGAGACAGATGCAATAGATAGTGTGGAAAAAAGAGGGCATGAAATAGTTGACATGTATATTGTTTAATTAAAACGGATAGCATGACATAATTTCACATATATGATTTCTATCTAAATTGGATAGCATAGCATAACATAATTCAAAGATATGATTAATAACTAAATAGGATCGCATGACATAATTCACCTATATGTTATCTAAGTAATCAGGATCACATCATTTAATTCACATATGTGATTTATATGCTAAACAAAGGGCATTTGGTATGATGTCTGAACTAAGAACATGGTGTTGAATATTGTGTATATGATGTCTAAACAATGCAATGCAAGACACCATATGCATGATATGAGCAGTATAACCGTGCCAAGTTAGAGCATACACCTCAGTGGGGGAATAGGACTGGTCATCTGTCTCTGAATCCATCTCTGAGGAGCTATCGGGACCCAACAAGAGATCTGCTTTTATAGGTAGCACTGTCTGCTCTGAAGGCCTTGTATTCACTCCAGATTTTTCCATCTCCCACCCAAATGGCTGATTCACAGGAAGAGTAGTTTAATGTACAAACATTATCGACAGATGGAAATGTAATGAAGAAAAGGATGGGCAAGATATCATTCAAATATATGATGCCTGGTTAAAGAGGATGGCATTGCACATTTTACATATATTATGGCTGGCTCAAAGACATGAGACTGCATAATTCCCATATATGATATAGAAACTAAACAGGTGGCATTACAGAACATGTCTAAACTAAGCAAATGACATATATGATGTCAAAAGTAGGCACTTCAAGGCAACTTATGCATGATATGACTAACATCATCATGCCAAGGTAGAGCAAACACCTTGGGGGGTAAATAGGAGTGGTCAGCGGCATCTGAATCCGCCTCAGAACAGATATCTTCCTCTGGATTACAATCTGGAGAGGGTGGGGAGGGTTTGCCATTGAACCCACCATGGAGCGATGTCTGCATGACATTGTATTGCCGCGCAAAACTCTTCTCTTTTTCTCTACATGTTCAGCATGACTATGTACAATATCTGACATGCATAAGAAAAAAATATGGTGAGATTATGTAAGAAGAGCATGCAGAAATTTAGAGTAATGGTAACAACCAATGGATGGATCCAAAAATAATGATAAGCAGGCTGATGATTGCTTTAAATTAATAAAAAGACAAATGATGATTGCTTTACTATTTGTTTCCCACCCAAGATGAACAACATAGGCATACCCTAGGTGAACCAGATATTAGACAGACATACTATTCATTGCTGCCTTGATATGTGCCCCACAACTAATTTAGAACTCAAGTTTGAACATTAATTTGGACCTGACTTGGGTGTCCAAGAGCTGAACTGGATGATAAAGTAGCAGGCAAGTTTAAGCAATGCATAACATAAGCAGAAACAAAAAAGTGCAACCTCTCTTGTGGACCCGTGTACTCCTCAGGTTCATCTGCTGAGTCGATGATGGTGATGCCGTTGCGGTGGGTGCTGGCGGCAGGGAAGGAGATCTGAGGCGGCGAAAGACGGCCAGGGGTCGTGATGTCTGGTTTGGTGGATGCTTCTGTCGATGGAGCAGATCAGGTGAGGTGGACGACGTCGCAGCAGGAGCAGGACACACCTGTCATGCCCAATATGCGACCCTATCCAAAAGGAACTCGAAGGTCCCACCAAGGATAGACCCGCATATTGAAACGCTTTTGCAAGGTGGATATCATTACATCAACATTACATAATAGATGGGGATACATACAAGAGGCATACATTGCCACACGGATACAACATCACAATACATAAGATCAACATCCGACTACGGATGAAACACAAACAGATACTCAAATGACATCCACCCTGCTAGCCCAGGCTGCCGACCTGGAACCTATCTCCTGATCGAAGAAGCAGAAGAAGAACTCAACGCAAGCAAGCATCGCTCTCGCATCATGATCATCGTACAACCTGTACCTGCAACTGTTGTTGTAGTAATCTGTGAGCCACGAGGACTCAGCAATCCCATTACCATGGGTATCAAGACTAGCAAAGCTTAAAGGGAAAGGCAGGGGTAAAGTGGTGAGGCTGCAGCAGCGACTAAGCATATATGGTGGCTAACATACGCAAATAAGAGCGAGAAGAGAGCAAAAGGAACGGTCGTGAAACTAGTAATGATCAAGAAGTGATCCTGAACTCCTACTTACGTCAATCATAACCCAGAAACCATGTTCACTTCCCGGACTCCGCCGAAAAGAGACCATCATGGCTACACACGCGGTTGATGCATTTTAATTCGGATCTGGTGTCAAGTTATCTACAACCGGACATTAACAAATTCCCATCTGCCTATAACCGCAGGCACGGCTTTCGAAAGATTATACCCTGCAGGGGTGTCCCAACTTAGCCCATGACAAGCTCTCGCGATCAACAAAGGAATAGACCTTCTCCCAGGAAGACCCGATCAGACTCGGAATCCCGGTTTACAAGACATTTCGACAATGGTAAAACAAGACCAGCAAGACCGCCCGATGCGCCGACAATCCCGATAGGAGCTGCACATATCTCGTTCTCAGGGCAACACCGGATGAGCAATTCGTACAACTAAAACCAGACCTCAAGTTTCCTTGAGGGGGCGCTGCAAAGGGCTCCAGTTTGGACCAACATTTAGACAAGCACTGGCCCGGGGGGGGGGGCTATAATAAAGATGATCCTTGGGTTGGCTGACCCAAGGGAAAGGGTAGGTGGTGGTGAGGCAAATGGTAAAACCAAGGTTGGGCCTTGCTGGAGGAGTTTTATTCAAAGCGAACTGTCAAGGGGGTCCCATAAATCACCCGACTGCGTAAGGAACGCAAAATCTGGGAACATAACACCGGTATGACGGAAACTAGGGCGGCAAGAGTGGAACAAAACACTAGGCAAAAGGCCGAGTCTTCCACCCTTTACCAAGTATATAGATGCATTAATAATATAAGAGATATTGTGATATCCCAACCAAAATCCTGTCCACCATGGAGAAATCTTCAACTTCACCTGCAACTAGCAATGCTATAAGAGGGGCTGACCAAAGCGGTAACATAGCCAAACAACGATTTGCATAGAAAAGGTGTCAAAGGTTAGAGGTTCATGGCAATATGGGAGGCTTGATGAGCAAAAGATAGGTAACGCAGCATAGCGATAGAACGAAGCAACTAGCATAGCAATGATAGTAGTGAGATCCAGGGTAGCGGTCATCTTGCCTGAAATCCCGCAAGGAAGAAGAACGAATCCATGAAGAAGACGAATGGATGAAGTAGAACCAACAGTAGACGAACGAATCCTCACGATCGCAACGAAACAAGAACTATCGAAAAGAAGCACACAATATAGTAAACACACCACACATGAACATGACATGATGCACAACAAGCATGATGCATGACCAAGCTACATGAAGCTACTCATGGCAAGAGATGATGCAAATAAGAGCAACACATCAAGGCAAGTTTAAATGAGGCCGGGAACAACATATAATGATTCCGGTAAGTCCTCATATGCAGATTTCGAAGTTGGTCCAGATCTGAATAAACCTTATGTTCAAGTTTTTAAACATCAATTTAAGATGCACAAAGATGATCTACACGAGATTCTAGTCAAGTTACATATAAAGATCATTTAGTTCGGAGCTACGGCCTAGAAGATATGAGCAAAACAAGTTAAACATGGCACTGATGCAAAATGCATACAAACATCAAGCAAACACCTCAAAACATGGATGCAACCTGATAATATGAAACTACAAGCAATTCTAAGCAAATTTCATATAAAGCACACTCAAAACGGAGCAACGGTTCAACACACACACATGAAACAAGTTTAAAGGACAAGCTGTCCAAAACAGCAACTAGGCATATTGCAAGCATCAAAACAACATGCTACAGCACCTCAACATGAAAACAAAAGGCATGGTCATGATGTACAGGTAAAGCATGTCAAAACATGAACACTGAACTATCTCCATAAATCAATAGAACATGCTCAAACACACATGGTAAGATTGCAAGGTATAACAATTCAGACTTTGCAGAAAATAACATCAGGTTGCAATGTTTAGAGCTATCAAACAACATGTTACAGGAACTTATCATGGCAAAAAAAGGCATGGCATGAATCTACTAAACCCATAGAACAAAAGTCCCTTACTGACCATAAGCCAAAAAGGATCAGAAAATATGATGGCACCCACGTAAACATAGCAAGTTATATTACAGGTTCAAACATGGCAGAAACAGAATTATGAAGGCATGTAAATGAGCTTGTGCAACGCACAACAGAGCAATACATGGCATGGCAAAGCAACCAACAGTAATAAGACATATTTGTGAAGCTAAGAATGGCAATAGCAAGGTCATAGGGTGCATGGATCACTAGGAAAACACATGGAAGCAACTGAACTTAATGTTAACAGGCTGACAGCAGCATTATCAAGCAACTTTGGAGCATAGAAACAACAAGCTACAACAATCTATAAATGCAACCAGAGGCATGGATGGATAGAGGATGACATGTAGATCAAAACATGTTTATAGAACATCTCCAGATTATGCATAGAATGATTAGTAGCAACATGTTTATATAGCATCACGAAATAACAGATTCAGCCTAGCAAAACAGCAACATCATGAACCCTACTTAACAAGCTCGATTCACTCACCACAACTCATTGCATGACAAGATAAGCATAGCATCATCAAGAATACATGTTTGTGAAACAAACCAAGCCAAGAACAAGCCCATAGCATGCAAGGATCAACTATAGCAAGCTTGGCCAAATTGAATAACACGTAAACAATTTGCCAGGAAACATTTTGAAGCAAAAGTAGAGCACTCAAATGACATGCTAGACTACTCCATAATTGCAACCAAGGGCATCAATGGATAGAAAATAACCTATTGTTCAAAACATCCTTAATGAAGTATCTCAAAATATGCATGGATCTCTCTGTAGCATCAAGTTTACATGGCATCAAAATTACAGTAGAACAGGGACTAAAATCAGCAACATCACGATGCCTAGTTTGCATGCTTGTGCTAGTCACCACATTGATCACAAAAATACATGGTAAGCACCTATGTAAAGAAGAAATTGCATAGATCAAAACACATGAAGACATCAACCTCATAGGATGCACACATCAATCATGGCAAAAATGACAAAAGATCTCGTTCTCATAACAGACAACAGAAAACATCATGAAGCACTCTTACAACGATGATTCAGGCATCAAGATGACCTCAAATGAATATGATGCAATAGAATAAAATGATGGACTCGTCGAGGCGAACAATTTGACATATTACACGCACAAAACGGAGCTACGGATGTAGAGTTACGGCATGATGAACATTGCATGAAAATTACTGCAGATTCGGGGACTTGGCAGAATTTTACCCTCCGAAAAGTCAACGGGACAGAGCGGTTCGGGACGGAGAGATCCGGGACGAGGCGCGGCGTTTGGATGGCGGGGCTGATGGATCTCGTCCAGCTCCACCGGATCCGGCCGGAGCTCCGGCGAGGTGAACTCCGGCGAGCGGCACGGGGCGCGGAGGAGGCCGGAGGGAGGCGCGGTCGCCGGAGGAGGCGGCGGCGGCGGATCGGCCGCGCGGCGGTGCCGGAGGACGACGGGGCCGGGTGCAGGGATGGTCGGCGCTGGGTCCGGCGAGGCACGGCAGGGGCGCAACGGCGACCTCGGCGGGCGCAGGGCTCGCCGACCGGTGGGGTCGCGGAGGCGCGGGGCGTCGGAGGAGAGTCCCGGCGAGGCGCCGTGGCGGGGGGCACCAGCGCCGGTGCTCGGCGGTGGAGCGGATCGGGGCGGCGACGCACATGGTCGGCGGCGGCGAGACAAAGGCGGCGGAGGACGGACGCGCGGCAGCGCGGGGCCTCCGGCGCGGGGCAGCGGAGCTGCGCACGGGCCCGGTCGCGGCCCGGGACGGGCCTCCCGTGGGCCGGGCGGGCCGCGGCGGCGCGCCGGGAGAGAGAGAGCCAGCAGGGACAGGTGGCAGGAGGCGATTGGATGAGGGGGCGGCGGCGGACATGTCCAGCCGGGGATGGACATGTCCGGCGCGGCGCAGAGGAGAAAAACTAGGGTTTCGTCTGCAATTTTTCGGGGGAGGCCACATATTTATAGGTAGAGGGAGCTAGGAGAGTCCAAATGAGGAGCGGTTTTCGGGCACGCGATCGTGATCGAACGAACGAGAGCATGGAGGGGAGTTAGGTGGGTTTTGGGCCACTTTGGAAGGGGTGTTGGGCGGCAAAGAGAAGGGGGCTTTTACGGTTACCCAGTTAACCGTTGGAGTACCAAAGACCTCCAAATGGCACGAAACTTGACAGGCGATCTACCGGTGCTATACCAAGGCCACATGGCAAGCCTCGGTCCATTCCGAGAAAGTTTAACACCCACTCACAACAAGAGACGAAAAGGGGAACACCGGAGGGCATAGGAGTGCCGGATTGCAAAACGGACAACGGGGAAAAGGCTCGGATGCATGAGACGAACACGTATGCAAAATGAAATGCACATGATGACATGGCAAAATGCAACACACAATCAAATGACATGGCAACGACGGCGAATAACTGGCAGACACCTGGCACAACGAAACCGGGGCGTTACAACACTCCTCCACTAACAAGAGATCTCGTCCCGAGATCTTAGGACCGAGACAGGAGAGAAAAGGGATGAGGTGTAACTAGAACTCAAGAGAAGAAGCAAAGAATCGAGAGCACTCGTGAAGAAGAGAGGAACGACGAGAATGACGAGAATCAAAAGCTCACGGAATCAGATAGATTATGAAAGCACTCCGGTTAGAACGAGATAAGAAACGAATAAGACTGAAAGGATTTAGGAAGCACTCCGGCTGAACATGGAAAGAATAGAACACGAACTTCACAAGATGGAATTACACTTGACGAGAAGAACAAAACAATGCCTCCGGAAGAATTGAAAGAGAAATGAAAAGAACTTAGAAGGAAGGGTTGACTGGAGTTGTTGATAAAATCAACAACGAAAGAATAAGCTTGTTGTGAACTTGTGGAAAACATCTCAGAAATTATGAGGTGATAACCAGCCGCAAACGGAAATGATTGGATAGCTGAGAAGAACGAAGAAATGCAAAACTCCACTTCAAAAGAATATGGAGAATTAATTGCACTTTGAGATGCGAGAAGAAAAGATACTTGAACTCCAACAACAAGAATCTTGATGAGCACTTTAAGAATGAATTAAATCATGAAGAACCACCATGAAGAATTCCGGTGACAAAAGGATGATGAGATAGAATGTAAGATGAAATAATAAGATGAGCATTGTGATGATTTAGATGGAGGTTCCGACAAGAAGGCCGAGGAAATTGAACTCCGGAAAAGAAAAGATGAAAACACTTGGAACTAGAATTTATTCAACAAGAACAAACTCCGAAGGAAAAGGGATTACTCACTTGGATGAAATAAGAATAAGATTTATTGTATGCTTATCCTTCATCAAACTAAATGGATGACAAGCAATGGATTTTTACATACTACTTATTCTTCTTAAAAAGGATTGAGAAGGAACATGTCGCAAACTTGAGAAGGTCTTCATGAACCACCGGTAGGATTGAAAGAACGAATGGATTGAAATGATAATCAAAGAAAAAGAATCTTGAACGAACCACCGTAAGAATTCGAAAATGACTGATGAAAGAGACTGAATCACCGGGAAGAATTAGAAGAACCAATAAGCTAGAGGGGATTTAGATGTAAAAGAACACAGAAATCATGAGCTGATTAAAGAGCACTTGAACGAAGCACCGGGATAATTAGAGGACGATAGCTGGAATGATGGCCTCCGGTGAAAATAAACGGGAAAAACAACTCCTGAAATACTCCGGATGGGTAAGAAAGAATATCTGACAAACTAAAATAAATGGAGAGGATAGCATGTAGCTAGAACCACGAATCTTCGGGAGAACAGACAAGGTTGAGAGGAAAAAGAACTCTTCTTCGGTCTTCAGATATCGATGGGAAACACCACAAAATTACTGAGATACTCCGGGAGAATGAAAAGCGAAGAGGTTGATCCAACAATGAAAATGATTTGTAATCGATCTTGGAGAAGACATGTGACTGATGAAATTCATACTTACGTCACACTTGAAAAGAATTGAGAACAACTTCGGGGAATAAGAAGAGTCAGGTAAGATCCTGGGAAAAAACCTGTGGGTTAGGGCCCACAGAAGAGAAAACACCGTTGAAAAAGGATTGTTGAACCGATAGATGAAGCACCGGAACAATTGAAACATTTGAATGAGGTGACGACCTCGAATTAATTCAAACATAGACGAATCTCCTGAGATGTCTTGAACACTCCGGAAGGATAAAATGGCAAGAGGCAAACGAGCAAGAAGAACACTTCGAGGAAAAGAATATGATCAACCCGAAAAAACTTGAATTGAGTCCACCGGAGAAGAGATGAAGATTGTCGAACAAAATGAGAATTCACCGGTCGAAATGATTGATGGAAGACTGAAGAGGATCCACACGAATGAGATAGATGGTCAAGAGAGAGACAAACTCCGGGAAGAAAAAGGGTGGGAGGGCGGGAAAACAAAGACAACTTGGAAGGGAAACCGACGAATATCTTGAAGATAAAACACCGGTTGAAATCATTGAGGAAAGAAAGCAAAGACTTCGCACGAGTAGGATGGATACTCGATTACGGACTCCGGTTCCGAGAAGAAGAAGGGGTGGGAGGGTGGGAAAAGAAAACAACTGAGGATTGAATCAAATATGAAGAGGCTCGAGTCGACTTGACGAGAAATGCACCGGATGCAAAGAGCGGAGAAACAACGATCGGAAAAACCAACTACGTGATCCTAAAGAAAAATTTGAATGGGAAGAGGAGTAATTCAAAACACCTACGTCAAGATTCCTGACCAGAGCGACGAAGGGGCAGAGGAGTAAAAAGAATTCCTACTCTCCGATATAACTAGACTCCGAAATTAGTTTTTTTTCTAGGCTCAACAACGGCCAAACTACACGATCAATCAAGGGGGCTCCTAAGGTCGGTCTAGGCTCTGATACCACTTGTCACGCCCAATATGCGACCCTATCCAAAAGGAACTCGAAGGTCCCACCAAGGATAGACCCGCATATTGAAACGCTTTTGCAAGGTGGATATCATTACATCAACATTACATAATAGATGGGGATACATACTTGAGGCATACATTGCCACACGGATACAACATCACAATACGTAAGATCAACATCCGACTACGGATGAAACACAAACAGATACTCAAATGACATCCACCCTGCTAGCCCAGGCTGCCGACCTGGAACCTATCCCCTGATCGAAGAAGCAGAAGAAGAACTCAACGCAAGCAAGCATCGCTCTCGCATCATGATCATCATACAACCTGTACCTGCAACTGTTGTTGTAGTAATCTGTGAGCCACGAGGACTTAGCAATCCCATTACCATGGGTATCAAGACTAGAAAAGCTTAAATGGAAAGGCAGGGGTAAAGTGGTGAGGCTGCAGCAGCGACTAAGCATATATGGTCGCTAACATACGCAAATAAGAGCGAGAAGAGAGCAAAAGGAGTGGTCGTGAAACTAGTAATGATCAAGAAGTGATCCTAAACTCCTACTTACGTCAATCATAACCCAGAAACCGTGTTCACTTCCCGGACTCCGCCGAAAAGAGACCATCACGGCTACACACGCGGTTGATGCATTTTAATTCGGATCTGGTGTCAAGTTATCTACAACCGGACATTAACAAATTCCCATCTGCCTATAACCGCAGGCACGGCTTTCGAAAGATTATACCCTGCAGGGGTGTCCCAACTTAGCCCATGACAAGCTCTCGCGATCAACGAAGGAATAGACCTTCTCCCAGGAAGACCCGATCGCACTCGGAATCCCAGTTTACAAGACATTTCGACAATGGTAAAACAAGACCAGCAAGACCGCCCGATGCGCCGACAATCCTGATAGGAGCTGCACATATCTCGTTCTCAGGGCAACACTGGATGAGCAATCCGCAGACCTCAAGTTTCCCTGAGGGGGCGCTGCAAAGGGCTCCAGTTTGGACCAACACTTAGACAAGCACTGGCCCGGGGGGGCTATAATAAAGATGACCCTTGGGTTGGCCGACCCAAGGGAAAGGGTAGGTGGTGGTGAGGCAAATGGTAAAACCAAGGTTGGGCCTTGCTGGAGGAGTTTTATTCAAAGCGAACTGTCAAGGGGGTCCCATAAATCACCCGACCGCGTAAGGAACGCAAAATCCGGGAACATAACACCGGTATGACGGAAACTAGGGCGGCAAGAGTGGAACAAAACACTAGGCAAAAGGCCGAGTCTTCCACCCTTTACCAAGTATATATATGCATTAATAATATAAGAGATATTGTGATATCCCAACCAAAATCCTGTCCACCATGGAGAAATCTTCAACTTCACCTGCAACTAGCAATGCTATAAGAGGGGCTGAGCAAAGCGGTAACATAGCCAAACAACGGTTTGCATAGAAAAGGTGCCAAAGGTTAGAGGTTCATGGCAATATGGGAGGCTTGATGAGCAAAAGATAGGTAACGCAGCATAGCGATAGAACGAAGCAACTAGCATAGCAATGATAGTAGTGAGATCCAGGGTAGCGGTCATCTTGCCTAAAATCCCGCAAGGAAGAAGAACGAATCCATGAAGAAGATGAACGGATGAAGCAGAACCAACAGTAGACGAACGAATCCTCACGATCGCAACGAAACAGGAACTATCGAAAAGAAGAACACAACATAGTAAACACACAACACATGAACATGACATGATGCACAACAAGCATGATGCATGACCAAGCTACATGTAGCTACTTATGGCAAGAGATAATGCAAACAAGAGCAACACATCAAGGCAAGTTTAAATGAGGCCGGGAACAACATATAACGATTCCGGTAAGTCCTCATATGCAGATTTCGAAGTTGGTCCAGATCTGAATAAACCTTATGTTCAAGTTGTTAAACATCAAGTTAAGATGCACAAAGATGATCTACACGATATTCTAGTCAAGTTACATATAAAGATCATCTAGTTCGGAGCTACGGCCTAGAAGATATGAGCAAAACAAGTTAAACATGGCACTGATGCAAAATGCATACAAACATCAAGCAAACACCTCAAAACATGGATGCAACCTGATAATCTGAAACTACATGCAATTCTAAGCAAGTTTCATATAAAGCACACTCAAAACGGAGCAACGGTTCAACACACACACATGAAACAAGTTTAAAGGACAAGCTGTCCAAAACAGCAACTAGGCATATTGCAAGCATCAAAACAACATGCTACAGCACCTCAACATGAAAACAAAAGGCATGGGCATGATGTACAGGTAAAGCATGTCAAAACATGAACACTGAACTATCTCCATAAATCAATAGAACATGCTCAAACACACATGGTAAGATTGCAAGGTATAACAATTCAGACTTTGCAGAAAATAACATCAGGTTGCAATGTTTATAGCTATCAAACAACATGTTACAAGAACTTATCATGGCAAACAAAGGCATGGAATGAATCTACTAAACCCATAGAACAAAAGTCCCTTACTGACCAGAAGCCAAAAAGGATCAGAAAATATGATGGCACCCACGTAAACATAGCAAGTTATATTATAGGTTCAAATATGGCAGAAACAGAATTATGAAGGCATGTAAATGAGCTTGTGCAACTCACAACAGAGCAATACATGGCATGGCAAAGCAACCAACAGTAAGAAGACATATTTTTGAAGCTAAGCATGGCAATAGCAAGGTCATAGGGTGCATGGATCACTAGGAAAACACATGGAAACAACTGAACTTAATGTTAACAGCCTGACAGCAACATTATCAAGCAACTTTGGAGCAAAGAAACAACAAGCTACAGCAATCTATAAATGCAACCAGGGGCATGGATGGACAGATGATGACATGTAGATAAAAACATGTTTATAGAACATCTCCAGATTATGCCTAGAATGATTAGTAGCAACATGTTTATATAGCATCACGAAATAACAGATTCAGCCTAGCAAAACAGCAACATCATGAACCCTACTTAACAAGCTCGATTCACTCACCACAAGTCATTGCATGACAAGATAAGCATAGCATCATCAAGAATACATGTTTGTGAAACAAACCAAGCCAAGAACAAGCCCATAGCATGCAAGGATCAACTATAGCAAGCTTGGCCAAATTGAATAGCACGTAAACAATCTGCCAGGAAACATTTTGAAGCAAAAGTAGAGCACTAATGAAGACATGCTAGACTACTCCATAATTGCAACAAATGGCATTAATGGATAGACAATAACCTATTGTTCAAAACATCCTTACTGAAGTATCTCAAAATATGCATGGATCTCTCTGTAGCATCAAGTTTACATGGCATCAAAATTACAGCAGAATAGGGACTAAAATCAGCAACATGACGATGCCTAGTTTGCATGCTTGTTCTAGTCACCATATTGATCACAAAAATACATGGTAAGCACCTCTGTAAAGAAGACATTGCATAGATCAAAACACATGAAGACATCAACCTCATAGGATGCACACATCAATCATGACAAAAATGACAAAAGAGCTCGTTCTGATAACAGACAACAGAAAACATCATGAAGCACTCTTACAACGATGATTCAGGCATAAAGATGACCTCAAATGAATATGATGCAATAGAATGAAATGATGTACTCGTTGAGACAAACAATTTGACATATTACACGCACAAAACGGAGCTACGGATGCAGAATTACGGCATGAGGAACATGGCATGAAAATTAATGCAGATCCGGGGACTTAGCAGAATTTTACCCTCCGAAAAGTCAACGGGACGGAGCGGTTCGGGACGGAGAGATCCGGGACGAGGCACGGCGTTTGGATGGCGGGGCTTGTGGATCTCGTCCAGCTCCACCGGATCCGGCCGGAGCTCCGGCGAGGTGAACTCCGGCGAGCGGCACGGGGCGCGGAGGAGGCCGGAGGGAGGCGCGGTCGCCGGAGGAGGCGGCGGCGGCGTATCCGGCCGCGGCGGCGCCGGAGGACGACGGGGCCGGGCGCGGGGATGGTCGGCGCTGTGTCCGGCGAGGCACGGCAGGGGCGCAGCGGCGACCTCGGCGGGCGGCGGGGCTCGCCGGCCGGTGGGGTCGCGGAGGCGCGGGGCGTCGGAGGAGAGTCCCGGCGAGGCGCCGTGGCGGGGCGGCACCGGCGCCAGCGCTCGGCGGCGGAGCGGATCGGGGCGGCGACGTGCAGGGTCGGCGGCGGCGAGACGAAGGCGGCGGAGGACGGACGTGCGACGGCGCGGGGCCTCCGGCGCGGGGCGGCGGAGCTGCGCACGGGCCTCCCGTGGGCCGGGCGGGCCACGGCGGCGTGCGTGGAGAGAGAGAGCCGGCGGGGACAGGTGGCAGGAGGCGATTGGATGAGGGGGTGGCGGCGGACATGTCCGGCCGGGGACGGACATGTCCGGCGCGGCGCAGAGGAGAAAAACTGGGGTTTCGTCTGCGATTTTTCGGGGGAGGCCACATATTTATAGGTAGAGGGAGCTAGGAGAGTCCAAATGAGGAGCGGTTTTCGGCCACGCGATCGTGATCGAACGACCGAGAGCATAGAGGGGATTTAGGTGGGTTTTGGGCCACTTTGGAAGGGGTGTTGGGCTGCAAAGAGAAGGGGGGTTTTACGGTTACCCGGTTAACCGTTGGAGTACCAAACGACCTCCAAATGGTACGAAACTTGACAGGCGGTCTACCAGTGCTATACCAAGGCCACTTGGCAAGCCTCGGTCCATTCCGAGAAAGTTTAACACCCACTCACAACAAGAGACGAAAAGGGGAATGCCGAAGGGCATAGGAGTGCCGGATTGCAAAACGGACAACGGGGAAAAGGCTCGGATGCATGAGACGAACACGTATGCAAAATGAAATGCACATGATGACATGGCAAAATGCAACACACAATCAAATGACATGGCAACAAAGGCGAATAACTGGCAGACACCTGGCGCAACGAAACCGGGGCGTTACAAAACCACACAAAGTTCCCTTGGACACGTACCTGTAACTGAAGTAATTCTGTAAGGGCTCATTTGGCTTGCATGAGTCTTAAAATGTAGGGATAGGAAAAACACCGGAATAGGATAGGAAACTGCGCATGGTAAACAGAGCATTTGTAAACACAGGATTTATGTCAACTTGGGTGTTTGGTTTATAGGAATTGGAAGAGCAGAGGAATGCAAAGAAACATGGCCAAAATAAAGTGAAACCATATGAAAGCGTGTACAGAATGTTATTCTGGCACTAATGCACTTGATCTTGTTTTCATGCATAGGATTTTGAAAAGTAGATCCAGGTGGATGTTTTGCTTCATTCCTTTCAACAAAATGCATGAATAATTGACTAGTAGAGTGCCATTGGAAAATTCCCTATTGCTATGTTTTTCTGTTGAACCAAAATAGACCTAATGGATCGACGTGAATGTATAGTAATAAGTGATGCAACAAGTGTAGAACCTCTTTGCCGTGGCCATGTTGACCTTAACATCATTGGATTGGTCGCTGAAGCAGTTGAGGCAGAGGTGGCTGTCGGAGGTAGGGCTGGAATCCGAGCCGAGTCGAGCCAGCTCGGCTCGACTCGCTAAAGCTCGTTTCATTAACGAGCTAACTCGACTCGACTCGTTACTATAATGAGTTCAAATCCAAGATTGGCTCGACTCGTATAACTCGCCAGCTGGCTCGTTTAGCTTGTTAAGCTCGTTAAGGATATGGACATAAAACCTTACCAATAAGATAAAAATGAACATTGTTCATGAAGATTGTACATGTTTAATATGTACATTTTACATTCACAAGTAATCATTTTTTTCATATTTGTAGCACAGTTGGGCCTTGTGTTGTGTGCCTAGGATGCATGGTGTTTAGTTCATCTCTTGTAACGAGCCTAACGAGTTACACGAGTACTCGTGAGATTGGCTCATTTAACTTGGGTCTATAAACTATCTTAAACTAAAGCTCGACTCGACTCGTTATTCTTCGAGTTCAAGTCGATTCGAGCTGAGTCTCGAGTTACTCATTTAGCTCACGAGCTTCGAGCTTTTTTTCCAGCCCTAGTCGGAGGTGTGGAGTAAGATCCGAGGAATCTATAGACGGCGTACAGGGCACTGCTCTGTTGTGATGGATCGTTCTGTCGTTGGAGCAGCTCTGGTGAGCCGTAAGACGTCAAGGCTGAAGTAGCACAAGACAGACATCGTCAATCTCAAGTGGGATTCTAATAGCATCTCCAATAGATGATGTAAAATTTACATCACCAAAAACCACCTGACTACAACAGATGAGGTAAAAACTGTTGACTCTGAACTTAACTGTCGAAACTGAAATTTACTGTGGAACCTGAATGCTACTGTCGAAACTTAATGCAATGGTAGCAGAGAGGTGCTTGACATGTAGTTTAGGGAGGGCCTGCAGTTCATCTTCAACCTGCACCCCCCCTGAGCCGCCAGCCACCACCGGCCGAACCGCCGGCCCCAGCGCCGCCTCGCCGCCCTGAAACAACTCCCTACTGCCGCCCCGGCCAGCCCTCTAGGCCCCCCGCCCCCACCCTGAACCCTAAGATAGATAGCGGGGTACCTCTCCAGCGAGCCCCCGTCCCTGCATGCTGGTGGTTCTTCCTTAACTCCGGCAAGCAAGGGGGAGAGCTGCAGCAGCAGCGCGAGCGAGCGAGCGAGCCGGAGTAGCAGCAGCTGGGCGAGCGAGCATTCGAGCGAGAGCCGGAGTAATAGCAGCAGCAGCGCAAGCGAGCGAGCGAGCGAGAGCCGGAGCAGCAGCAGCATCAGATCCAGCTGGTATGGATGCCGTCGCCGAAGGGGCCTCACACTGGGGGAGAGCCGCCGTGGAGATGTCACTCGTGGCGCCGGCTTCAAGGTAGCCGCTCCATGGGGGTGCGCAATGGAGCAGTGTCGGCGTCGGGAGGTCAAGTTAAGGAGAAGGTGCGATGCGATGAGTGTACCACCTCTTTGGTGGCGCCGAGTAGGCCTCGGCTTCGTCCGAGGAGTCGGTGAGGATGCTGCGATTCTGGTGGAGCAGGTTAAGGCGGCACTGCAGGGATGGAGCAGCCATGATAGATGAGACGATCGTCGGAGCATCTCCTTGGAGATGGAGGACGGGGCGGCTGAAGCGGCGGAACGACGATATGGACGACGGATCCTCATCCGGGGAGGTGGACGAGGGACGCCGAGCTGTTGCGGTGGACGACGTCGTTGGGGAAGAAGCTCCGGCTGGGCAGTGGTGAGGTGGTGGACGGAGGAGGGTGGGGTTTCGCGGCTAGAGTAGAGAGGTTATGGCGGCCTGGGATTTCGAATGGCGAAAATAGGGCGATGGGAGGGGGTCAAGCATGACTTAGGGACGCGCTTGTCCAAAATGTAGGGTGTGTTACAGAAGTACCCCCACCGATTTGAACTAGCGTCCCTTTCGGCTCAATGTTAGAAGGGGGATTTCGCCTGTCGGGATTTGGCAGTTGGAGGGAGTTTTAGCGCGCGTTGTAATTTCGGGATAGCAAGGCGCGGGTTGTGAAGGCGTCAATTTTGGGAGCACGATATCTGAATTTTCGGGATATAACAAGGCGCGCGTTGAATTTTAGGGACAAGCCTAACGTGTGGTAATATTGTACTTGTATGTACCAAATCAATTCGCTCTTCCCTCAACCAAAAAGAAAACGTAAAAATTTAAACTATTCACACCACACAAAGAGAGAGTCTTGGCCCGTTTTACTATACAAATGCTATTCAAAGCTACTCCCTCCTTCCATCTATATAGGGCCTAATGCATTTTCCGATGCTAACTCTAACCAAATATTAGAGCAATAATATATGACATGCAACTTACACAAAGCACACCGTTAAATTCGTCTGTGAAAGGTTCTTTCAATGATATAATTTTCACACATTGTGCATGTCATGTACTATTAATCTTGTCAATAGTCAAAGGCGGTCTTTAAAAACTCATTACGCCCTATATAGAGGGAAGGAGGGAGTATGAATCCATGTTATGTCCAATTAAATTTTTTCGCTTGCTGTATAATGCATGTAACCTACTCATACCAACATTTAGTGCATCCCAAATGTCTATACTACCGCTGCAATTCGAACTAAATTTGAATTTGTTTCTCTATTTCAATAAGAATCTACAATCATGATTGTTGCCAACTTCAACCATCATTCGTGTATTACCTTAATAACACACCACATGATTACTATAGAGATAGATATGAACTATGTGTACTACATGAACTCAAATTCTATTTTTTGAATACACTTGATGTTGATTCCAAATAATTGATGTACTAACTATATATTCATAATCTAAACCATGTTCCATACGTACACCGTGTTTATCACACAAAGTATAGTGCCCCGCCCCCTACATTATGACAAGTATTTAGGCCTGAGCTGCAAAAGCCACACATTAGCCCAAATTATAATCAATGTTCTACATTATGATATCTTCTTCAAGTATCCGTATCCACTTTTTTATAATGAATTATGATCTTTGTTCGTCTTTTACACCTTCACGATCCTCTTCTATTTGTAGCTAGCTAGCGCTAACTTTCTATCGTGCATGCACACGCCCGCCCCCCTCTCACACACCCTTAGCGTCCCCTCAATCGTGCACGTTCATTATTTCTCTTTAGGTCGTCCACCAGCGGTGTGTGTAGGCCCCCGGCTCCTTCTTTCCGGCATAGACCGGTCGATATACCTCTCTAGCCAAGTGTGCCTACAACAAACACATATATACTTCCCCTCTTCTCTTCTCATCGTCCATGCCCCCCTATGTCCAATACGATTCCACGCAGGTGCACACTCCCGCCCCTCTTTTCATTGATCACATACTCGCACACTCCTCCCCCCTTGACATGTAGGTCTCTCGCACCACCTCCTAGCCACACCTTCTCCCCCTGTCTGCCTCTCCGAACCTTTGCTTCTAACACATGCAGGCGTGTATATGAACTGATCTCCCTATATATAGCCAGGTCGACTATAATTTGTTTTCACCAAGCACCAATACACTTACCTCGCTAGTTATGTCTCTCCTTTTCTCGGACACATGACGCTTGATCTTCCTATGTAGTTACGTATGCTTACCACAACCATATATTCTCCCCTCATCATCCTTGAATACCTCCCGACCCGTCTCTCACATGCACGTGCATAGACAGACGGACATCCCCCGCCCTCTCTTATTGATATTGCACTCATACCCTCCGTTTGTCTAACAGGCCTCTCCCACCATTTGTGAGACGCCGCTCCACCACCAACCCTCGGACGCTCTACCTTTGTCTTTTCCCAACCTTATTCCTCTGCTACACATATTCATGGATGTCGATCAATCTCCCTCAATACATAGCTAGGTCTCTCTCCTTCCCCACACATATACTAGTCGATCGGTCTCTACCCCCTCCCCCCCCACACACACTGATGGTCGAACATTGTAGGTAGGTATCCATGCCACGGAGAAAAACTGCACCTCTGCCCTCTCAAATTCCAGTAGGCCAGCCGCCCTGTATCTTTGACGTGGGCAAACACAAATTCGATGGCACTCTTTATCGATCGCGCAGCCACACACTTCATCCCTGTTTTCTATCCTATCGATATCTCACGTCCATGACTCCATTTCACACACATTGCATATGTTACGTTTTTCTGATTGAGATATCATCAACACATTGCCTCTGTTTCGCACAAACCATCTCTCTCACACCCACCCACGTACGTACCTGCACCTAAAGAAGAAGTGCACGCAGGACGCACGTACTCACGTCTCGTCCCGGCCACACCCACGCGGGTACACGGTGGAGTTTGTTTTTGTACGAAAAGGCAGCCCACGTGATAATTTGACGCGTGTAGCGGTTGTTTACTCGAAGGAGGGTCGGGTACCATGCCTAGACGGAACAAAGTTTGACTTGACGCATTATCAATAAATAAAGTTATATATTCCTCAATGGCACGTATAGAATATAAAATGATTGCTATGGGAAAAATGGAAAAATGGGTTTATCTCTCGTCACACCATCTCACACAAGGGCGCCGTGGCCTCTCTCTCTTAGCGTTGGTCAGTGATCCGGCCGCATCCCATCCACCGGCGGAAAGGGAGGATGTGTATCATCTCTCCGTTCGACGGTGTTGAGGCAGCACGTCCCGATCTGCGGTACCCGCCATTCTCTCTGACCAAGCTCCGGCGCGGTAGGGCCTTCGCCACTGGCTCGCTAGTGCAGTATGGGTAGATCCCGGCCACCGATGCCCTCCTAGTAACATCCCGACAACCCTCAGGTACAACTTCCTCCGGCCTTGCTCCACTGCCCATCTTCCCACGTTGCTGCTTGTGGATCTTCTTTAGTTGTTTGCTTAAATCGTATCTCGCCCGGCGTACTTTCCATCTTACAATCTCCTCCTCAAACCATTTTTGATAAACCACCATGTGCTATCTTTCCCTTATTACATGGAACATGCTTCTTTTTTGTCGGTGTATGTGTCTTCAACTCGTGTTATTGGGCAGTAATTGTTTCCATTCGACCTCCTTTTGCAAACAGGGCTATCCATTTTCACCTTGTTGCTATTGCGACCTTTTGGTAACTGCACAAATCACTTTTCTAAAGAGTGTTTTGTGCAGTTCCGCCAAAATGTCACACGGGCAACATTTTTACATTTCTGTGGGACCGCGGAAAGGGAGATTGGTTTTGCTATCCTCCTCATCCAACTCCGTGCCTAATCTTCTCCAACAAGAAGTTAGTCCTAAAGAAGGATCGTAGAGGTGATCGACTTCTATTTATGTGTGTTATGTTTCATCATCTAGTTCCACTATTATTGTAATCACACTGACTGGATATCTTTGCAAACAGGGATGGTCTGCTCGATTTTAGTGGAGCTGTACAAAATGATCGGATTGTGGTGTCCTTCATACACCTCTTTTTTGGCTACAGAGCTGTCAGTGTACAAAAAGAGGGGTACACTTTTTGTACCCCTATAACTGTGCACGGGCAGTCCGAGCCACGGACACCACCGCACCGGGCAAGGAAAGGGAGGTGAGCCAAGGTAAGGCCGAAGCTCGAAAGAAGCAGAACAACGCCAAGACCAAGACCACAAAGAGCGAAGGGGACGAAGCGGACTCCCCCGGTAAGATCCTTGCCGGGGGGCGGTTTTATCAAATCCGGCAAGACCCTTGATGTGGCAGCATGCCCCACACCACGGAGCGAATCACCCTTGAGTTCATTA
Source organism: Triticum aestivum (assembly GCF_018294505.1). NCBI lineage: Eukaryota > Viridiplantae > Streptophyta > Magnoliopsida > Poales > Poaceae > Triticum > Triticum aestivum. The sequence continues at coordinate 510,466,508 of NC_057804.1, forward strand.
CCCCCGTGGGGCAAGGATTCGGGAGACATCCCCGTGGTGGCGTGCAGATCTTTGTGAAGACATTCAAGATCAGATACACACTATAGAAGATGACGACCCTTGGCGGGATCCCAGCCAAGGGGGACCACAAGGCCCCCGGCAAGAGCCTTGCCGGGGATAATAGCGGGCGCCACGGCAAGACCCTTGTCGGGGCCCCGGCACTTGCCAGGGACACCCGTAGGGCCACCATCAGGCCCACGCCAATTCCAACCTCTACCACCGTTCGCATGTAGCTGCCGACCCAACCAGTTGGGCAGGCACCTGCGTGGTAGCAAGCGGATCTTCATGGAGACCCACTGCTGTGCCACCTCAGCTACCTGCCTGCCTACATGGCGCCACGGGCACCGCTGGCCAGGGCGCGTGTCGACGCGAAGGGATCGGCGACGGACAAGACTGGGCTCTCCCCGCCCCCGATAAAGCAAGGACACCTAAGCACGACGCATTAAATGCGCCTTATCATGTAATGCGAGGGATAAACTCGTATCACTGTGCCCTTTCCACCTCCTGTGTGCCACTGTGGCAACCCCTTTTCCCTATAAAAGGAGGCCCAAAGCGACCAGGAGGGGGATTCGGCTTTTTAGTGCTCCTCACGCCCCATGACTAGCTCAAGAACATAGATAAACAAATCATCAAGGCAGGAGTAGGGTTTTACGCATCCTCGCGGCCCGAACCAGGATAAAGAACCCGTGTGCTATCTGTTTGATCCACCCTTCTCACAACCCCGCGCCCCGCAACCGTAGTAGGGATTCTCGTGATCCCATAGTTGTCGCCCTCGCACCAACATCTTTGGCGCGCCAGGTAGGGGGCGCAGTCGTGAGAATCGGCTCTAGCAGTTAGTTCGACGCTTCTTCATCGTCATGGCACCCAAGAAGAAGATGACGGTGGCGGTTGGCTCGTCTGGGGCCGGACATTCCGTCCCAACGCGGGTGTGCAGCGGATCGGTCGCGGAAAGGACCCAGGGCACCGTTCGTGAACACCAACACCATTCCAGCAGCCGAAGTTTGGAAGGCGGCGATGTTCGTGTGCCTGATAATGGGCCGCACGCCACCAAATCCAAAGACGGAGCCAGGCTCTCCGCGGGTGGCGTGGGGCCTTCCAGGATCGCTGCCACCCCGCCCGAAGGTGACGCGAGAGCTTCCAAGACTCCCACGCTGACACCGACGACGTGCTCCTCTCAAGCGGTGTGCGACGAACGCAGTAATCACGCCGAGGACCCCGGGCATCGCCGCGGAAAGAGCCCCGAGCGCCATTCCCGGGATTTAGAAGACCTGCCTGCCCGCTGAGGCGCTGGTGAAGATGGCGTGCGACCGCGGGGTTGTGATGGAACTCCTTCTGACATGGTCAGAAGTCGAAGCGCGTTGCGATTTGTGTAGGTTTCGCCGCCACCGACGCCAGCAGAAGCCCTAGCGCGCGTGCATTTGCTCCTCGATTTCCCTCCCACTACGGGGAAAGTCGACGAATGGAGAGCCACTGTCCGAAGCCTTGTTGCGATGGCCAACAAAGACGAACTGAGTCCGGTGGAGCCCCCGGGTCGACGCTCTGACGGAGTCCCATGCACCAGTGGCAGGAGAGCCAGCGGCGCCGCGACCATGGTGCACTCGCCTCCTCCACGCTCGGAACCGCGGACGCCAGCCCGTCGCGATGTCATGGGCAACAAGATCTCTGTAGCATCGTCCGACCCGTAGGCCCACTGTGACCAGCGCCAAGTTCTTCGGGAACGAGAACACGAAGACGCTTGAACCACTATCGAGCGCCGGCGCGGAGCGCGCCACCAATCAGACAGGCGAGCAGGGCCTGCTGTGAGCCGCCCAGCACTGGGGAGCCCTGGAGGCCTACCTTACGAGGTAGGCTGTCCGGCTTTTACCCGTGAGCTGCGGCAGTTCCAGTGGCCCACTCACTGCACCTTCAAACCCGACGTGGGCGAAAATTATGGTGGCAAGACCCATCCGTCCGAGTTCCTCAGCGTCTACACCATCATGATGCAAGCTGCCGGAGCCCGCGACGATAAGGTGCTTGCGAGTTACTTTCCGTTGGCTCTTAAACCCAATGCCATGTCATGGTTGATGCACTTGCCGGTAGACTCTATTTCCTCCTGGTCGGACTTGTGCCACGAGTTCATGGGCGCCTTTACTGGAGGCCACCAAGCCCATGGCCAAGCAAGCGACCTGCACGTCATTCCCCAGAAGGGAGGCGAGAGTCTCCGCAAGTATATTCATAGGTTCAGCCGGGTACAGTACAATATCCCTGACGTTCACCCTGCCGCCATCATCAGTGCGTTCCACCAGAACGTGCGTAACCGCAAGATGCGCGAAGAGCTGGCAATGAACAAGGTGAGAGATGTAGCAGAACTCTATGTTCTTGCTGACAAATGTGCCCGAGCCGAAGAGGGGAGGAAGTACCCTGGCGAAGATGCCGGCGTGGAAACCAACTCCTCAGATGAGGATACTGCCGCCCCGGCGAAGAAAGGCCGGCGACGCAACAGGAAGTGCAAAGGAAAATCCATGCTTGCCGTCGAGGGATCCGAAGACGTCGGCTCCACCAAGAAAACCATGGCAGATGACCCCGGCAAGGGGGTTGCCGAGTGTGTTGCCTGCCAGGCTTTGGCGGCTGTCGAGAAGCCGGGACACTCCGACAAGCGATACTGCAAGATCTATCACACCAAGGGCCATGCTCTCCAGGACTGCCGACAGGTTGAGCTCCTCGCTGAGAAGCAGAGGGCTGATTATGAGAGGCGGGACAAGGAGAAAGGCCAAGACAGTGCTGAGGGGTCCGGCAAGAAGCGTGACAGCCAGGCGGGCCGTTGCCGCAAGGATAAGCAATAGGAGAGGCCTGCCCGGGGCCGTGACAGAAAGCCAGAAGATGACGATCACGGAGAGGACGACGAGTCCGGCGACCAAGAGTTTCATTAAGCTACAGAGGCCATGTGCATCGACGGCGGTGCCTCGCTGCACACTTCTCACCGCCGGCTCAAACAGTGGGCGCGAGAGATTACAGCGGCAGAGCCGTCGTTTGATGCCCAAAGGCCACTGAAGTGGTCCAGCACACCTATCATTTTCGACACTGAGGACCACCCTGATCGCACTACTGCGGTCGGGTGCTTGCCATTGTTGGTTTCACCAACAATACGTAACCTCAAGGTGACGAAGATGCTAGTCGATGGTGGGGCCGGTCTGAACTTGATCTCGCCTGCTGTGATTGAGAAACTGCAGATTCCTGATGGAGACCTCGAAGAGACGGGCACGTTTCAGGGGGTCAACCCGGGGAGAAGCCAACCAAAGGGAAAGGTCATGCTGCCCGTGACTTTCGGAAGCGACCTGAACTTCAGGACGAAGAGGATCGTGTTTGATGTTGCCAAGATCCCCTTGCCCTACAACGGGATCCTTCGCTGCCCAGCGCTGGCCAAGTTCATGGCGGCGTAACACTACGCCTACAACACCCTGAAGATGCCAGGACCTATGACGATCATCACCATCCCCTCCGACAAGAAAGATGCGCTGGTTTGCGCTGACCAACTATACCAACAAGCAGTTGCAGCAGCTGCCGCCGCTAGGGCACTTGCTCCTGCCACTGGGACCCCGGGAGGGAAGAAGAAGAAGAAGACCGGTGAGACCTCGGACACCCACTCGGCAAGCGCACCTCTTCGGAGTGTAGCGCTGCCGTCGAGGACGTGCCAGAGAGCTCCACCGGCGGGAACAAGAAGCCCAGGGCCGTACCGCCGGGAACCAAGAAGGTCTCTGTCAATGAGGACGGCACGGGGGGAGCTTTTACCATAAGCTCCACCCTTGACGACAAATAGGAAGACGCGCTCGTCACCTTCCTGCGGGCGAATGTCGATGTGTTTGCATGGCAAGCTTCCGACATCCCCGGTGTTCCCAGGGAGGTGATTGAGCACCACCTTGCTGTCTGCCCTCACGCGCGGCCCGTCAAGCAGAAGGTCAGAAAGCAAGCTTTGGAACGACAAGAGTTCATTACTGAAGAGATCCGGAAACTGGAAGCAGCGGGTTTGGTAAGAGGAGTGCTCCATCCAACGTGGTTGGCCAATCCGGTCGTGGTGCGCAAGGCAAATGGGAAGTGGATACTGTGTATTGATTACACAGATATCAATAAGGCTTGCCCTAAAGACCACTTCCTGTTGCCGCGCATCGACCAGATTGTTGACTCCACGGCTGGGTGTGATCTGCTGTCATTCCTCGACGCCTACTCCGGCTACCACCAGATCTTCATGACAAGAGAAGACGAAGAGAAAACGGCATTCATCACCCCATGTGGTACGTATTGTTTCATGCGGATGCCTTTCGGGTTGAAGAGTGCTGGTTCGGCGTTTGCAAGGGCGGTCCAGATTGGTTTTGAACCCCAACTCCATAGAAATGTGGAAGCTTATATGGATGACATAGTGGTCAAAACCAAGGACAGGGCAACCCTCATACCAGATTTGCAAGAAACATTTGCAAACCTGCGCAAGATCAATCTCAAACTGAACCCTGAGAAGTGCGTCTTTGGCGTCCCGTCCGGCAAGCTTCTCGGGTTCTTGGTGTCACAACGTGGGATAGAGGCCAATCCGGACAAAATCAAAGCTATAGAGCAGATTGAGGCACCCAAGCGAATCAAGGATGTGCGTCGGCTTGCTGGTTGCATCGCCGCCATGGGCAGGTTCATTTCCAAGTCTGCCGAGCGCGCCCTTCCCTTTTTCAAGATCCTGAAGAAGGCGGGCCCGATGGAGTGGACGCCAGAAGCCGAAGCAGCATTGCAAGGTTTGAAGAAGTACCTCTCTTCCGCGCCAATACTAGTTGCGCCTAGGCCGCAGGAACCGTTGCTGCTATACCTGGCGGCAACGGACCAGGTGGTCAGCGCCGCACTAGTGGCACAGAGAGAGGTTGACGACGAGGTTATGGCAGCGGCAGAGCCCGACACCACCAATGCAGAGACGACATGGCCAGATGACGTGCCGCCGAGGAAGAAAATGATGCAGCACCCGGTCTACTTTGTCAGTTCCCTCCTGCAGGGGGCTAGATCAAGGTACTCCGGCATGCAGAAACTGCTCTTCGGCCTTCTTATGGCCTCGAGGAAGCTGCGTCACTACTTCCAGGCACACGAAATCACTGTCGTCACTCGCTTCCCTCTGCAGCGGATATTGCACAATCCGGATGCGACGGGAAGAATTGTGGAATGGGCACTGGAGCTGTCTAGCTTTGGCCTCAAGTTTGAAAGTACCTCGACAATTCAGAGTCGAGTCCTAGCGGAGTTCATTGCAGAATGGACCGCAACGCTTGACGAAGAAGCCCAAGAGACTGCTCTCCCCAGCAAGGAAGCAAGTTGTGATTGGATCATGTACTTTGATGGAGCTTTCTCCTTACAAGGCGCCGGGGCTGGCGTACTGCTTGTCGCGCCCACTGGAGAGCACCTCAAGTACGTGATCCAGATGCACTTCCCCAGGGAGGTGTCAACCAACAATACGGCAGAGTACGAAGGGCTGCTTGCCGGTCTTAGGATCGCGGCGGACCTCGGAATCAAGAAACTCATTGTCAGGGGGGGACTCGCAGCTTGTCGTCAAGCAAGTCAACAAGGATTACCAGAGCCCGTTGATGAAGGCCTACGTCGATGAAGTGAGAAAGCTGGAAGAGCGTTTCGACGGTATACAGGCTGAACACGTTCCCGAGCGGAGAACGATATCGCCGATTACCTGTCCAAACGCGCTGCCCTCAAGCTACCTGTGGAACCAGGTACCTTTGTGCTTCAGCTAACTCAGCCATCCGTTGATCCATCAACAGAGCAGAATAAGAGGAGGAAATCAGGGCCCGGCAAGTACTTTCCCGCCGAGCTCCCCGGAGCCGCCGGCAAGGATGTTGCCGAGGGTACTGAGCCCGCCACGGGACGACTGGCTCCGGCGGAGCGTCAAGCTCTGGCCGTCGAGGCAGCCGCTCCTATAGCGGGGGAAATGCCTTTAGCCCTCTTCGTCGAGCCCCAGGCTCCAGCGTGGGCACAACATACCGTCCGATTCCTCCAAACAGGGGAACTTCCTGAGGAGCAGGAAGAAGCGGAGAAAGTAGCCCGTCGCTCTACCATGTACCAGTTCGTCGATGACGTCCTGTACAGAAAGAGGCCGAACGGTGTGAAATTGAAGTGTATCCCTCGAGAGGAAGGACTGGAGCTGTTGGCGGAGATACACGGAGGCATATGTGGATCCCACATTGGGTCAAGGGCCCTTGCCGGAAAGGCATTCTGGCAAGGCTTCTTCTGGCCCACCGCCCTCCAGGATGCGACGACACTAGTCACCAGGTGTGAAGCGTGTCAGTTCCATTCAAAGAAGCTCCATCAGCCAGCCCAAGCCCTTCAAACCATTCCTCTCTCCTGGCCCTTCTCGGTCTGGGGGCTCGACATACTGGGCCCTTTCCCCCGCGCTGTCGGGGGCTTTGAGTACTTGTACGTTGCGATCGACAAGTTCACAAAGTGGCCAGAGGTGGAGGCAGTGAGGAAGGTCACAGCTCAGTCAGCCGTCAAGTTCTTCAAGGGACTAGTGTGCCGTTTTGGCGTACCTAACAGGGTTATCACCGACAACGGCACCCAGTTCACAAGCCGCACCTTCATGCAATATACCCAAGACCTCGGCAGCAAAGTCTGTTTTGCTTCCGTTGCTCACCCGCGAAGCAATGGTCAAGCTGAGAGGGCAAATGCTGAAGTACTGCGAGGCTTGAGGACCAAGACCTTTGACAGGCTGCACAAGAGTGGAAGGCACTGGATTGATGAGTTGCCGACGGTTCTTTGGTCGATCAGGACGACGCCAAATCGAGCCACCGGCCAGACACCTTTTGCCCTGGTATACGGGGCGGAAGCAGTTCTCCCCACTGAACTCATATACGGGTCACCTCGAGTGCTCGCTTATGACGAGCTTGAGCAAGAGCAACTGCGGCAAGATGACGCAGTGCTCCTTGAGGAAGATCGTCTTCGGGCGGCTGTGAGAGCAGCACGCTACCAGCAAGCCTTGCGCCGCTACCATAGCCGCAAGGTTCATGCCCGGAGCCTTGAGGAAGGCGACCTTGTCCTTCGGCGCGTTCAATCGGACAAGAATTCCAACAAGTTGACGCCAAAGTGGGAAGGCCCTTATCGGGTAATACGAGTCACCAGGCCCGGCGCAGTCCTCCTGGAGACCGAAGATGCTGTTCCGGTGAGTAACTCCTGGAACATTGAGCATCTTTGCAAGTTTTACCCGTGAGGCGCGGCTTGCCGGGCCCCCCGGCAAGCCACCTTTTGTACAAGCATTGCCGATGATGCATGTAACCCTTTGTACAAAGCCAGGCGCAGACCCCGAGCATAAATAAATGAAGCGCTGGCGCCCTAAGTTATAGCATGCATGCTAGGTCAAGTCTCATCCTTGGTTAGGGTTGATAGTGCTTAAGCGGCAACTAACCCCTAGCTTAGAGCTCGAGTGTGGGTCCCTTTGCTGTTCTTTTGTCTTCTTTGGTTCACAGGACTCGCAGATATCCTTGCCGGATCACTTGAGGACGAAAAGGAAAAGAGGGACAGACCGACATCTAGACCCCGGCAAGCCAGTATTGCCAGGGCTGCAAGTACAAAGATTCACCCATGGCAAACCAGAGTTGCCGGGGGCTACAACTTCAGATAAGTTCTTCATCCCTTATCATGCATCCCCTCATGGGATGAGGTATGTGAAACCTCATTTTTTTCCAAAGCTACCGCGCTCCCCTAAAAACTCTAGGCTCTAGGGCTCGCTCCTGGGGCCAGGTTTAGTCGTAGTCGCGGCGGCAAAAGGATGAAATGAGGAGCCTGAACCCACCTCATCCCTGCCTCCGCCGAAAGCGTGAGAAGGTCGAGCGAAGTGGGAAGACGACAGGGCCTGTTGCCGGGCAAATGTTTATCTTGAGGATATCAAGGATTTATTCCTTGTCGTGGGTTCTACCAGCAAACAAATGACCCGGCAAGCATCCCTTTTTCATTAAAAACATTCCACTCAGGTACAGCCCATAGGGAATGAAAAACATGAATGGTGGGATTACAAGTTTTAAATTCAGCTAAAGCCTAAAGGCTTACAAACTAAAAAGAGATAAGGTGCCCGTAACCCATTTCTTGTCCCTCTCCTCAGGAGGCAGGTCAAGGAGGCGAAAAGGGCAAAAGGAAGCGCCTAGGCGAGCTACGGGTGGCAGGGGGCACCAAGAGAACATCTCGGTGACGGTCCGGAGGCTGGATGGTGATGGCGGCACCGGAAGCAGAGCTCAAAGACGAGGCGGCGGGACGTCAGCACGCGTTGAAGGCGTCGGTGCCCACGTACTCCGATTTGACGGCCTTGCCGCCCGCCCTCTTCCTCTTCCGCAGCATCCCAATGCCAGCCGCCCAAGGATACGACCCCGAGAAGTTCAGGAAGCCGGCGACACGGATGATGGGATCGCCGGTGCCGCACGGAGCGACGCCCGACACCTAGTCGGACCCGTCATCCTGCCGCCCGCTACCCTCGTCATTGCTGCCGCTGTCCTACTTGTCACTCCCGCCCGAGGAGGAGTCTTCGCTATTAGAAGAGCTCTCCACACAGCACTTTGCCCAAGTCCCGAAGCACCCAAAGACCTTGACGGAGAGGAGGCCGCCCTCCATCAGCTTGAAATGGAGTGTGAGCCCCACCGTCAAGCGGTGGATATGAGCGACCGTCTTCCACCCTCGGCCAAGATACATCACGTGAGGGGCTGGGAAGTCGACGCGAGCTCGCGTTCCACTGATCCACCAGCCCCTCATGTGCAACCGCAAGGACTGCGGCGGATCCAGCTCCATCTCGCTCGCAAATGGAGTAGGGAGACGAAGACGACGGTGAGGCGACCGGCGCAGTCTGACGAAGAACTCGCAAGGGTCATCCCCAACATGGCCCTCCATGGGGGGAAGAACTACTGGCAAAGGCGAGGCCGACGTGCCGCCCCGTTCTCCTCTTCCTTGAGCACCTTGACCCGCCACGGCCTCCCATGGCCTTGCCCACGGCCTCGCCCCCTCCCCCTTCCCCTCGTGGTTGGCTCTGCCACCACAGGTAAAGGGAAGGGAGGCCAGTTGTCGAGCGGCGACCCTCGCCGCCACCGTTGAAGAACCAGGATTCCCTCTCTCCATGGCGGATGGAGGGAGGGGGAGAGAGCTAAAGCTGAAGGAAAGAGAAGGCGAAAGAGTGCGGGACGCCATATCCTCCCCCCCCTTCCCGCTCTTTATAAAGAGCCAGGATGGGGGATCGGCCACCCCACTCGGCCAATCAAGACGCGGAAGGCGCAGGGAACTGGGACCAACTCGCTGCCCCGGCCCACGATGGCCCGGTTTCCCGCCTCCACCGTTCGCCACCCTTAGCACGTGAGAACCACGTGGCAGGCATGCAGACCAAGGCGACAGGTGAGGTGACCTCTCCCCACCCCGCGATCATGGGGGGTGGACGCCTTGAAGACCACGCCCCGGCCCCGTTCAGTAAACGGGCCGAGCCTCCATGCCTCCCTCTGTTTATGGGGAAGGCGCAAACCGCCCCCTTTTACTACGACATGACGCATGCGCGCGGAGCTCAGCCCCACGCATGCCGCCCACGTCACACACTGTAACGCCCCGGATTCGATGCGCCAGGTGTCTGCCAGTTATTCGCCGTCGCTGCCATGTCATTTGCCATGTCATCATCTGCATTTCATCTGCATGTTTTTCAAAACTTGCATCCGTTCGGGTTCTCCCGGTTCTCTCTGTTGTCCGTTCGGAGTCCGGACCTCTCGCGCGCGCCCGTCGCCCCCTCTCAGACCTTGTTTTGTGTGTGGTTGTTAAACTTTCTCGGAATGGCCCGAGGCTTACCAAGTGGCCTTGGTACACCACCGGTAGACCGCCTGTCAAGCTCCGTGCCATTTTGAGGTCGTTTGGTACTCCAATGGTTAACCGCGTAGCCCGAAACCCCCCTTTCTCTTTGTAGACCAACACCCTTCCAAAGTGGCCCAAAACCCATCCTAACCCCCTCCATGCTCTCGGTCGTTCGATCACAATCGCATGGCCGAAAACCACTCCTCTTTTGGACTCTCCTATCTCCCTCTACCTACAAATAGGTGCACCTCCCCCGAAATTCCCGCAGTCCAAAACCCTAGCGTTTTCCTCCTCGCGCCGCCGGACACATCTCCACCGCGGCCCGGACACGTCCACCGCCACCGGACGAAATCGCCGCCGCCCCGCAGCCACTGGCATCGCGCCACGTGGCCTCCTCACCCTCCCTGTCGTGCCAGGCCCGCGGGGCCCAGATCGGGCCCGCGGGGCCCATCCCGCCGCCGTCACTGCCGCGGGCGCTGCCCCGCCCGCCGCCGCAGGGGCCCGTCCTCGCCTCGACCAACGCCGCCGGCCGGCCTCCACGCCGTCCGAGCAGCTCCGCCGCCGCCTCGCTGTCCCGCCTCCTCGCCGCCGTCCGGCCCCGCGCCCGGTGCCGCCCCAGCCGCCCGGCCGGCCCCCTCTCCGCATCCCCTCGCCAGCGTCGCCCCGCCTCCTCGTCGCCCTCCGTGCCCTCTAGCTCCGGCCGCCGCGCCGCCCGTCTCCGGCGAGCTCCGGCCCGACCTCAATCCGCGCGCTCGCCCAATCCAGATCCATATATGAGGTTGACCCCGAAAATCGCCTAAGTCCCCAGATTTCTTGCATTTTTATGTCCACTTTGACCTGTCATATCTCTGCATCCGTAGCTCCGTTTCGTGCGTGTAATATGTCAAATTGTTCGCCTCAACGAGCACATCATTTCATTCCGTTGCATCATATTCATTTGAGTCCATCTTGATGCGTGAAGCATCGTTGCAAGAGTGCTTCATAATGTTGTCTGCTGTCTGTTAACAGAACATGCTCATTTGTCATTTTTGTCATGATTGATGTGTGCATCCTATGAGGTTGACCTCTACATGTGTTTTGAACTATGCCATGTTTTATTTATATAGGTGCTTACCATGTATTTTTGTGATCATTATGGTGACTAGAATAAGCATGCAAACTAGGCATCGTGATGTTGCTGATTTTAGTCCCTGTTCTGCTGTTATTTTGATGCCATGTAAACATGATGGTACAGAGAGATCCATGCATATTTTGAGATACTTCAGTAAGGATGTTTTGAACATAGGGTTATTGCCTATTAATTCATGCCCATGTTTGCAATTATGGAGTAGTATAGCATGTCATTTACGTGCTCTACTTTTGCTACAAAATGTTTCCTGGCAGATTGTTTACATGTTATTCAATTTTGCCAAGGTTGTTGTAGTTGATCCTTGCATGCTATGAACTTGTTCTTGCCTTGGTTTGTTTCACAAACATGTCTTCTTGCTGATGCTATGCTTATCTTGTCATGCAATGACTTGTGATGAGTGAATCAAGTTTGTTAAGTAGTGTACTCGGTGTTGCTGTTTTGCTAGGCTGAATCTGTTATTTCGTGATGCTATGTAAACCTGCTGCTCCAAGTCATTCTATGCATAATCTGGAGATGTTCACTAAGGGTGTTTTGTTCTACATGTTATGCTTTATCCATCCATGCCCCTGGTTACAATTATAGCCTGCTGTAGCTTGTTTTAATGTTGCTCCAAAGCTGCTAAATAATGTTGCTGTCAGCCTGTTAACGTTAAGTTCAATTGTTGCCATGATTGTTGTTAGTCATCAATGTACCCTATGAGCTTGCTATTGCCATGCTTAGCTTCACAAACATGTCTTCTTATTGTTGGTTGCCTTGCCATGCCATGTAATGCTCTGTGGTGAGTGGTACAAGCTCACCAACATGCCTACTTATTGTTGTTCCTGCCATGTATGAATCTGTATTATAACTTGCTATGTTTACATGGGTGCCATCATATCTTCTGATCCTTTTTGGCTCATGGTCAGTAAGGGACTTTCGTTCTATGCAATTAGTAGATTCATTTCATGCCTTCGTTTGCCATTATAAGTTCTTGTAGCATGTTGTTTTATAGCTCTAAACATTGCAACCTGATGTTAATATCTGCAAAGTCTGAAACTAATATTATTTGCAAACTTGCCATGTGTGTTTGAGCATGTTCTAGTGATTTCTGGAGATAGCTCAGTGTTCATGTTTAGTGATGCTTTACCTGTACATCATGTCCATGTCTTTTGTTCTCATGTTGGGGTGCTGTAGCATGTTGTTTTGGTGCTTGCAATATGCCTAGTTGCTGTTTTGGACAGCTTGTCCTTCAAACTTGTATAGAGTATAGGTGTTGCACCGTTGCTCCGTTTTGAGTGTGCTCTATGTGAAACTTGCTTAGAATTGCATGTAGTTTCATATTATCATGTTGCATTCATGTTTTGAGGTGTTTTCTTGATGTTTGTATGCATTTTGCATCAATGCCATGTTAACTTGTTTTGCTCATATCTTCTAGGCCGTAGCTCCGAACTAGATGAACTTTATATGTAACTTGACTAGATTTTCGTGTAGATCATCATGGTGCATCTTAACTTGATGTTTAACAACTTAAATGTAATGTTTATTCAGATCTGGACCAATTTCGAAACTTGCATATGAGGACTTACCGGAATTGTTATATGTTGTTCCCGGCCTCATTTAAACTTGCCTTGATGTGTTGCTCTTGTTTGCATCATCTCTTGCCATGAGTAGCTTCATGTAGTCTTGCCTTGCATCATACTTGTTTGTGCATCATGACATGTTCATGTGTGGTGTGTTTCTTCTCGATAGTTCCTGTTTCGTTGCGATCATGAGGATTCGTTCGTCTACGCTTGGTTCGTCTTCGTGGCTTCCTCTTCTTCATGGACTCGTTCTTCTTCCTTGCGGGATTTCAGGCAAGATGACCGCTACCCTGGATCTCACTACTATCATTGCTATGCTAGTTGCTTCGTTCTATCGCTATGCTGCGTTACCTATCTTTTACTCTTCAAGCCCTCCCATATTGCCATGAACCTCTAACCTTTGACACCTTTCCTATGCAAACCATTGATTGGCTATGTTACCGCTTTGCTCAGCCCCTCTTATAGCGTTGTTAGTTGCAGGTGAAGTTGAAGATTGCTCCATGGTGGACATGATTATGTTGGGATATCACAATATCTCTTGTATTATTAATGCATCTATATATTTGGTAAAGTTTGGAAGGCTCGGCCTTATGCCTGGTGTTTTGTTCCACTCTTGCCGCCCTAGTTTCCGTCATACCGGTGTTATGTTCCCGGATTTTGCGTTCCTTACGCGGTCGGGTGATTTATGGGAACCCCTTGACAGTTCGCTTTGAATAAAACTCCTCCAGCAAGGCCCAACCTTGGTTTTACCATTTTCCTCACCACCACCTATATTTCCCTTGGGAGTAATTAACCCAAGGGTCATCTTTATTTTAGCCCCCCGGGCCAGTGCTTGTCTAAGTGTTGGTCGAAACTAGAGCACCGTGCAGGGCCATCCCTTGGCAACTTGGGTTACATCGGTTCCTGTATGCTTTGCTCATCCGATGTGCCCTGAGAACGAGATATGTGAAGCTCCTATGGGGATTTGTCGGCACAGCGGGCGGCTTTGCTGGTCTTGTTTTACCATTGTCGAAATGTCTTGTAAACTGGGATTCCGAGTCTGATCGGGTCTTCCTGGGAGAAGGTATATCCTTCGTTGATCGCGAGAGCTTATCATGGGCTAAGTTGGGACACCCCTGCAGGGTATAATCTTTTGAAAGTCGTGCATGCGGTTATAGGCAGGTGGGAATTTGTTAATGTCTGGTTGTAGATAACTTGACACCAGATCCGAATTAAAACGCATCAATCGCGTGTGTAGCCGTGATGGTCTCTTTTCGGCGGAGTCCGGGAAGTGAACACGGTTTCTGGGTTATGTTTGACATAAGTAGGAGTTCAGGATCACTTCTTGATCATTACTAGCTTCACGACTGTTCCATTTGCTCTCTTCTCTCTCTTATTTGCGTATGTTAGCCACCATATATGCTTAGTCGCTGCTGCAGCCTCACCACTTTACCCCTTCCTTTCCCTTTAAGCTTTGCTAGTCTTGATACCCATGGTAATGGGATTGTTGAGTCCTCGTGGCTCACAGATTACTACAACAATAGTTGCAGGTACATGTTATGCGATGATCATGACGCGAGAGCGATGTTTGCTTGTTTTTGAGTTCTTGTTCTGCTTCTTCTTCGATCAGGGGATAGGTTCCAGGTCGGCAGCCTGGGCTAGCAGGGTGGATGTCATTTGAGTTTCTGTTGTGTTTCATCCATAGTCGGATGTTGCTCTTATGTAAGATGATGTAGTATTCGTGTGGCATTGTATGCCTTATGTATGTAAATGTAATGTTGATGTAATGATATCCACCTTGCAAAAGTGTTTCAATATGCGGTTCTATCCTTGGTGGGACCTTCGAGTCTCTTTAGGATTGTATCACATATTGGGCATGACAAGTTGGTATCAGAGCCTCGACCGACCCTAGGAGCCCCCTTGATTGATCGTGTAGTTTGGCCGTTGTTGAGTCTAGAAGAAAACTGTTTTCGGAGTCTAGTTATATCGGAGAGTAGGATTTCTTTTTACTCCTCAGCCCCTTCATCGCTCTGGTAAGGAATCTTGACGTAGGTGTTTTGAATTACTCCTCTTCCCCTTCAAATTTTTCTTTAGGATCACGCAGTTGGTTTTCCGATCGTTGGTTCTCATCTCTTTTCATCCGGTGCATTTCTCGTCAAGTCGACTCGACCCTCTTCATCTTCGCAAGTTCAATCCTCAGTTGTTTTCTTTCCCACCCGCCCACCCTTCTTCTTCTCAGAACCGGAGTCCGTAATTGAGTATCCATCCTACTCATGCGAAGTCTTTGTTTTCTTTCCTCAATGATTTCAACCGGTGTTTCTCTTCAAGTTAGTCGTCGATTTCCCCTTCCAATTTGCTTTTGTTTTCCCGCCCGCCCACCCTTTTCTTCCTGGAGTCTGACTCTCTCCCGACCATCTATCTCATTCGTGCGGAATCCCTTTAGTCTTCCCTCAATCATTTCTACCGGTGAATTCTCGTTTTGTTCGACATTCTTCATCTCTTTTTCTTCTCCGGTGGACTCAATTTAAGTTTTTCGAGTTGATCACATTCTTTTCTAGGATCAAGTGTTCTCCTTGCTTGTTTGCCTCTCGTCATTCAATCATTCCGGAGTTCGGAAGATATCTCATGAGATTCGTCTATGTTCCAATTAATTCGAGGTTGTCACCTCATTCAAATATTTCAATTGTTTCGGTGCATCATCTATCTCTTCAACAATCCTTTCCGACGGTGTTATCTCTTAAGTGGGCCCTAACCCACAGGTCTTTTCCCAGGATCTTACCTGACTCTTCTAATTCTGCCGGAGTTAATCTCAATTCTTTTCAAGTGTGACATAAGAATGGATTCCATCAGTCCCATGCCTTTCAAGATCGATTTCTAATCATTTTCAATGTTGGCTCAACCTTTTTGCTTTTCATTCTACCGGAGTATCTCAGTAATTTTGCTGGCGTTTCCCGTCGTCTTTTGAAGACCGAAGAAGAGTCTTTCCTCTAAATTTTGTCCATTCTTTCGAAGATTCGTGGTTCTAGCTTCATATCATCCTCTCGAATTATTCCATTTGTCAGATATTCCTTTTCTCAACCACCCGGAGTTTGTTAGAAGTTGTTTTCCCGTTTCATTTCACCGGAGGCCATCATTCCAGTTACCGTTATCCATTTATCCCGGTGATTCGTTCAAGTGTTCTTTCAACAGCTCATGATCTCTTTGTTCTTTTGCATCTAAATTCCCCTCGAGCATATTGGTTCTTCTAATTTCTTCCTGGCGATTCTTTCTCTTTTCTTCGTTCATTTTCATTTCTAATGGTGGTTCGTTCAAGATTCTTTTTCTTTGATTGTCATATTAACTCATTCGTTCTTTTCAATCCTACCAGTGGTTCATGAAGACTTTCTCAAGTTTTGTGCTATCCCTTCTCAATCCTTTTTTCAAGAAGAATAAGTAATATGCGAAATCCACTGCTTGTCATCAATTTAATTTGATGAAGGATAAGCATACAATAAATCTTATTCCTATTTCCTCAAAGTGAGTAATCCCTTCCTTCGGAGTTTGTTCTTGATGAATAAATTCTAGTTCCAAGTGTTTTTCATCTTTTCTTTTCCGGAGTTCAAATTTTCCTCGACTATTTTGTCGAAACCCCCATCTAAATCACCGCAAGGCTCATCTTATTCTTTCTTCCTTCATTCATTATCATCATCCTTTTGTCACCGGAGTTCTTCATGGTGGTTCTTCATGATTTCATTCACTCTTCAAGTTTTCATCAAGATTCTTGTCGGTGGAGTTCAAGTATCTTTTCTTCTCGCATCTCGAAGTGCAATTAAATCTTTGTATTCTTTTGAAGTGGAGTTTTGCATTTCTTCATTCTTCTCAGCTACCCAATCATTTCAATTTCTGGCCGGAGATCACCTCATAATTTTGAGATGTTACCTATAAGACCACAACAAGCTTATTCTTTCGTTGTTGTTTTTTCCCAACAACTCCATTCAATACTTTTCCTTCTAAGTTCTTTTCATTTCTATTTCAATTCTTCCGGAGGCTTTGCGTTGTTCATCTCATCAAGTGCCATCCCGTCTTCTGAAGCTCATGTTCTTTTCTTTCCTTGTTCAGTCAGAGTGCTGCCTAAATCGTTTCAGTCTTAGTCCTTTTATATCTTGTTCTAACCGGAGTGGTTTTATAGCCTATCCGATTCCGTCAGCTTTCGATTCTCGTCATTCTCGTAGTTCCTCTATTCTTCTCGAGTGCCCTCGATTATTTGCTTCTTCTCTTGAGTTCTTGTTTCACCTCATCCCTTTTCCCTTCCCTCTCGTTCCTAAGATCTCAGGACGAGATCTCTTGTTAGTGGAGGAGTGTTGTAACGCCCCGAATTCAATGCGCCAGGTGTCTACCAGTTATTCGCCGTTGCTGCCATGTCATTTGCTTGCGTGTTGCATTTTTCCATGTCATCATCTGCATTTCATCTGCATGTTTTCCAAAACTTGCATCCGTTCGGGTTCTCCCGGTTCTCTCTGTTGTCCGTTCGGAGTCCGGACCTCTCGCGCGCGCTCGTCGCCCCCTCTCAGACCTTGTTTCATGTGCAGGTGTTAAACTTTCTCGGAATGTCCAGAGGCTTGCCAAGTGGCCTTGGTACACCACCGGTAGACCGCCTGTCAAGTTTCGTGTCATTTTGAGGTCGTTTGGTACTCCAATGGTTAACCGCGTAGCCCGAAACCCCCCTTTCTCTTTGCAGCCCAACACCCTTCCAAAGTGGCCCACAACCCATCCTAACCCCCTCCATGCTCTCGGTCGTTCGATCACGATCGCGTGGCCGAAAACCACACCTCTTTTGGACTCTCCTAGCTCCCTCTACCTACAAATAGGTGCACCTCCCCCGAAATTCCCGCAGTCCAAAACACTAGCGTTTTCCTCCTCGCGCCGCCGGACACATCTCCACCGCGGCCCGAACACGTCCGCCGCTACCGGATGAAATCACCGCTGCCCCGCAGCCACTGGCATCGCGCCACATGGCCTCCTCGCCATCCCTGTCGCGCCAGGCCCGCCGGGCCTAGATCGGGCCAGCGGGGCCCATCCCGCCGCCGTCGCTGCCGCGGGCGCTGCCTCGCCCGCCGCTGCAGGGGCCCGTCCTCGCCCCGACCGGTGCCGCCGGACGGCCTCTGCACCGTCCGAGCAGCTCCGCCGCCGCCTCGCTGTCCCGCCTCCTCGCCGCCGTCCGGCCCCGCGCCCGGTGCCGTCCCGGCCGCCCGGCCGGCCCCCTCGCCGCAACCCCTCGCCGGCGTCGCCCTGCCTCCCCGTCGCCCTCCGCGCCCTCCAGCTCCGGCCGCCGCGCCGCCCGTCTCCGGCGAGCTCCGGCCTGACCTCGATCCGCGCACTCGCCCGATCCAGATCCAGATATGAGGTTGACCTCGAAAATCGCCTGTCCCCAGATTTCTTGCATTTTTATGTCCACTTTGACCTGTCATATCTCTGTGTCCGTAGCTCCGTTTCATGCGTGTAATATGTCAAATTGTTCGCCTCAACGAGCACATCATTTCATTCCATTGCATCATATTCATTTGAGTCCATCTTGATGCCTGAATCATCGTTGCAAGAGTGCTTCATAATGTTGTCTGCTGTTTGTTAACAGAACGTGCTCATTTGTCATTTTTGCCATGATTGATGTGTGCATCCTATGAGGTTGATGTCTACATGTGTTTTGAACTATGCCATGTCTTATTTATAGATGTGCTTACCATGTATTTTTGTGATCATTGTGGTGACTAGAATAAGCATGCAAACTAGGCATCGTGATGTTGCTGATTTTAGTCCCTGTTCTACTGTTATTTTGATGCCATGTAAATATGATGCTACAGAGAGATCTATGCATATTTTGAGATACTTCAGTAAGGATGTTTTGAACATAGGGTTATTGTCTATCAATTCATGCCCATGTTTGCAATTATGGAGTAGTCTAGCATGTCATTTTTGTGCTCTAATTTTGCTACAAAATGTTTCCTGGTAGATTGTTTACATGTTATTCAATTTTGCCAAGAATGTTGTAGTTAATCCTTGCATGCTATGAACTTGTTCTTGCCTTGGTTTGTTTCAAAAACATGTCTTCTTGCTGATGCTATGCTTATCTTGTCATGCAATGACTTGTGGTGAGTGAATCTAGCTTGTTAAGTAGTGTACTCGCTGTTGCTGTTTTGCTAGGCTGAATCTGTTATTTCGTGCTGCTATGTAAACCTGCTGCTCCAAGTCATTCTATGCATAATCTGGAGATGTTCACTAAGGGTGTTTTGTTCTACATGTTATGCTTTATCCATCCATGCCCCTGGTTACAATTATAGCCTGCTGTAGCTTGTCTTAATCTTGCTCCAAAGTTGCTAAATAATGTTGTTGTCAGCCTGTTAACATTAAGTTCAGTTGTTGCCATGATTGTTGTTAGTGATCCATGTACCCTATGAGCTTGCTATTGCCATGCTTAGCTTCACAAACATGTCTTCTTACTGTTGGTTGCTTTGCGATGCCATGTAATGCTCTGTGGTGAGTGATACAAGCTCACCAACATGCCTACCTATCGTTGTTCCTGCCATGTATGAATCTGTATTATAACTTGCTATGTTTACATGGGTGCCATCATATCTTCTGATCCTTTTAGGATCATGGTCAGTAAGGGACTTTTGTTCTATGCAATTAGTAGATTCATGCCATGCCTTTGTTTGCCATTATAAGTTCCTGTAGCATGTTGTTTTATAGCTCTAGACATTGCAACCTGATGTTAATATCTGCAAAGTCTGAAACTGATATTATTTGCAAACTTGCCATGTGTGTTTGCGCATGTTCTAGTGATTTCAGGAGATAGCTTAGTGTTCATGTTTTGTAATGCTTTACCTGTACATCATGTCCATGCCTTTTGTTCTCATGTTGGGGTGCTGTAGCATGTTGTTTTGGTGCTTGCAATATGCCTAGTTGCTGTTTTGGACAGCTTGTCCTTTAAACTTGTATAGTGTGTGTTGCACCGTTGCTCCGTTTTGAGTGTGCTCTATATGAAACTTGCTTAGAATTGCATGTAGTTTAATATTATCATGTTGCATTCATGTTTTGAGGTGTTTTCTTGATGTTTGTATGCATTTTGCATCAATGCCATGTTAACTTGTTTTGCTCATATCTTCTAGGCCGTAGCTCCGAACTAAATGAACTTTATATGTAACTTGACTAGATTTTCGTGTAGATCATCTTGGTGCATCTTAACTTGCTATTTAACAACTTAAAAGTAATGTTTATTCAGATCTGGACCAATTTCGAAACTTGCATATGAGGTCTTACCGGAATTGTTATATGTTGTTCCCGGCCTCATTTAAACTTGCCTTGATGTGTTGCTCTTGTTTGCATCATCTCTTGCCATGAGTAGCTTCATGTAGTCCTACCTTGCATCAGACTTGTCTGTGCATCATGACATGTTCATGTGTGGTGTGTTTACCATGTTATGTGTTTCTTCTCGATAGTTCCCGTTTCGTTGCGATCGTGAGGATTCGTTCGTCTACGCTTGGTTCGTCGTCGTGGCTTCATCTTCTTCATGGACTTGTTCTTCTTCCTTGCGGGATTTCAGGCAAGATGACCGCTACCCTGGATCTCACTACTATCATTGCTATGCTAGTTGCTTCGTTCTATCGCTATGATGCGTTACCTATCTTTTACTCTTCAAGCCCTCCCATATTGCCATGAACCTCTAACCTTTGACACCTTTCCTATGCAAACCATTGATTGGCTATGTTACCGCTTTGCTCAGCCCCTCTTATAGCGTTGTTAGTTGCAGGTGAAGTTGAAGATTGCTCCATGGTGGACAGGAATATGATGGGATATTACAATATCTCTTATATTATTAATGCATCTGTATATTTGGTAAAGGGTGGAAGGCTCGGCCTTATGCCTGGTGTTTTGTTCCCCTCATGCCGCCCTAGTTTCCGTCATACCGGTGTTATGTTCCCGGAATTTGCGTTCCTTACACGGTCGGGTGATTTATGGGACCCCCT
The DNA here is from genome assembly GCF_018294505.1 of Triticum aestivum. Lineage (NCBI taxonomy): Eukaryota > Viridiplantae > Streptophyta > Magnoliopsida > Poales > Poaceae > Triticum > Triticum aestivum. The sequence continues at coordinate 510,487,024 of NC_057804.1, forward strand.
TGACAGTTCGCTTTGAATAAAACTCCTCCAGCAAGGCCCAACCTTGGTTTTACCATTTGCCTCACCACCACCTATATTTCCCTTGGGAGTAATTAACCGAAGGGTCATCTTTATTTTAGCCCCCCCCCGGGCAAGTGCTTGTCTAAGTGTTGGTCCAAACTAGAGCACCGTGCGGGGCCATCCCTTGGCAACTTGGGTTATGTCGGTTCCTGTATGCTTCGCTCATCCGGTGTGCCCTCAGAACGAGATATGTGCAGCTCCTATTGGGATTTGTCGGCACAGCGGGCGGCTTTGCTGGTCTTGTTTTACCATTGTCGAAATGTCTTGTAAACCGGGATTCCGAGTCTGATCGGGCCCTCCTGGGAGAAGGTATATCCTTTGTTGATCGCGAGAGCTTATCATGGGCTAAGTTGGGACACCCCTGCAGGGTATAATATTTCGAAAGTCGTGCCTGCGGTTATAGGTAGATGGGAATTTGTTAATGTCCGGTTGTAGATAACTTGACACCAGATCCGAATTAAAACACATCAATCGCGTGTGTAGCTGTGATGGTCTCTTTTCAGCAGAGTCCGAGAAGTGAACACGGTTTCTGGGTTATGTTTGACGTAAGTAGGAGTTGAGGATCGCTTCTTGATCATTACTAGCTTCACGACCGTTCCATTTGCTCTCTTCTCGCTCTTATTTGCGTATGTTAGCCACCATATATGCTTAGTCGCTGCTGCAGCCTCACCACTTTACCCCTTCCTTTCCCTTTAAGCTTTGCTAGTCTTGATACCCATGGTAATGGGATTGCTGAGTCCTCGTGGCTCACAGATTACTACAACAATAGTTGCAGGTACAGGTTATGCGATGATCATGACGCGAGAGCGATGTTTGCTTGTTTTGGAGTTCTTCTTCTGCTTCTTCTTCGATCAGGGGATAGGTTCCAGGTCGGCAGCCTGGGCTAGCAGGGTGGATGTCATTTGAGTTTCTGTTTGTGTTTCATCCATAGTCGGATGTTGCTCTTTTGTAAGATGATGTTGTATTCGTGTGGCATTGTATGCCTTATGTATGTATCCCCATCTATTATGTAATGTTGATGTAATGATATTCACCTTGCAAAAGCGTTTCAATATGCGGTTCTATCCTTGGTGGGACCTTCGAGTCTCTTTAGGATAGTATCGCATATTGGGCGTGACACACACGCCTCCCCACGCCGAGCCACGCGCGAGAGGCATGAGAAGCACAGTGCGCGAAGAAACTTACCATGGTAAAAACTACCCCGCCTGCCCGTGCACCATTTTTTGGGCCTAGCCCAACGATGCGATTGCGCTTACATGTGGCCCAGGCCCGGGGCTCCTGTCGGTGTACAAAAAGAGGGGTACACTTTTTGTACCCCTATAACCGTGCATGGGCAGTCCGAGCCACGGACGCCACCGCACCGGGCAAGGCAAGGGAGGTGAGCCAAGGTAAGGCCGAAGCTCGAAAGAAGCAGAACGACGCCAAGACCAAGACCACAAAGAGCGAAGGGGACGAAGCGGACTCCCACGGCAAGATCCTTGCCGGGGGGCGGTTTTAGGAAATCCGGCAAGACCCTTGCCGTGGCAGCTCGCCCCACACCTACGGACCGAATCACCCTTGAGTTCACTGCCCCCGTGGGGCAAGGATTCGGGAGGCATCCCCATGGTGGCATGCAGATCTTTGTGAAGACATTCAAGATCAGATACACACTATAGAAGATGACGACCCTTGGCGGGATCCCAGCCAAGGGGGACCACAAGGCCCCCGGCAAGAGCCTTGCCGGGGATAACAGCGGGCGCCACGACAAGACCCTTGCCGGCGCCCCGGCAAGACCCTTGCCGGGGCTACGGCGAGGCCCTTGCCAGGGACACCCGTAGGGCCACCATCAGACCCACACCAATTCCAACCTCTACCACCATTCGCATGCAGCCACCGACCCAACCAGTTGGGCAGGCACCTGCGTGGCGGCAAGCAGATCTTCATGGAGACCCACTGCTGTGCCACCTCAGCTACCTGCCTGCCTACATGGCGCCACAGGCACCGCTGGCCAGGGCACGTGTTGACGCGAAAGGGATCGGCGACGGACAAGATTGGGCTCTCCCCCGCCCCCGATAAAGCAAGGACACCTAAGCACGACGCATTAAATGCGCCTTGTCATGTAATGCGAAGGATAAACTCGTATCACCGTGCCCTTTCCACCTCCTGTGTGCCACTGTGGCAACCCCTTTTCCCTATAAAAGGAGGCCCAAAGCGACCATGAGGGGGATTCGGCTTTTTGGAGCTCCTCACGCCCCATGACTAGCTCAAGAACACAGATAAAGAAATCAGGAAGGCAGGAGTAGGGTTTTACGCATCCTCGCGGCCCGAACCTGGATAAAGTACCCGTGTGCTATCTGTTTGATCCGCCCTTCTCACAACCCCGTGCCCCGCAACCGTAGTAGGGATTCTCGTGATCCCATAGGTGTCGTCCTCGCACCGACAAGAGCTGGGTGAAACTAGCTGCCAAGCAATGAACACTGTGCCATGGAAATGGAGCCATGCCTATGAACAACATCGATCAATTATATTTTTCTCTTTATTTGTACACCTTCTCACAACTTTGTCTTTAGTTGTGATGTGAATATTGGCGCTGATCTGCGAACCATTGAGATGCATTAGCCATGGTAGTTTCATTTGTATTTGATCGAATGTTTTAACAAGATGATCTCGAGGCAAGACACATGAATCCTAAGTTGAAACCTTTTTTTTTCCTGCGGGAACCAAAGTTGAAACCTTCATAGCATCACAGTACAATTTCATCAAAATTATGCGTACATATAAACAAATCCTGAAGGATTGATAGCAATGCCAGAAACAATTCAACTTTGTTTCCCCGACATACTGGACATCCTTCATCCGGCTCCACCTGCCATGCAGCAATATTGAGTGCACAACACAACTTCAGGGAAAGATTCACCCTGGTCGTTGCGCCGCAGTAGTAATGACTAGTGATCAGTCAAATCACAGAGCCCCACCTTCACCATAGTAAGTTGCTCGGACGAAGCAACCATCATTTCTCTGTTCCTTGAATCCGCTGCTACTCCCATATTCCCACAGTAATAAGTTGCTTGGGCGAATCAACCATCACTATATCCACTCACGTGTGATGACCACAGGAGCTATGCATTCAGATTGCATGTTAAAAAAATAAAGGTCGATAACTAATGCGACAAACTTTCAAAAGAAAATCTAATGCGGCACCTCGGGCCAACGCGGCCAGATTGCATTTTTGCATGAGAAATTACACACCATGTTTCGTTGACATGTGGTCCCGTTCCAACATATCAGTGAGACAACGACGAGTAGTAGTATTTCCAAAAGGATGTGTAGGCCGGGGCGCCTCTTCATGGACCGTGGCAAACTGGCAACCGTCCACCGACTCTTCGCCTTTCCCTCTCGATTTGGAACTTCTGTCGCACGCTCTTCCTCTCCCTCCTCCATTTTCCTTCAGCCTTCACCCTTTCTTCTGCCATTGTTCGGTCTTCTTCTCCATGGAGGGAACAGGCCGGAAACGACCCCGTTATTCTTGCCACGATCTGAAAGATGACGTGGTGGAGGAACTCATTGATCGGTGCAACGTCATCACCTCGACTAGCATGGCAGGTTCGTTCAAGCCCATTCTCGACTCAACTAATAACATCATTACAAGGAACCCAAGAGTCAAGGAGCGGTTTGACTCCCCTATCTTCTTCGCCGTGACCCTGATGACTGGCGCCGGGACAACGGAGGCCTCGCCCTGTGCAAGTTGATGCCGCTTGATAATGATACGTATGATGTTAAGATTCCATCGCTTGAGGGTAAGGCTTGGGCAAGCGCAAATGGAGATTGGGTTGTTTACATTGGGTCCAACTGCGAGTGGGAACTTGTGAATGTGTACACTCGTGACCGGTTTCCACTTCCAGAAATCTCAGCATACTACCCAGAGGTTGAGCACACCGGTATTGTATGCACGTTCAAATACGATCATGGTGACTGTCTTCTACAGAAGATAGCAATTTATCGAGTTCCCAACCGCTCTTGGAATTACAACAACTAATTTTTTTCAAAACGGAGGCAAAAGTTTTGCCTCATCCATTAATTAAGCAGAAGAGAGTTGCCCAGTTAATTAGTGGAAAACCGGGCAAAAACCAATACATCAAGGGCCAAGCCCACACTCCTCGACAACAAGCCGAAATAGAATTACAACAATTATGAAGTTGTTGCTATCTTCGACAAGCTTGTTGCTGTCCTTCGTGGTTTGACTGGATGGATATTGCTCAAAAATTAGTTTCTGTACACGGATGAGTACTGTGATGCAATTCAATACGATGGCCTTGTGTTTGCTGCCACCACTCGTGGCACTGTTTTTGCATGGAATCCTTATGCTTTCGGTACGTTTGTCTTCCACCGTAATTATAATTGTTTCATCCACATGCATGCGGGTTAGCAAGTTTCCCTTTACTAATTAACCTTCTTCCTGTGTTTCCAAGGTCCTGTGAACATTCCACCACCCATACTTGAAAATTTTTATAACCAAGGTGGAGATGACGATGGTGATGATCACGAGCATGAGGACGAGCAGCGCCCATATACTTTGTGGCACCTGGCAACTAATTCCGATGGATCACTGATGATGTTACTACTAAGGAAGTAGGTGTAGTCTCCCATGGTCGCACTCTCCGGACCTATTCCAACACCCGTTGCATGATATTCAGAATGGATACTAGTGTGCTAGCGCCAACTCCTTCTCCCTGGTATAGAATTGATAGTCTTGGAGAAAACTCGCTCTTCCTTGGACAAAACTATCCATTGATGGTGAAAGGCGATCCAACTATTGTTGACACAACGTTACTACCATTTATGAGAAGCAACTGTGTCTATAACTCGGACATTTGGGTACCGATATAGTAGGCCGCTTCAGCCTGGATGATCAGTCCCGCGTTGGTCTCGAGATCGACAATAGATGGCCCGTCCCAGAGAATCACTTGTGGTTCAAAGCAAGCATTTCCAATGCCGAGGAATGGTTGAGTTGAAGTTCATTTCATTGCTTGTTATTTTTTGTGCGGTGAAGACTTTAGTATTTATAATGTATCCTCGTTATCGATGTGGGTTGATGACCTGTTGTATGTAATAAAATGATATGCCTATGATAAACTTACTAAATTTATGAATGGCTTTCGAGTCGCTTCTCTGAGCGAGTGGTGCGACGAGGCAAGAAAATATTTTCGGAATACATAATTGTACGTGCATTGCAACAAGTTATCGGATGAGGCCAACGAACAATAGTAGTACACTATTTGTACTAGCTTCACATGCTTCGCGCATCGGGCGGGTGTTTTTACTGTAGCATTATGTTAATGTGTTCGCTGTACGTAACCAGCACCTCGAATCCTCGATACTACTAGTAGGAGTACTATATAAGTAGTAGGAGTAGTAGAGTGGCATGGGCCAGAACAAGCATTCACGTCCAGGAGTACGGCACACGCCACCACCACGACATCCATCTGACACCATATTATTTCTTGGAGTCCATGCTAGAGCAATCTCTTCAACCTCATTGTTTCTTTAACTTCAGCCATCGCGCAGCGGGCAAGGTGGGGGTTTGCCGATAGTCGGTTTCCTCAACTGCGGTCCCACTTGTAAGGCCAACTCCAACGCACGACCCCAAATGGACCTCCATTTTGCACGAACCCCAATGATAATTTTGATTAGACAAGCAAGACCAAAGAAAACAAGAACCCCAAGAATACATTTTACTACTCCTGTAAGTTGGATTAGGGCATCCACAGTGTGCATTTTTCACTGCCTCTAAGCACTCTCTCTCTTCTTAGAGGTCGCCTCCATACACTGCACTTCACGTCTCTAAGCAAAAAATCTCTAGAAACGCCTCTTAGCTTGGAGGCTGCCTCTTGTGATTTAAATAATCAAGCAGCCCCACCCGTTGCCTGTTTGTGCTCCCAACGATGCATGTGATGCGCCAAAGTTCTCCTCCATTCAGATTACCATGCCTTTGTTTAATCAATCATGGGCCCACAATAGAGGCTGAAGCAAAATGTTATACACTGCGTGGTTTTGATTGTTTGGAGGCAGCGCTGTGGGGTCCAACTTAGAGGCAAGCTAGCCTCTAAGCACTATGGATGCCCTTAGTGCCTTCTTGATGCATTCATTGTTGATCTGCAGAGGCTCGATCTTGCGTGCTTCTTTCTTCTTCAAGTGTAAAGAAGTAGACGTTGCTTCCTCGCATCCTAGTCTCATGTCTAGCCTCTAGTAGGAGTATCAACAAGTGCACTAGTCTCATCTCTAGCCTCTATGCTAGCTAAAAGTGCTAGAACATCTACTAAATTGCGCTCTATCAATATATCGATGTACTCTTCTTCCCAATACCAAAACTTGCATCCATTCTACTCCCTCCGTTCCACAATAGTACATGCCTTCTATTTGTCAAAAAATAGATGTATCTAGACATGTTTTAGTATATAGGTACGTCCATTTTTGGACAAATGGATGTCAAGTATTTTGGAACGGAGGGAGTACACAATAAATTTTTTAAGTTAGCACAACTAGTCTAATCTGAGAGCACAACCGAAGATTTGGTCGGGTTCTTCCTCCTTTTGCCGACACATGCGACATCCATCATCCAGGTCGTGTCATGCAAGAAAATAGAGTGGTAGTTGAAGCCACGTAATGTGCATCTTGGGTTAAACTGTAAATAGAGTCTTACTACTCTTGAGTAACTCCAAAAGCAACCACCGAAGATCTTTATTGGATTTGTTTTTCATCACCAGCACGTCGAAGTGAAAGATGTGCAGGTTCAGTGGGTCCTCTTGTGTTTTCACTGACATGTGGGACCCCATGTGAGCAAATAGACGATGGGCTCCGCGCGTCCGCTGGCTGGCTGAGAAGAGAGATAGAGGAGGGCTGAGCACGGACTCCAGGAAATTTGTTCTACGTAACCAGCACCTTGATATTCGCATGTGGTTGTTTCTAGAATAAAAAAAGGAGGTACCCCTACTTATGTTACTCCCACTACGCCTAGCCTACGGGCAGTAGGTGACCTTGCGCTTGTCTCTTCGCCTCTTCCGGAAGTCGATGGTTCTATAGTAGCGCTTCTGGCAATCTGACACCAAATGAACTGCTGCACGTCCACCGCTTGTAAGCAAAAGTTTCACCTCATGCTGTGAGCCACCGCGCATGCGTTGGCGAGGGAGAAGGCGTAATCAAGCTTCTCGTCATTCTGCGAGTTGACGGGGCACATCAAATTTATTTACGAGTAGTACGTACTCTCTCCAAAAAAGGGCTAACCATGTCATGTCATTGCTACCATCCCGTGCTCCGTCGTTGAGTACGTGCACTATTCATGTGCCATCGAGGAGAAGAAATATTGCGTAGGTGCCATCGAAGTGCACGACTCACTTACGAAAAAGGGTTTCCCCCCGCTTTTCCCCCTGCACGACTCACTTACGCACTGCTTATCTGATTATCTCCATTTTCTTGCATGACACGTGCACCTTGATGCTAGATGTCTCGCGTGTTGGGAAAAGGATGAACAAAGCTCACGTAAAAGAAAAGAGTTGAAGAGCATAGATTCTCGACGACCGAGAAGGAGCAAGGAACCTCGCGATGGAGCGTCTACAAGGAACCTTGCGTGTTTCCCCCTGTTTTTTGCAGCCTGCCCACCTATAAACAAATAAAAGAACATGAACTTTTCGCTAACCACTAGAAATAGTACATCAGGATGCTAAGTTGAAGATGTTTTATACTCCCTCCGTTCCCAAATATAAGTCTTTTTAGAGATTTCAATAAGGGACTACATAACAACAAAATGAGTGAATCCACACTCTAAAATATGTCTACATACATCCGTATGTTGTAGTTTATTTAAAATGGCTAGAAAGACTTATATTTAGGAATGGAGGGAGTAGTTTATATTGAATTATTGATAACCACGCAACAATCCACGCATGTACAGGATGCATGCAGCCACGCATGTACACAAGCCAACGCACTAACTCCATTCGATCCAACTCATGCACATACGAGCACAACATGGAGCACACAACGCACGTACACAAGACGTGCATGCATACACGCTCGGCCGCAGAATGCACGTGAATAACACATGCATGCGCACACACTCGGCTGCATGGAGGGGTGCACCATCCGCGGTGACGTCCGGTTCATCGTGCTATGGCGAAGCTCGCACGCAATGGCGCATACGCATCTCTTGCAGCACCTCTTTGCCGTCGTTGCTCAACTACTAGTCGAAGACGAAGATGACCGCAGCCTCGGCCTTAGAGCTAGCACCAATGGAAAAAACACGCACGCTGCACGCACACGAGCACATACGGAGTGCCCACGACGTGGTGGTGGTGCATCCCCAGTCGCCTCTACTCCTTCTGCGCATGTTGTCTATCAAAGCGGCTGCATGCTAATGATGATGTGGGTGAGATCTTCTAGGACTCAGATGATGACGAGGAAAATTATGGGACACAAGGTGACGTACACCGTCAAGGTCCACGGTCAAGGGGGTGCTAGTAAGTGCTTAGATGTGCTTAGAGCAAGTACAATAGAGCTGAGTCAGCGGGCTTTAAGGAATAAACTACTGCCTCCATTCCTAAATATAGGGTGTATAGTTTTTGGCACGGAAATTAAAGAACACACATGGAAGGAAAATTTCACAAGTTTTGGGCGACATTACACATGACTAATTGACATGAGAAAATAGAGGAGCTTGCGTGATATAAGTAAATGTAAACAAATCCCTCAAACAATTATCCAAATGAGTGGTGCAGCGCAATACACCTTATATTTCGGATTTTTTCTCAAAAATCTATACACCTTATATCAAGGAACAGAGGGAGTAGTATATTTCTGCTTAGTTGGAGGAAAGAGAAGGTTAAGCGGGCTCTTCATGAAGAGCCAGCTCTAGCATGTGCTCCTAGGCACTTTGTGAGAATGAAAGGTGGGCACACTCTTTTAATCTACTATTGTACACGTTGACTATAAGATGGGCTATAGATGACGTGGCACTGGCTTATAGCCAGCAGCTGGCTATACTATTAACCATTCTCTTTAGATGAGGTGCTAAGTGCATTAAATGGCTTAGTAACTCAAGTCTTCAATGCATAGGTGCTTAGTTTATTGGTGCCACACCATATTTTATGCCTACGTGGCAGGCTTAGCAGCTATACATGGTGGAGCACTGGGAGAGGCCAAGGCTGGTCATAGTGGGGAGTAACTTATACTGTAACATATTACTATGTTACTCTAAACACCTCTATAAACCGGAAAGGAGGGAGTAGTAACATAGACTAGTGTCATATGCAGAGTATGGGAGCACATGATATTTCCCCGTCCGGACCGATCCCAAGTTGGCTTCTCACCTTCTTGGCCCAACAAAAACCCCTCCCCCCTCCCGCGCGCGCTTCCCGCCTGGCGCCAGCTGAGCCCGCCGCTCCAAATTGATGGCAAGTCAGGGCGACACGACTTCTCACTGCTTCTGCCATTGAAGCGGCGCGCCGACCGAGGGCACCGCCCGCTGCACGCCCGACATTTCAGACTACAAAGTGGAGAGTAACTTTAGAGCAAGTACTACAATTAGATGACATAAGCAGGCTATAAGGATTTAAATATAGTATTTGTGCTTAGGCTGGTCTGTGGGGAGTAACTTAGACTAGTGTCATGCATATGACACTAGTGTAAGTTATTACCTCCATAATGCAAAGTAACATTTTGCCTAAGTAGTAGTATCATAGATCGCTTCATTTATTATCTCATAGACTCATTTTGCCTCGGGAAGCGCTATGTTACAGTAACATACTCCCTCCATTTTTATATACAAGGCCACTATGGAATATACTTCCTCCGTTCAGGTTTATTGGGCCCCTTAGCAATTTTCCCTTGTCCCTTCCTATTAGGCCCGGTAATTAACTCCTCACGAAATGTGCTGGTTCCTCCTTCGATCTCCCTCCTGTTTGTGCGCTACCCGAGGGAATTAATAAGCTCCTTGGATAAATAAAAGGAGAGAAATATGTAGCAGATTTATGCAGCCAATGCATACACGTCCACAAACAATTCTCCTATTAATCGCTGCAATAATTATGGGACGAGAAAGGTCTGTGCACTTTAATCGAACATAGAGCATGGAAAAATTACGGAAGTAAATGATGTGCCTTGGTCTTAGTGTTTTGGTCATTGGGCCTAAGGCTGGCCATAGTGGGGGTAACATGACCGATAACATGCACTTAGAACTAGCAAACAAGCGTATGTGGTACACCAAAGAAGAGAGAGAGGGTTAGAGTAACATAGGTAGATACCGTATCATGTTAAATGCTATGCTACTTTGTGTCATGCATGGCAATAAATATGGTCATCTATGATACTACTTTATGTTACCATGCACTATGAAGGTAGTATCATATACTAGTATCATATGCATGATACTAGTATATGATACCCCCCACTATGAGTAGCCTAATAAACCCGGACGAGGGAGTACATTTTGCATCTATACAATGCCACCAACAGTAATCGAGGCAAAGTTAATGATATGTTCTCGTACTAACAACATGTTTAATACTTGCATGCATGCAATCATAATGACAGTCAGCTACTTCCTCCACTCAGTTTATTTGCATGCATGTGGAGTATTAATGATCCCAGTAAACAAGAAGAAAAGTTGACTTGTAAAGCAGGCATTAAATTTTACATTGGTACCTGTAATCCGAGTTTGTGGCCTTGTATACAAAAATGGAGGGAGTATTATGTTACCACAAGCACCTCTTTCCTCATTAAATACTTGCCACATAAGCAAAATTGTCTTGGGATGTCTTAAGTTACTACCTAAGTTACTCCTACTATGGCTAGCCTTAGTTGAAGGAGAGAGAAGAGGATAGAGAAGCGAAGCGGATTGTAAACGTGTAGTCGGTTGTACTCCAACATACTTTGTGAGACAAAAGTGGGGCCATTATTAATGATATAGTATTTATACTAAAGGGACTAGCTGACACCTTAATTACTCTGTTTTTCTGAGACAAACCATGGTGGGGCTATTATTAACTTTTTTTGGAGCTATTATTGACTTGGACGTGGGGTTTGGGGGCCAAAAGCCTACTATTATACTCGCACGACTGACCTGACATGCTCTACCGTAGCCGCCGCTATATCATATGGTTTCGCACCGTTCCAGATCTTAGCACCGCCACACAATTCTTCGCCAGCCCTCCTTCTCGCGTGCACCGTGAGTAGGGATAGCAGTCCTCCGAACCCCGCCTTTCGTGATCCTGTATGGGAGAGGGGCGATCAGGTTTTTGGGGAGCACACTCCTGTGACTACTGCCGGCGACGACTTCCTCAACGACAGCCTTCTTCCCCGACCTCGGTAACCTCTTCATCAATGACATGAGTGACAACATCAACCACATTGGTTCTGCTCCCGCTGTACAGTATGTGATTTTGTCCTCCTGGTTTAGTCCACATCATTACTTTGATATTTGCAATTGTTGTCATGATTTATTTACTACCGATTCGGATTAAATCTCATACTAAATTGCTCATATATTCAACAATCCAATCCAAAAACCTGATTACAGGCAATTTACTCCGAGTGGTTTTGCTGCGCTTTTGAAGCCGCCTAATTTTAAGGGGGTGCAATATAAAAGGTGGCGCACATGAGCAGTATATTGGTTTCAGATCATGTACTGCTATGACGCCACTAAGGGTAAGCCTGAGGGCGATCTTAATCCTACATAGCAGGAAGCTTTTCAGAACATGGATACCCTCTTCAAAGCCGCCCTGCTGAGTGTTCTTGATGATTCCATTGTGGATTCATATATGTTGTTTGACAGCGGCAAAGACATGTGGGATGCGCTCGAGGCCACGTTTGGGCCCTCGGGCGCTGGCAACGAGTTGTACGTCATGGAGCAATTCTGTGACTACAAGATGACTGATGAGCGCTCTGTTGTTCATCAGACTCATGAGATACAGTCACTCTCTAAGGAACTTGAGTACTTTAAGTGTGTGTTGCCGGACAAATTTGTTGCTGGGACCATCATTGCCAAGCTTCCACCTTCGTGGAACGATTTTGCTACTTCTCTGAAAAACAAGAGACATGAGTTTTCTGTTTTGGATCTCATTAGCACTCTTGATTTTGAGGAGAAGGCGAGAGTAAAAGACACACGTGCTCGGGTCACTGAGGGAGCTTCTAGTGCCCACATGGTACACAAGAAGAACTTCCAGCCCAACCAGTAGCCCCAAAACAACGAGAACAGGGAAAGGCAAGTTTGATGCAAAGAACAAGCTGTCACATTCTACCAACTTCAAGAAGAATTCTCATAATGGGAAGGGATACAAACCTCAATTTTGATAGCAGTGCACAAAATTATATGGCTGCATCTACCTGCTATCAGCTAACCTCATGGTGCTCCGGGTATTCATACATTCTTAACTAGGTACAATGACCACCGCAAGATGAAATTAGCTTATTCGTACGTTGACTTGCTGAATGCAGTGCAGAACGATCCTGTCATGTGTGGAGGAGCAAACAAGCAGTGCAGCCGAAGGTGGAAATCAACCAAGGACTTATGAAATTATATATAATCTTCCTCAGGCAGGTCAGTATCCCCTTCGTCCTGATGATCGTGTTTTGTCATGCCGAGCTATTGATATGTGCTACTGTTTTGCAACACCGTTTATGTATAGCTACTGTTTTCCTATCTTTTCAGATTTAGGACAATGAATATGATTTTAGGGGAACTACACAATATGGACCCATGTTGTGTCATCTCTATTGCCTCATGTGTTTGCTGCAAATGTGTCAGCATCAATTGCAAGATGAGGCAGCTAGCTAGCTACGGAGTTGCCAACATGCTCAAATTGCTCGCAACATTGAGAAGAAACAAGCATGCCCAGGAAATTAATGCGTGCGCAGGGAGGCCCTTTGCTCAGAGAAGCATCGACCGATTTTCTTTATTTCCACACCTTCTCACAGCTTAGTATTGGTTATAGTATGGTGAATCATTGAGATGCATAGACATGCTGAACTTATGTTCTTCTGAATGTTAGTTTAATGTGAGTGTCTGCATCTAGTACCGCATCCTCTAATTTGGTGGATGCACACATAGAAAATAAATCTCCTTAATTTGCTCCATAACCATCCTATTAAATAGGCCTAGTAACAAACCAGGCGCATGCAGTGGCCGGCGGGCACATGCATCCTGCAGCCAAGTCCAAGCGCCAGCTCCAATGCAGCAATGCAAAAGAAGAGAGCGGTTCTTGGGAAAAAGCGAGTAGTTAGTGCAGCAGGCCTTATAAACACGAACAACTCGCTCTCTCACTTCCGTCTCCCCCCCAATTCCCCCCGCTCCCCAATCTTCCTCACTCGTCCGGAAAACATCGCTCACCTTCTTCCTCACTCGTACAGAAAACGCGTGCTCCTCTTCTTCCACTCCTACAGAAATCCCCAGCCCTCCTTCCCCAGTCGCACTGCCACTAGGCTCGTCTCTGGCTACTCTGCTCAAACCTGTGAGCTCGGCGCGACGCCCACAAGGAAAATGGAGTCGGCTGGCCCCAGCACCAAGAAGATGAGGCTCCCGCCAGCGGCGACGCCGGTTGTAGATCCCGCACCCGGTAGCGCGAGAAGAAGCGGCAATCCCCCCACCCGGATCTAAGGAACCAGTAGAATCTCTGGTGGACCGCATCAGCGATCTCCCAGACGTCATCCTTGAGGAGATCATCTTGCTTCTCCCCACCAAGGATTGCTGCCGCATACAAGTCCTCTCAACTCGGTGGCGCCCTCTATGGCGCACCGCACCCCTCAATCTCGACTGTCGTCAGATATCCGTCCTTCCTGATTTTGATCTCCTCAGAGCTATCGTCTCTTCTCACCAGCAGGGCCCCATTCAATGCCTCTGCATCCCAACAAGCTACATGCTGTCCATACCCGGCAAGGTGGACGCTTGGCTGACATCCCCTGAATTCGGAAAACTCCAGCAGTTTGAGTTCTACCATTACCATGAAAGTTTCATACCACGAACATAGCAAGAATTCGTGCCCACACCGCCGTTGTCCATCTCGTGGTTTTCCTCCTCTCTCCACACCGCCACCTTCGCCTGGTGCCATCTACCAGACGATCTGGTACAAATGCTTCAACTCCCACTGCTAAAAAAACTTTCACTTGTGGTGGTTTATCTGTCGGAGGCCTCACTGCACAGCATCATCCACTCCAGTTGCCCTGCCCTGCAACGCTTGCTGATTGTTTTGGGAATAGAAATCGCTATCAGTTGTCTCCAAATAAAGTCGCCTCACCTTAAAAGCATTGGAATTTGTTTTAAGGGACATCAGCTCATCATCGAAGATGCCCCTTCACTTGAAAGGTTTCTCCTTCATAATTGTTATACACCTTCAGAAATAACTGTCGTCTCTGCGCCCAAACTGGAGACCTTGGGTGTAATTCGTGACCCGTTTAATAATCACAAGGAGTTGGTGTTTGGCTCCTCACTTTTTCAGGTACCGTATATTATCATCTACACATTTGTAATCATATGCTGCATTTTTCATTTGTGCGCATAAGTTTTATATCATCTTGGAGTACACTTTGGGTACTAATATTATGTTATATGCTCAATGAAGAGTTCGTCCATTGATAGCCTATCAATGCTGCTGGATTCTGTCAAGATCATATATATCAGAATGTATAGTTTTGATCTGGACATAATTATTGGCTTGCTGCGATGCTTTCGATCTCTGGAGAATTTATACATAGAGGTGATGATTTCATGCACATTGAAAGCCCGTATATATTGTACTAGAATTAACTGTTCAGCTGTCGTTCTTTTGACATACTCTTTTTTCAGACCTTAACTGTTTTCAATCTTCATGTCTACTTAGGCAGAACCACATGGAGAAAAACATATAACCAATCGTTGGCGTAATAAGCACAAGGATTTTCTCAGTTCTCATGACATTCGTTTGAGGACAATAACGATGGGACGATATGCATCCAACCAGGCAAACAGAAGCTTTGTCACATTCTTCCTGTTGAATGCGAGGTTACTATTGTCCATGAGGCTTAATTTTTACAGCAAGAGATTTCTCACGGACGAACATGTTGAACAGCAAAAAAAGAAGTTTCAGGTGGACAAATGGGCTTCTAAACGTGCTCGTCTTCTATTTACAATAAGTTGTAGACATCCTGAAATAAATTTTTTTGCACAGGATGTTGATTTTATGGATCAGACCGATCCATTTGTTTGTGACTGCAAAAAAGAGTGGTTGGGTTAGATGTTACTGTCATGTTCAATCTGGGTTTTGTCTAAAAATTTGATGAACAATTAATCCTTGGTCTTTTTGTACCATTTGTATGCTTGACTTGCATGTTGTTGCCCTCGTACTCCCCTCCACCTGCCACTACACTGCCGCATCTTCCATGGCTGTTGTTCGTTCCTGTCCGAGGCCTTGCCATCGTTCTCCGCCTTGGTTCGCTCGCTGTGCCCGCCGCCGTCTGGCGTTGTCAACATGGTCAACAACCAAGAGGAATCAGGAGATGACTATATGTGGAGAGGCTGACAGTAGGGACCCACCAGGGTCATTGCATTTCGCAAGCAGGTGCCTCGTTTTTACAAGCCAAAAAAAATACTTCCTCCTAATTGTTTGACAACGTCCGACGCCATTGTCAATGTAGTCAATAAACGATAAAATTACACAACAAGTGGATAACACTAGGGACCCAGCAGATCGCCCAGTTGTTTTTTAGTTTTTTTGAGACAGAGTTGTTTTTTAGTTTCAGAGACAGAGCTCAACTATGCGCTGTGCGGGGGATGTGTCCTGTCTAGCCCACGCTTACGCTTTTATTAAGCACATGACGAGCCCAGTTGATATATTTTTCCTTCCTGAAATTGGCTAGCCCAGTTCTTTTTTTTGGAGAATACCAAAACCGAGGCCTACTTGCTTTTCTCAGCCCTGCTCGGCTGCATATCTTTCAAGACGAGGAGGGATGTAAGTAGTAAGAAATGGGCTTCCCCAGAAAACGGGCTATAAGTTGTAAGAAATGGGCTGTAATTTTTAAACCAAAGCCAACCGGCAATTGCATTAAAATATCATTTTTTCAGGATTTCTATACTCTCTACTCATATAAAAACCAAAGCCAACTGGCAATTACATTAAAATATCATCTTTTCTCCCACCAGATAAACTACTCATACAAATGCATCTTCATGTTCCGTGCAACGAACGGGCATCTTGCTAGTTAAGATTCTAAATTTCATTCATTTTTTTTGCGGAGAATTGTTTTTTGTATTTTATTTTGATATAATTTTTTGGAAATTATTTTTCACGTGACTCAAAATTTCGTGATTAAAAGAGTTCGGACCCCACCGAAATATGCAAAATTTCGTTGAATTTTTTAGCAGTGCCCAGAATATATGGTGTGTATTGCTAATAAAAAGAATATGGGCTTCAAATATCTTTAAGAATTAGCAAATGGGCTGTAAATTATTGATAATAATGGCTAATGGGCTGTATGCTGTTTTCCATAGATTTGGAGGCTGACTTCTCGGCCTACTAGGTTCACGATGACGCTATCCTAAATTTTTTTTGACGCGTACGCAAGGCTTTGTCAACTTAGTCAACACACAGCAGTGACTGTTGGATGTCCATCCAATGGCTACCGTGCTTCTTCAATCTCTGATCTTCCTACTCCAGCCGCCCAAATCAGCACCGGCGGGACTGCCTGCTCCCTCCTCCCGTGGCTGGATGTGCTGTAGCTAGGCCATCCCTCTAACCACCCACACATCCTGTTATTTTCCGGCGACATCAGACTCACCCCGCAGCCGACCAGTCAGCGCTCGTTCTCCCCTCAGTGTGGGCATCCGCTTCGGTGGCTTCGCCGACTCCGGGTGGTTCTCTTCCCGGGCCTCGCCCTCGTCCATCGCATTTGTGCTCTTGGCGCGGCGAGGTCAAAATGGTCAACAAACAATAGCCACCGGAAGAGGCTGGTAGTAGGGGCCCACATAGGGAAATGCCTCCTTATTACGCGCAAAATAATGATTCCTCCACCTGATAGCTGGGAGCCACCGGAAGGGCCTCGGTAATTCGTGAAAAAAACGTTCCCCCCGCTGCCAGCTTGGACCCAACAAAAATGCCTCCTTATTACGCACAAAAAAAGAATACTCCCCCTGCTAGCTGGGACTCACCTTGGTGGGAGGCTGACTTGTGGGCCTACTAAGTTTACGGGGACGGAAGGGTTTGTCAACTTAGTCAATATGAACGATTCTAGCTCCAGTGACCGTATGATGTCCATCCAACGGCTGTAGTGCTTCTTCAACCTCTGGTCTTCGTGCTCCAGCCGCCTAAAGCAGCACCGGTCGTGCCGCATGCTCCTGATTCCCGTGGCCGGCTGTGATGTCGCGGAGGCCTCACCGCCCCCTACTACTCCCACCGCTAGCCAGGCCATCCCTCTACTCACCCACACCCCTTGTTATTCTGCGGCGACGACAACCTCACACTGCAGCCGAACCAGTGAACCCTCGTACTCCTCTTCGCGTGGGCATCCACTGACGCGTCTTCCCTGGCTCTGCGTCGTCCCTTCCTAGGCCTCACCGTCATCCACCACTGTGGTGCTCTCGGCGCGGCGTGGTTAATGTGGTCAACGACCGACTTCCATCGGAAGAGTACTGTACGTGGCGAGGCTGACAGCTGGGTCCACGGTAGCTGCAAGGAAGTGCCTCCTTATTACGCACAAAATAATTATTCCTCCACCTAACAGCAGGGATCCACCGGACATGCCACCGTCTTTCTCGAAAAAGCATTTCCCCTGACTACTGGGACCCACCAGCTACACCTTCTCAGGCAAGGAAGTGCGTCCGGGCAAAAAAAAAACAAAACGATTCGCCCCCTGACTGCTGGGACCCACCAGCTACACCTTCACACGCAAGGAAGTGCGTTCGGGCAAAAAAAACGATTCGCCCCCTGACTGCTGGGACCCACCAGCTACATCTTCGCACGCAAGGAAGTGCCTGAAAGTCAGGACCCACCTGGTCGAAGCGTATGTAGCATTGTCATTCTAGTCGCGAACATGTACCTACATATATACTGGTCGATGTAGAGGCACGCACGTGTCGTAGTAGAGGCGCGCACATAGCATGTACATGTACGTACAGCGGCCAGGGTGCAAGAAAGAAAATACGGCCATGTACCTACATACGGGCGGGGTCTCGAACGCCTAGTCTTGCATACGTACGGCCAGGGCTCGTGTACATGGCTGGGTCGAAACGGAGAAATAGCGTCGTCGTCGTGTTCATGGGGAGGCAACGAAATGTGTCATGTTCATGGGGAGGCAACGGAATGCGTCGTGTTTATTGGGAGGCAACGAAACTTGTAGGAGCCAACCGGCTGGGTCGAAGCGGAATGTGTGGTCATGTTCATTGGGAGGGCTTGGACGGAACAGGCGATGGAAACGAGGCCTGGCGTACCGCAGAACGGAGGAAACGGTCTTGTGTTCGACCGGCCCTGTTTGAAACGGGATCCTGTTCACCGGGAGGGGTCTGGCGTATCGCAAAACGGAGGAAACGGACCTCCTACGGTCGAAACGGGGGTCCTGTTAATTGGGAGGGGTGTGGTGTACCACAAAACGGATGAAACGGACCTCCTACGGTCGAAACGGGGGTCCTGTTAATCAGGAGGGGTGTGGTGTACTGCAAAACAGACGGAATGGACTTGTGTTGGAGCGCTACGGTCGAAACGGGGTTCCTGTTCATCGGGAGGGGTGTGGCGTACCGCAAAACGGGACTCCACGGGATACTGTTCATCTCCACCGTCGACCTCCTCCAGCCTCCACGGGCTACTGTTCATCCATCGTCGACCTCCTCCAGCCTCCACCTGCGACTGTTCATCCACGGGCTCCTGTTCATCCAGCCTCCACAGCGCGCTACTCCACTGGATACTGTTCAACCACCTCTCTCCACGGGCTCTTGTTCAACCACCCCACCACGGGCTACTGTTCATCCACCCCTCCACCATCTACTGCTCATCCAGCCCTCCACGGGGTCATCCTATTCATCCAGCCCTCCATGGGATCCTGTTCATATAGAGGCAATGCCACGGGTCCTATTCATCCACTCCCACCGCTCACAGTTCCTCCACCCCCCCCGCCGCGCAACACTCACTGTTCATCGAGAGAGGCAGCATCGATCGACTTCAGTTAGCAGCAGTAGCGAAGGAATCACTCGATCGGGTTCAGTTAACAGCCATCGATCGATCGCTCGGGTTCAGTATGCGTAGCCTGCAGTGCAATCGCTCGGGTTCAGTTAGAGCCCAACGCCTCGCTCGGGTTCAGTTAGAGCCAACGCCTCGCACACACGCGCGTACGTGTATAAGAGAAACACGCATCGCTCGGTCCCCGACCGCCAACCGTAACCGGGAACTCCCCGAAATTTTCCTCGCCCTCGATTCTACCACGGGTTTTCCATCATGGATGGCCCAAAGAATGTCATGCAGCTGCGTCTCCGGCCCGCCCAGGACGACAAGCCCATTTCCTGTCATGATTTTTTGTCATAGAAGTAGGAGCCCACCACATCTATGATGATACCGGGTTTTGTCACAATTATCGTCATAGAAGTGTCATATGTATGACAGAATTTTTTTTCGTTCGGCCCAAAATGTCACGGATGTGTCTTTTTTTTGTAGTGTAGACATGGGAATGCCCATAGCTCTAACGTGCCCCTCATGCTTGGGTTGTGGAAGCGGCTTAGTCAACGGATCTGGAACATTTGCATCCGTGTGAATCTTGCATAACTCTACATCACCATTCTTTACGATCTTTCGTATCAGGTGATATTTCTGATCTATGTGTCTGACCTTGTGGTGATTCCTCGGCTCCTTGGCTTGTGCGATGGCACCAGAATTATCACAATAAAGGTCCAACGATTTCACCGAGGCTGGGAAAATACCAAGATCATGCAGAAAATGCCGGACCCAAACACCTTCCTTTGCAGCTTCACAAGCCGCAATGTATTTGGCTTCTGTGGTAGAATCAGCCACCGTATCCTGCTTGGAACTCATCCAGTGCACTGCTCCTCCGTTCAGGACATACACGAATCCAGACTGTGATCGACAATCATCTCTGTCGGTTTGGAAACTAGCATCGACGTAACCCCTTACGACGAGCTCTTCCTCACCTCCATAAACTAGGAACATCTCTTTCGTCCTTTTCAGGTACTTCAAAATAGTCTTTACCTCTGCCCAGTGACTCTCACCTGGGTTGTCCTGCTATCTACTTGTTAGGCTTATTGCAAAAGCAACATCAGACCTTGTACATATCATGGCATACATGATGGATCCGATTGCCGAGGCATACGGAATCCTACTCATTCTACTTCGCTCATCAGATGTCAAAGGACTCTGAGTCTCGCTTAGCCTTATACCATGTGAGAGTGGCAAGAACCCTTTCTTCGCCTCACTCATGTTGAACCGCTTCAACACTTTATCTATGTATGTGCTCTGGCTTAAGCCGAGCAGCCTCCTCGATCTATCTCTATAGATCTTAATGCCTAAAATATAGACGGCCTCACCAAGGTCTTTCATCTAAAACTTGCCATTCAATGACTCCTTGACCGAGTTCAGCATCAAAACATTGTTCCCAATCAGTAGTATGTCATCCACATACAAGATCAAAAACACTATCGAGCTCCCACTTAACTTCTTGTATAAACAAGAGTCCTCTTTGATTTTGATGAAACCGAGACCAGTGACGACCTCATCAAAATGAATGTTCCAACTCCAAGATGCTTGCCTCAACCCATAAATGGATCTCTTGAGCTTGCATACGTTACTAGTGCTAGTCAGATCGACAAAACCCTCGAGCTGTATCATATACACGTCCTCGGTTAAATTTCCGTGAAGGAAAGCTGTTTTGACATCCACCTGCCATATCTCGTAATAGAAATATGCAGCTATAGCTAGTACAATCCTCACCGATTTCAGCATCGCTACCGGCGAGTAAGTCTCATCGTAGTCAATTCCTTGAACTTGTCCATAACCCTTAGCGACAAGCCGTGCTTTGTGGATTTGAACATTTCCATCCACATCGGTTTTATTCTTAAAGACCCATTTGCAACCAATGGCTGTTACGCCAGGCGGCGGATCAACCAAGTCCTAGACTTGATTATCATCCATGGACTTTAACTCGGATCTCATGGCCTCGAGCCATGCCTCGGAATCTAGGCTCACCATCGCTTCCGCATACGTGGCCGGCTTGTCGCTTTCTAGCAACAATACATCACGCACTCTGTGCAATCTTTCCGACCTCCATTGTTCCAGTGCCGCTTCCACTACGGGTTCCCTGGCTGACTCCGGTATGAGCTCATCACCAGCCGAGCCGTCCCCGAGTGGTCCTCGAATTTCTTCGAGTTGAACCGTTCTCCCACTGGCCTCCCGACTGAGAAACTCTTTCTCAAGGAAAACCCTGTTCCGAGCAACAAACACTTTGTTCTCTTCCTAGTTGTAGAAGCTATATCCCAAGGTTTCCCTCGGATATCCCACGAATATGCATTTATCCGACTTGGGTGTAAGCTTGTCTGACATAAGTCGCTTGACAAATGCTTCACAACCCCAAATCTTTAGAAAAGACAAGCTGGGACTCTTCCCGGTCCACATCTCATGTGGTGTCTTGTCTACGGATTTTGATGGTACCCTGTTAAGTGTGAAAGCTGCAGTTTCTAGAGAGTATCCCCAGAATGACAAGGGTAAATCCGATTTGCTCATCATAGACCAGACCATGTCCAACAAGGTCCTATTCCTTTGTTCTGACACCCCGTTTCTTTGTGGCGTACCAGGAGGTGTGAGCTGAGGTACTATACCTCGGCTTTCTAGATGATCATCAAACTCCTGGCTCATGTACTCACCTCCATGATCTGATCGTAGAAGCTTTATTGTCTTGCCGAGTTGATTCTCAACCTCATTCTGAAACTCTTTGAACTTTTCAAAAGTTTCCGACTTGTGCCTTATCAAATAGATATATCCATATCTACTCAAGTCGTCGGTAAAAGTCACGAAGTACTCATAGCCACCTCTAGCAGTTGTGCTCATTGGACCACACACATCACTGTGTATAAGCTCCAACAGCTCGGACGCCCTCTCGCAACTCTTTGCGAAAGGAGACTTAGTCATCTTGCCGAGCAAGCATGATTCACATGTCTCGAACGACCCGAAGTCGGACGAAGTTAGGAGCCCATCATTATGGAGCTTCTTCATGTGTTTCAGACTAATGTGTCCAAGCCGGCAATGCCAGAAGTATGTTGGATTTATCTCATTAGGCTTATGCCTCTTGACATTCACGTTATAGACCGGTTCCTATTCTAGATTCAATATAAATAGCCCATCAACAATGGGTGCATAGCCGTGGAACATACCATTCAAAAATATCGAACAACCATTGTCCTTTAAATTGAATTCATAACCTTGACTCATCAAACATGAGGCAGAAATAATGTTCCGACTAAGTGCAGGAATGTAATAACAACTATTCAATTCCATAATGAATCCGGAAGGAAGCTGGAGCTGCATCATGCCGACTTCCAACGCAACAACTCTTGCTTTATTGCCGACCCTGATGTCAATCTCCCCTTGTGCCACACACCTAGTTCTTACCAGCCCCTACATCGAGTTGCAAATATGAACAACCAATCCGGTATCAAATACCCAAGAGATACTAGGTATGTCAGCAAGGTAAATGTCTATAGCATATGCAACAAGTGTACCTTTGCCTGAAGCAGCATTCCCGGCCTTCTTGCCATGCTTTGCAAGCCACTTGCTACAATTCCTCTTGTAGTGACCGATCTCCTTGAAGTGATAGCAAACGGTCTTCGAGTCCGGTCCAGACTTTGGTGTAGCGGCGGAGGTTACCGTCTCGATGCCCTTTGCCTTAGCCTTTTTCTTGGACCAACTCTTCTTGAACTTAGCTGATTTCTGCACCATCAACATTTGATGCGTGCCTTTCTTAATATCTTGCTCTGCCACCTTGAGCATCCCATGCAATTCAGTGATCTTCTTATCCATGCCATGCATATGATAGTTCGAGATGAACGTCCCATAGCTTGGCGGAAGAGAACCCAGAACAACATTAGTAGCTAGCTCATCCAAGAGCGGGAAGCCCAAACGATCCAAAGCTTTCACATATCCGATCATTTTGATCACATGTGGGCTTAGTGGATCACCTTCCTTCAGCTTGCAATCCATCGAGGATCGCCAGACGTTGAACCTTTCGGTCCTAGCCTGTGTCTGAAACATGCTCTTGAGACTCTCGATCATATCGTAAGCCTCAAAATTTTCGAAATGCTATTGCAAATCGGGCTCCATACAAGCCAGCATCATCCAGCTGATCTCTGTTGATTCATCAACAACTTTCTGGTAGGCATTCTTAGTTGTGACATTAGCATTATCGGAAGGTTCCTATGGAAGTGGATCCTCTCGAACATGTTCCTTTTTATCGTGCTTGAGAACAATTCTCAGATTTCTATACTAGGTGGTAAAGTTTGTTCCATTCAATTTATCCTTTTCCAGAATTGATTTCAATGCAAAGTTGGGTTGAGCAGGTGGTGCCATTGATCTAAAACAGAAAATATGCAATCACTAAGCAATGTGTTTATGTAGAGTAATTTAAGCCTAAACAGAAATACTCCCACTGAAGTCAGCATCCCTCCGCAAACTCTCAGTGATTCAGGATCTGACTAGCGTATGCGACTAGTGAGCTTTAGCATCACTGCTAGCCAACATACCTATCCGGTAAGCAACTCCTTGCTAATCGTATCTCTATACGACTCTATTCGGTTGGGTAGGTATCTTATACCCCGACTCCCAACCTTCTTTGCCACAAGGCCCAAAACCGTTTTGATAGCCTTGTCAAGCTAACCTGATGTAGTGCATGTCCGTGCCCAAAACCGTTTTGATAGCCTTGTCCACAAAGTTATGCATAGAATCACATTCTACCGGTTTATGTGTCGAGTACGAAATACACAGCGCTACACACACGTTTTCGGAAATCACAGATCGCATCTGAACTCCATTTTCGCCGAATTTTCTGATCTGATCGATCTCATCGATCATCACGAGTCCAATTCGGATTTACATTTCACTGTTAACCCCGATGGAGGATACCGACCGGTAGGGGTAGGTTGTGTCACGACCTCATCGACTCCGATCATCAGAAAACATAGCCACATCAATCCCCATGTGTAGTTGATCTCATCAACCGTGCACACAGCCCAACTCCTCAATGACAACAAATCTCATCTGCCGCCTCCACATATCTAATATGCATATGATCTGAATCCAAATCCTACAGCAGAGGCTCTCATACCACTATTTTGATCTACGGTAGGTTGCATCGACTGCAAATTAAATAAAAAATTCCTAGGTGCAGAACAACCAAGAACATGCTACGGGAGATGGATCACAGCTCGTTACCACTAGACACGCAGTGCCGTGCAGCGGAAAAAGAGTTGGGGCAGCACGCCCTCGTGGATCGTCTCCTCCTCATCTGATCTCCCTCGAACAGCCGGTCGTCTGATCCCACGTACAAGTTCGCTGGAGCGGCGCAAGTGCACCGCCTCTAACGGTATCCGCGCGTGCAGGAGGAACACTGTGCGGCGGACTGCTAGGTCCGATCACACAGTCGGCTGTGAGTGGAGGTGGCTATTCGCAACACATGCACACCCTAGTCGCAGCACCAAAGCGATCAACCAATAAGTGTGCCGCACCTCCACTTTATATAGGCATCCAGAGCAGGCTCAACACTTGGGCCTCGCACGGACCCTAAAGCCAACAAGTCTACTCGGCCACAATCGGAATACAGCTCGGATCACATCCCACCAGTGTTTTCGGATCCGACCTCGTAGGTTTCTTCCCTTAAGCGCGCGACCCCTTAGGTTCAAGTCAGCTTGGTCACAGTTCAGATCACTTCCGAACTGCACTGTTGGTAGCGGTCTCTAGCAAGGCATGCCAAACACCAAGCAGACTATGAAGCTGGTTAGGCGAACCTGTACAACGTGTCACACTTCTGTTCCCTTTGCATCACGATATATGTTGTCGGGCTAGGGGCGAGACTGTCATCCTTGTGCTAGCCCGACCTCTTTCTCGTTCCAGTGATACCGACCACAAATCGGATTATCTCATAATCCTTGTCGCATGGCCATGCTTATCCTGGTCGGATCACACGAGGGGCCCAGAGTATATCTCTCCTGATCGGAGGGGCAAATCCCATCTTGATCGACCATGTCTCGCAGCATGGGTCTGGACAAACTCGAAACCTACCTTTCTAACTACCCAGTCATGAAGTAGCGTTTGGTCGGCCCAAAGCAAGTCTGTCACCATCCTGAGTACATGTGTCAGCTCAGGTCTTAGGACATAGAACGTATGTTATACTAGAGACTCAAAGATGACATATCGTTGCGTCTCATTGTTGGGTCTGTCCGACTCGGACCTTATCTCGACTCGGATCCGACTACGTCGAATCCGACCAGACCTTTCCAAGTCCATATTATCCGGTTAGCATCCAATGCTCCATGGCTAGTGACACCGAGCCATCGACCGTGTCATATGCTAGTCTAGTCGGTTGCGCGTCCACACAACCCTTTCAACTAGGAACCTTTTAGGGCAGTCATCATACAATGCATAGTCCCACAAACAAGTCACGTACTTGCTGATACACATCATTGATAATGTCCAAGGACTATCTTTATTCATAAACACATAGGAAATATGATCATACATGATTGCCTCTAGGGCATATCTCCAACACTTTGCTCTATAAAAACCCGAATATTCCAGAAACCCTAGGGGAGTCGACAAAATATTGATCCGGCCACCGCAGAGTCCAGAACCACCAGATCCAATCTAGACACTGTCATGGAGGGGTTCACCACTTCCATTGGTGCCTCTCCTATGATGCGTGAGTAGTTCTTTGTAGACCTACGGGTTCGTAGTTAGTAGCTAGATGGCTTCCTCTCTCTCTCTCTCCCTCTCTCTTGATTATCAATACAATGGCCTCTTGTTGATCCATATGATGTAAGTCTTTTTGTGGTGTGTTTGTTGGGATCCGATAAACTTTGAGTTTATGATCAGATCTATGTTTTTTATCCATGAAAGTTATTTGAGTCTTCTTTTATCTCTTATATGCATGATTGCTTATAGCCTCATATTTCTTCTCCGATATTTGGGTTTTGTTAGGCCAACTTGATCTATTTATCTTGCAATGGGAAGAGGTGATTTGTAGTGGGTTCAATCTTACGGTGCTTGATCCCAGTGCCAGAAGGGGAACCGACATGTATGTATCATTGCTACTAAGGATAACAAGATGAGATCCATATCTGCCACAATAGATAAACGGATCTCGTCCACATCATGTCATCGTTCTTGTTGCATTACTTTGTTTTTCCATGAACTTAATACACTAGATGCATGCTGGATAGCGGTCGATGTGTGGAGTAATAGTAGTAGATGCAGGCAGGAGTCGGTCTACTAATCTTGGACGTGATGCCTATATAATGATCATTGCTTGTATATTGTCATGATTATTTGTTGTTCTATCAATTTCCCAACAGTAATTGTTTTCCCACCGTTTGTTATTTTTCTCGAGAGAAGCCATTAGTGAAACCTACGGCCCCCGGGTCTCTTTTCTTCATATTTTCCTTTGTGATCTATTTTCTATTGCATTTATTTTCAGATCTATTAAACCAAAAATACAAAAATACCTTGCTGCAATTTATTTGTTCCACGGTCTATTTATCCGATCTACCACTTTTACCTCATATTATTTGCCTATCTTGAGGCGCTGTACCCGAAAGGGATTGACAACCCCTTTAACACGTGGGGTTGTGAGTATTTGTTATTTATGTGGAGGTGATGTTTACATGGTGTGAGTAGGTTTTCCTACTGGTTCGATAACCTTGGTCTCATCATTGAGGGAAATAGCTACCGTCGCTATACTGCATCATCCCTTCCTCTTTTGGGAAATACCGACGTAGTTCTAGCAGACATCAAAAGGAATTTCTGGAGCCGTTGCCAGGGAGGATCTTCAACATCAACCAGGTTCCTAATCACAAATCTCATCTCCTCACAATTTACATTATTTTTCATTTGCCTCTCGTTTTCCTCTCCCCCACTTCACAAAAATTTGCCATTTTATTCACCCTCTTTTTCATTCGCCATTTTCTCGTCAGATCTTTTATTTGCTTGAACTTGTCACCATGAGTGACTTTGGTATGGCAGAAATAGATGATGGCCTAACTCCTAAAGTGGAGCATACATGTAATCTGGATGCCAAAACTTTTGTTTTGGGGAAAGGGAATTTTATGGGAAAAGAACATATCCAAGAATTTTTCAATTGTGTCGAAAAATTAAGTATTGATGATATCCCTATACTTAAAAGGACTAAAACTTATGCGGAAGCTATTTCGGCACTTGTTTTGAAACTTGAAACTAGATTTATTCGTACTCATCCTTCCTTGAAAATATTATTCTATGAGTTGCCCGTTATAAAGGATCGTAAATCTAAAAAAGGTAGCCACTCTTGTTTTGATGAACGAATTTGATTACATAATACAGGAAGCTAGGGAAATCTTTGATTTTTATGGCATGAATCATGAAAAATCCGTTATTGATGAAATTCTTTTGTCGGGGGTTGGGTGCGACATATGCCAAAGGATGGCTTATCATGGTGGGGGCGAGTAGAACGTCGCTGGTGCCAGGAAACGGGATGAGGTGAAGGCATGCACGCCGGCGAATCTTACCCAGCTTCAGGGCTCTCCGTGGAGATAACACCCCTACTGCTGCTCTGCGGGGTCTCCGCATGATCACTATGGCAAAGTGAGTACAAGGTTTCTCCTTGAGCTGTTTCCTAGAGGTAGGAGAAGGCAAGGCTAGCTCCCTCCTTCCTATATGATCTGGTCTAGTGCTAAAGAAGCGATCCCCCTTGCATGGGTGCCCCGAGGGGCTTATATAGGCCCGCCCTTAGGGTTACAATCGTAATCCGGCTGGGCGTGGGTCCCAGCCATCTGTCTCTTAGGCCGCCGTCTTCTCCGCCGACTGCTGGGGCCCGCCGACTGGCGGGCCCCGCCGACGGGCCCGGTACTGTAGTCGTGCTTCTAATGATGCTGGCTTGGTCATGGGGTCTTGGCAACAGTGCCGCCGCCTGACGAACGATCATTGTTGCCATTCCCCTTCTTGTCTGGTTAATGGCGTGTGGGGCCCGTGGGAGGGGCTGGCCGACTCCCGGGGGCCGACTCCCAACGGGTCCGTCTTGTGGCGCTCTTGCCGTCTTCTGTACCCCCACTGACGGGTGGGACCTGCCGTCTCTGGGCCGTACAGGCAGGACGTCTTGGGCATAGTGCGCCGCCCATGGGGGCTGAGGTCAGGGCAGGCATGGCAACAGTGCCACACCGAATGGAGATCTCCATCGATACAGTGCACTGTAGCCATGCCGGCCCTTCGTAAGCGAGAGGGGGATGGGCCACGCGGTGGCCGTACCCCGTCCCTTCCATCGTGGCGAAGGCAGGAGGATGTCGGAGTCGCGGGCCGACTCCCTATAGCCGGCTTCTTTGGAAGCTGCTAATAGGAGTCGGCTTATCTCGAAGTCGTCCCTGGGACTCGGCCGTGAGGGACAGTCGGCGGTCTTGCCGCCGACTCCCGGAAGGCGGCTCCTTATCGCGGAGTCTTGAGGGGCGCAGTCTGCCCCGATGTCTTGAAAGGTTCAGGGGATCGGGTTAGCCTACCCGTGGCCAATTACTCCGACAGTAGTCCCCGAAGCTCGTGAGGCGCCGAGGGTGATATATTGAGGAGTCTCAACAGTTTCTTCCTTCTGGTGGAATCTGGACCTTACTCGCTGTCTTCCTCTAGGCCGACTAGCTGGAGCCGGACTCGCAGCAGGCCGTCTTGCCCCATAAAGAGTTTGAAGGTCGTAGCCGAATCCAGGTAGCGTGCCTGATAAGCTTCCGGGCGGCCGCCCGTTGCGGATCCGTCGCGTGGTGCCACGTGGCAGGGTCAGTGTCGGTGTCAAAACCGGCGGATCTCGGGTAGGGGGTTCCGAACTGTGCGTCTAGGCGATGGTAACATGAGACAAGGGACACGATGTTTTACCCAGGTTCGGGCCCTCTTGATGGAGGTAAAACCGTACGTCCTGCTTGATTAATATTGATGATGTGTGTTACAAGAGTAGATCTACCACGAGATCAAGGAGGCTAAACCCTAGAAGCTAGCCTATGGTATGATTGTTGTTCGTCCTACGGACTAAATCCATCCGGTTTATATAGACACCGGAGAGGGCTAGGGTTACACAGAGTCGGTTACAATGGTAGGAGATCTACATATCCGTATCGCCAAGCTTGCCTTCCACGCCAAGGAAAGTCCCATCCGGACACGGGACGAAGTCTTCAATCTTGTATCTTCATAGTCTTGGAGTCCGGCCGATGATGATAGTTCGGCTATCCGGACACCCCCTAGTCCAGGACTCCCTCAGTAGCCCCTGAACCAGGCTTCAATGACGACGAGTCCGGCGCGCATATTGTCTTTGGCATTGCAAGGCGGGTTCCTCCCCCGAATAATTTATAGAAGATTGTGAACACCAGGATAGTGTCCGGCTCTGCAAAAATAATTTCCACATACCACCGTAGAGAGAATAATATTTTCACAAGTTCAATCTGCTGACATATTTGATGGTGTGACGTCACACCACGACCAAGCCTTTACTTAAATTGTTTTTATTGTACCACCTCAGCACGTTTAGCGAAGCGGTTTCCTTGGCACGTCTTGTCGAAGCAGAGATCGTGTTCCCCTTATTCCAGGATTCCCATCAATACGGACGTGGGTAACCCAACCGCGCCATTGATTGCGGCGCTTGGGGGATAAGCGAGTTTTATCAGGCCGGTGGGGACGCATATTTTCGTCCGCCCATATAAGGGGATAAAGATCCAACCCTTTTACCTGCGCCTTCTTCCTCCTTGGCTTATCCATCTTTGCAAACTCGAGCTCCAGCGCCCAAGCCCACACATCTCACCTCAACCTTCTCCAACCATGTCCGGAGCGGGAGGCAAGTGGATGGCCTCCTCCGTCACGGAGGGGCAGATCCAGAAGCTGCAGAGCGCCGGATACTTGTCCAGCAACATCGTGCACCGCCTCCCCAACGAGGGAGAGCTCATCCCCACCCCCAGGCCCCATGAGAGGGTAGTATTCCTTCCCCATTTCCTCCGCGGACTGGGCTTCCCACTCCATCCCTTCGTCCGGGGGCTCATGTTCTACTACGGCCTGGATTTCCATGATTTGGCCCCAAATTTCATCCTCAACATCTTGGCGTTTATCGTCGTGGATGAGGCCTTCCTCTGCATCCAGCCCCACTTCGGCTTGTGGCTCAAGACCTTCAGTGTCAAGTCGAAGGTTGTGAAGGGCAGCCAAGTGGAGTGCGGAGGCGCCATGGTGGGCAGGATGTCCCACGTTACTTGGCTTGAGGGCACTTTCGTGGAAACCATCAAGGGGTGGCAATCGGGGTGGTTCTACATTACCGAGCCGCGCGACCCCGAATGGGCAGCGGCCCCCGAATTCAGATCCGGCATCCCCACACGGCTCACCTCCTGGAAAGAGAGCGGCCGGACATGGGGTGATTCGGAGGAGCTGACCAGACTCCAAGCTTGCATCCAAAAGCTAGTGGACAAGAAGCTCAAGCTTGTCAACATAGTCCAGGTCATGCTCATCCGCCAGATTCTCCCGTGCCAACGACGGGGCTTCAACATGTGGGAGTTCGATCCGGCGTAGCACCAGACTTTGAGCGGGCTCTTCGACACTACGTACGAAGATGTCTGGAAGGTGCTGTTCAAGGGCGCCGAGGCTCCCGCATCCGCTACCGAAGATCGCGGATTCAGCTCGCAGCGTCCAGCTGATGAGGTAAGTGATTTTGTCCTTTACGGGACGTTTGTTTTCCATAGTTTGACTCTATGCGGGATCTAAACTCCCTTTCCTTTGACATGACTGGCTGAAGAAGGCCAAACAGGCTATCTGTCCGGCCCCATTGCCAGAGGACCCAGCGGACGCCCGTTTGACGGGGCTGCTGGCTCGGGGACTCGGGGACTCGGAAGGCCAAGAAGAAGGCCACGGGGACTCGGAAGAGTTCCCGTTTTCATGTGCTATCGGATGACGACTCCGAGGCCGACTCCTCTCACCAAGGTGAGGAGGATAAGAAGAAAGCCTCTTCCCCAGCGGGGGGAGAGAAGAAAAGGAAGGCCTCCCCAACGAGGGAGGCCGAAGGGTCCAAGAAGGGAAAAACTCTTCCCCCGGACTGCTCTGCCAATGCCAGTGATGACGACGAGGACTGGCCTCCAAGGGCCAAGACCCTGGCGAGATCGTGAGTATCCGGACTCCCGAATAACTTCATGGTTTTTCTTTTTTGCCACACAATGTCTTTCTAATGCCGCATACAACCCTGCAGTCCGCCCAAGGACGATCTTCCCACTTCGTCGAGCGGGTCTTTAGGTGCGTTGGATATGGATTCTCTTCCGACCGCCTCCACCCCCCATGACATGGACGATGCCGAGGTGGGATCCCGGGAAGGGACCCGCCAGGAGGAGGAGGCCCCGGAGGTGTCGCAGGACAACCTCCCGAACTTTGCACTGGACTCGGCTCCGGATCCCATAGTGGCTCCAGAGTCCGGCGGGCGGCCCCTTCGTAAGAAGGGCAAGACCGTGACACCGGCCGCCTCCGTCCAACCGGAGGTGCCGGATATCTTGCTGGAGGTGCTCAATGGCGCCTCCATCGAAGAGGAACACCGCACTGTTATGAGTGCGGTGATTCAGAAGGTGCAGCTCGCCAAGAGCGGGCTGACCGAAGCCTGCAGCAGCCTTCTAACAGGCTTTGAGGTAAGAATTTTGATATATGTAAAATAGTACCACATAGACAGTAGCCCCTGATGCTCGGTTCGGTGTTCGGAAAGAAAAGCCGGACTGCGGATCTAAGATGATATACGCAGGAGTCATAAAAATATGTCGATATGGGATTGCAGGCTGCGCTGTTGACCTCTATCACACTGACTGCGGAGGTCAATACTTTGAAGGAAAGCCTCGAGCGGTCCGAGAATGAGCTCGGCCGTGCCACGAAGCAGCTCGAGGACAAGGAAGGTGAGTAACACCTTATTAAAATTGTACCTTACAGAAAAGGATTTTGGTTGCAAAAGTAAGGACAAGGATAACATGGGTATTGCAGGGGCCACTAACGAGGTGGCGATCCTGAAAGAGGCGGTGGCCGTGGCCGAACGCAATGCGGCCACGGAGCGCACCGAGCGAGAGAACTAGGAGGCGCGGGTGGCGGAGGTACAGCAAGAGCTCCAGGATCTCGTGAAAAAACATGGGAGGCTGGAGCGTGACTCGAAGACTCGAGAGTCTGAGCTTGCAACGGCTCTGGAGAGTGCGAAAGCCGCTAAGGCCGAAGCCTACAAGGCCCTCCAGGAAATCGAGGCGTTGAAGAAAATAGCAGTGGGTAAGGCATTTTTCATGCAAAGTAAGCATGTGAGTGTTAATTACCTATTGCTTACCCGAATTCGGAGCTCTCCAGGAGCGTTCGTAGATCTTCCTCGCAGCGTGTCCGATGCTGCCGCGTTCTACCGGGCCGAGGAGGGGAGCTCGATGGAGAAGGTCTTCTGGTCTCAGTATGCTGAGGCCGGACATCCGGTGCCCCTTAGCGACCAGCTAAAACAGCTGGTCGAGCTCCACAAGGCGGCCGAACAGGCCATGAAGGGCCTCATAGTTCGGCTGTGGCCTAAGGAGGCCATGCCTGGGAGCTACTTCGGCCTGGTGCGGCGGCTGGTGGATGCGTGCCCGTGGGTTGAAGTCATCAAGCACTCCGCCTGTATTGAAGGTGCCCATCGGGCCCTTTCCCGCGCAAAGGTGCACTGGGGCAAGATGGATGCCCAGAAGCTCGTGACGGACCCACCACCGGAGGGCAAGGAGCATCGCACACCCGAGATGTATTATAAGAGTGTGCTGAAGGGCGCCTGCACTATTGCGGGTGAGTGCTCCAAAGATGTAATATTTGAGTAGACTCGCATTTTGTTATCCTGTGCGCTGAAAACTTAGTTCATTTGCGCTAAGCAATGCATTTTAATTTAAAATATTACCTTCTGTGCGGCTGTTTATCAAATCTGAGAGATGGCAAGTCGTCGGCTTCAGCCCCCATGCCACTAGTGCTGGGGTGTTCGGGATAAATTTGAGCACTCTTGTTCCCATATTTGGGTCCATCTAGGGAGGCGCTCAACACAACGAACAAGACAACCGGACTTATAATGCTTGAACACTCTCACTTAGCCATAGAATTCTATAATTTTAAATTTCGGCGAAGCCCCTAGTCTTCGGAAGGCCGAATTTGGGGCGCTATCCACGCCTGGGCCGGACAAAAACCGGCTCCTCGCTCTAAGCAGCATAAGTCTTTAGGGACTCGCAAAAAACCTCTCGAACAGCGACCAGCTCTTGCCTCATCATGACGGTTAGTTTTAGCTTTCTCCACTGAGGCGTTAACCCAGCTCAACTGGGGCGCAATCGCAGTGGTTCTCCCAGTGCTACCTTAGCCGATACAACGAAACGTAAGGTACCAAAACATGGGAGCCGGGCAAACCCAACTATTGACCCAAGACATGATTCGGAGCTGATGCATATAATGATATAAGTTCGGTGTGCCGCACTTGTGAAAGTGTTCGAACTTATCACACCATGATGCGGGAAACATAAGCCCCTGGTGTATTTAGCCGTACCAAAACGTACGGATGCGACATGTCACAAATGAACATATGTATAAGAGAGAAATGCAATTGGAAGCAAAAAGGTGCTGCATTACTTATTCAAGAAAAACTGCTGTAAGTGCAGAACGATACAAATGGTGTGATAAGCAAGGGATGGGACTGTTAAACATGTCCCCCTCCAGGGGTAGGCTGCGGAATGGTGCATAAAACAGATTTAATGTTCGTAATGGAGACCACCTGGATATTCCTTGTAGCCTTTCTTCTTCCCTGGCTGTTGCATCGTGAGTTCGGCAGGTCTACTACCGGACAGGGCCTCTGACGAACGGAGTCCTGTGGGTAAAAACAAAAAGAAAAAAAGAACGACACACTTGAGAGCCCCTGGTGTGGTTGAGCCGCAGTCTGGGCCTATCGTGGTCGCGCCCCTCTCCCCATGCCCATGGTATCTTTAGAGCGTAATGGTTTACGCGAAGGACCTGTCTTGACGTTTTACAGGGGCTGGGGTTGGGGCTGCACTGCTACACATGCTCGGAACGTGCCAGGTGGTCTTGTTGTAGGTTACTCCGGGCGCACTTAGCTGTGTCCGGCCGCTTAACGGCCGAACTCGAGAATTGCCTTAAGAGGCTGCATTGTACTTCTGCCGCGAGAGCCACTGTATGTTCCTCCGTGCGGAGAGAACGTTTAGTGTTTCCGTTGACCGTGATGACTCCTCGAGGGCCTGGCATCTTGAGCTTGAGGTATGCGTAGTGCGGCACCGCGTTGAACTTTGCGAACGCGGTACGTCCAAGCAGAGCATGATAGCCGCTGCGGAACGGAACTATGTCGAAGATTAACTCCTCGCTTCGGAAGTTATCCGGGGATCCGAAGACCACTTCCAGTGTAACCGAGCCTGTACAATTGGCTTCTACACCTGGTATGACGCCTTTAAAGGTCGTCTTGGTAGGTTTAATCCTTGAGGGGTTTATGCCCATTTTGCGCACTGTGTCCTGATAAAGCAGGTTCAGGCTGCTGCCGCCGTCCATCAGGACTCTGGTGAGGTGAAATCCATCGACGATTGGGTCTAGAACCAATGCGGTGAATCCTCCATGGCGGATGTTGGTGGGGTGGTCCCTCCGGTCAAAAGTGATCGGGCAGGAGGACCATGGATTGAACTTCGGGGCAACTGGCTCCATCGCGTATATGTTCCTTGGTGCATGCTTCCGCTCCCTTTTGGGTATGTGCGTTGCGTAGATCATGTTCACTGTTCGCACCTGTGGGGGGAAACCCTTCTGTCCTATATTGTTCGGCGGTCAGGTCTCTTCCTCGTCATCGCTGTGCAGCCCCTTGTCATTGTTTTCGGCAGTTAACTTGCCTGCCTGTTTGAATACCCAACAGTCCCTGTTGGTGTGGTTGGCTGGCTTTTCCGGGGTGCCGTGTATCTGGCACGAGCGGTCGAGTATTCGGTCCAAATTGGATGGACCCGGAGTAGTTCTTTTGAATGGCTTTTTCCGCTGACTGGGTTTAGAGCCTCTGAATCCGGCATTGACTGCCGTATCTTCACTATTATCGCCGTTAATGCGGCGTTTATTTTTGTTGCGATGCGACCTGCCATTACGGTCCTTGAAATCCGGACTGCCAGAATTTTTGCTGAGGTTATTGCTGCGTGCTAGCCAGCTGTCCTCACCCGTGCAGAAGCGGGTCATGAGTGATGTGAGGGCTGCCATGGATTTCGGCTTTTCCTATCCTAGGTGCCGGGCAAGCCACTCGTCGCGGATGTTGTGCTTGAAGGCTGCTAGGGCCTCTGCATCCGAACAGTCGACGATTTGGTTCTTCTTTGTTAGGAACCGTGTCCAGAATTGTCTGGCAGATTCGTCTGGCTGCTGAATTATGTGGCTTAGGTCATCGGCGTCTGGTGGTCACACATACGTGCCTTGGAAGTTATCGAGGAATGCGGCTTCTAGGTCTTCCCAACTCCCGATTGACTCTACTGGCAAGCTGTTCAGCCAATGCTGGGCTGGTCCTTTAAGTTTGAGTGGGAGATATTTGATGGCGTGAAGATCATCACCACGGGCCATGTGGTTATGGAGGAGATAGTCTTCAATCCAAACCGCGGGGTCTGTTGTGCCATCGTAGGATTCAATGTTCACGGGTTTAAACCCTTCGGGGATTTGACGATCCATTACTTTGTCTGTGAAGCATAGTAGGTGTGCGGCGCCTCTGTACTGGGCGATATCATGACGGAGCTCGAAAGTGCTTTGTCTATTTTGTTCGGCCCGGTCGGACTTACTGTGTCTGGCACGACGGTTGTCGTCACGTATCATGGGGCACCCACGCGATCCATAGATCGATCTTGATTGTCTTGCCTTATCCTCCAATATATCTCGCAAGTCTAGAGCGTTCCCCTATGGCTTTGTGCTCTTCGAGCGATGCCGGGGTACGGTTCTAGTGAAGGGCCTAGGGGCCTCTCTGTCGCGACCACGGGGTGGTCGGTCAGCCGTATTGTCTGCTGGTGATGCAGGTTCATACGCCTCCTCCTCTAATCGGGGGAGCAGCTTGCGTTTAGGGTAACTTTTGGAGGGGCATTCGAGCTCATGCTCTTCGGCCCCGAGGACTTCAGTCCATCTGTCGGCTAGCAGATCTTGATCAGCTCTAAGCTGTTGCTGCTTTTTCTTGAGGCTGTTTGCCGTGGCCATAAGCCTATGTTTAAAACGCTCTTGTTCGACGGGATCCTCAGGCACGACGAATTCGTCGTCGTCGAGGCTTGCCTCGTCTCCGGAGGGAGGCATGTAGTCCTCTACCTCTTCTTCTGCCGATCTCTCATGAGGGCTGGCATCTCCGTCCTCCTGTGCTGAATCTTGCTGGAGTGGGTTGTCTTTGGCACTATCTGGGTGTTATTATCTCCGGTGCCGGAATCTTCATTCTTGCTATGGCGGGATTTAGAGCAGCGCTGATGATGCCGGCGCTTGGGCTGTTTCTTGGAGGGGTCATCCTCCGCTGCCCCTTCGCCATTCCCATCCTTTGGGATATCCACCATGTATATGTCATATGATGAGGTGGCTTTCCAGTGCCCGGTAGGCGCTTGTTCTTGGTCGTCTCCGGCATCGTCGTCCATACCGTCGATGTCTTCGGAGTCGTAGTCTAGCATGTCGGTTAGATCATCGACAGTGGCTACCAAGTGGGTGGTAGGTGGGTTTTGAATTTCTTCGTCGTCCGCATCCCAACCGTCCTGGCCGCAGTCCGGCCAGGGCTCTCCTGATAATGAGAGATACCTTAGCGAACTCAGGATATCGCCAAAAGGTGAGTGTTGAAAGATGTCCGAGGCAGTAAACTCCATGATCGGCGCCCAACCGGATTCGATTGGTGGGGGCGCGGGAGGTTCGGAGTCCGGCAAGGAGTCAGGCAGCTCGGAGTCACGACCTTCGTGAGGGACAAGATCAGTGTTCGACTCTATCGCCGTAGAGGATGCAGCCCCCGAGGCGGCGTCTAGCCATCCATCCTCGATCTGCGCAGCCGGCTTCGAACTGAAGATCGGAGTGGGCTCAAGTGCGGCCTCTAGGGTACTGTCCAGGCGCAGATCTAAATCATGCTCGTCGTGGCAGTGCGGCACGCTCGGCTGTGGCTCGAATCCATCGAGGATCAAGTCCCCACGGATGTCAGCCGTGAAGTTCAAACTTCCAAATCTGACCTGACGACCAGGGGCGTAACTTTCGATCTGCTCTAGATGGCTAAGCGAATTGGCCCGCAGTGCAAAGCTGCCGAATACGAAGATCTGTCCGGGGAGGAAGGTCTCACCCTGGACTGCGTCGTTGATGATGATCGAAGAAGCCATCGAGCCTATCGGCGACGACACAGAGGAACTCTCAATGAAAGCACCAATGTCGGTGTCAAAACTGGCGGATCTCGGGTAGGGGGTCCCGAACTGTGCGTCTAGGCGGATGGTAACAGGAGACAAGGGACACGATGTTTTACCCAGGTTCGGGCCCTCTTGATGGAGGTAAAACCCTATGTCCTGCTTGATTAATATTGATGATGTGTGTTACAAGAGTAGATCTACCACGAGATCAAGGAGGCTAAACCCTAGAAGCTAGCCAATGGTATGATTGTTGTTCGTCCTACGGACTAAAGCCATCCGGTTTATATAGACACCGGAGAGGGCTAGGGTTACACAGAGTCGGTTACAATGGTAGGAGATCTACATATCCGTATCGCCAAGCTTGGCTTCCACGCCAAGGAAAGTCCCATCCGGACACGGGATGAAGTCTTCAATATTGTGTCTTCATAGTCTTGGAGTCCGGCCGATGATGATAGTTCGGCTATCCGGACACCCCCTAGTCCAGGACTCCCTCAGTTAGTCTGCCCACCCACACGCGCGACGGGACAGGGCCTCAGGCGGGGCCCGCCACTACCGCGCCTCGGCACGCGAACGGATCCGTTGCGGCTGGGCGGACGGTTGGGATTCCCACGTCGTAACTACGCGCAGTTACTCCATGTGGTAAATCGTGGGGGGCGTGGGGTCCTGTGCACAGTTAATCCCACGCCCGCCCCATCGTCTTCTAAGCCCACGAGCCTATAAGTAGGCGGGAGGAGGGGGGCAGCGGAGCACGCGCGCCCATTTCCCCTACTCCCCTTGCTTTCCTCTTGCTTCTTCTTCCTCTCGCCGCTGCCGCGCCAAACCATGCCACGCCCGTGGCGATGAGCTCTTCCTCCGCCACCGCACCTCCTGTCGTGCGCTCCAGCGTGTGGGATGGCTCCGAGGTGGATGACAACCTCATTGAGTTCCTCCGCAAGACGTGTCGCCTCCCCGGCGCGGACCTAGTGCGAGCCCACGCCGCGCCGAAGAGGGAAGTATCACCGGCGCCGGAGGAGGGCGAGCGGGTCGTATTCCGCTTGCACCTCATGCGTGGCCTCCTGCTCCAAGGCCGACCTCATCTCATCTGTCAGATGAGGAGCCACCGGGACCTGAGTCGGCTGTGCTCCAAGGACATGCCCCACGCGGAGGTGGCGGACACGGTGAATTACATTGCGAACTACAATCTCGCGGTGGATTGGCGGTTCGGCAAGGAGCCATACTCACGCTCCAACCCCCCACCTGCTGTAAGTCGTCTCTCTTTTTGTTCTATCTTCTTTTGCAGCCGAGTCCGACTTCTGATCTTCTTGGTTTTCCTTGAGTCAGAATCCCCTCATCCAGCCTTCAACCGGCACCGCAGGCCCGGCCCGTCAGTTCGTCCCCGACCGGGCGGAGAGCGACGTCGATGACCTTGACTTAGGGGCCGCGGCGATGGAGGCCGACGCTGAAGGAGGGGAGGAGGGAGAGGGGGAGGCTTCAGGCCCTCGGCCACCTTTGCCGACTGGCCTGATGATGACGCCGAGGGGGAAGTCGCCCCGCCCCGTTCCTCTGCCATCTTGGATGGTCAAGGCGGCATGAAGAGGTGCCGGGCCGGGCCGAGCTTGCTTGGCGGCCGGTCGAAGAAGTTCAAGGGGGCGGCCGCCGCGACCAAGCAGGAGGAGGCGATCGCGAAGGCCAACCGCTTCCGTAAGGAAGTGAAGAAGCTGCCACTGGTCTCCGCATAAGTGCTTCCGCCTTTTGTCTTGTTTTCTACCGGTGAATCTTGTCCAAATCTTTTACATGCCTTCCTCGCTTCAGGGCTCCTCTTACCTTCGAGAGGGTCGCCGCCGCCTCCGTCATGGGGACGGCAGAGATGTCCGCCACTACTCGGCGGATTGACCCCGCCGCCGATCTCTGGGAGGCGACGGAGCGGAATGCGCGGGAGAAGCGCGACGAGGACGAGGCCGCCCGCCTAGAGAAGACGGAGGCTGAGAAGGCGGCGGCCTCCGCCCAGAGGAAGCTGGAAGAGGCCGAAGACGCCGTTGCGGCAAGGCGGCAAGCTGAGGAGGCCGCGCACCGCCAATCGGCGTTGCTCGTCATCCCGCTGAACTCCGCACTGCCGCCCCCGGAGTTCATGGGGCAGACTGGGGAAGCCGGCGGCGAGAACCCCATCATGGAGAGGGAAAGCGGTGAGGCCTCCATGCCGGAGAGGGCCGTGCCGCCACCGCCGCCTCCGCCGCCGTCCGGGAGTGTGCAGGGTAAACAGCCGGCAGGCCCGCCGGTGCCGCCGACTGAGGACGAGTCCGTGGCGAGGCTGCTCCTCCAAGTCGCCTCGCCAGCGTGCCGCCACCTTGAGAAGGCGACTTCGGCGCCACCCCCTGGAGACCGGCGCCGCCAGCTCGGCCATCCCAGATGCCGAGGCGACGAGTGTCGTGCCCGTTGGGTGGGTGCGAGGAGACGACACGGGCCCGCTGAACCAGGCGCTTCTGGATGTTCAAGCGAAACTGTGAGGCGAGGGCGACGCCATCCGGACCTGCACCAAGGCGCATCTGGCGTCGCGAGCAGCCGTCCGGGTATGCTTTCATTTTTAACTTTTTTTCCTTGTTCTTCTCTGTGGGGGTGCGCCAGCGCACCCACTGGGTGTAGTCCCCGAGTTTCGGGCCGGCTGCTTCTTGGCGGCTCGGAACTCCTTCTGGCGAGTTCCAATACTTATCTATGTCTAAAATTCTTATCACAGGAGTATCACAACCTCTGCGTCACTGCCTTCAACCGCAATGTCGAGGAGCTGGGCAGGCGGACTGCCGACTTGTCGGAGAGTCGGAGTGAGTCCTCCTTCTTCGCGGAGGCGCGCTGGCGCACCCGCGGGCTGTAGTCCCTGAGATTCGGGCCGCCTGCTGAGCAGTCGGGCCGGATCTTCTCGGCGACCTTCTTTGTTGACGGCTTAACGTCCTTTCTTTTTATTCTTCAGAGGCCAACGCCACTCTCCAGCAGCAGCTGGGCGAGGCCAACACCGCCTTGCGTGCCTAGGGGGAGGAGTGCAGCAAACTCACCGCGGAGTGTGACCTGCTGGCCGCGCAGCTGGAGGAGCAGAGGGAGCCGCTCAAGAAGGCGCAGGATGAGGCAGAGAAGAGAGAGACTGCTCTCCTGGCCGAGTTCGAAAGCGAGCGCTCCTCCTGGACTGACAAGGAGGCACAGCTGACCTCCGGCTTCCATGAGATTGAGGACATCGTCGTCGTTGAGTTTCTTTGTTTCCTTTCTTTCTTTGAGCCTTCGACCATGGGTCGGGCTGACTCCTGATTTTTTGACTTGCTTCTTTTCCGTCTTGGCAGACTTCTTACCTGGCCACTCGCAGGCGGCCACCCAAGCCATCGATGCTGACCGCGAGGCGCGGAGGGCAGATGGTGCGGAGATTGCCGCCAACGCCCCCCGGACCGTCGATGAGCAGCTTCTGAGCATCGAGGCTCATCTGCGGCCGGCCCATCGGATGCTGCGCCGGCTTCAACGTGCTGGCACCCAGGCGATTGCTGCCCTGTGGCCAGACATGCCGGTTCTACGCACTCCCAGTCGGACTGCCGACTGGCTGGAGGTCGCGGCTGGTCGTCTTGAGGCTTGGAAGGGTTCCTCGGCCCGGGCTGGAGCGCGCCGGGCCTTGGAATTCGTCAAGGCGTGGTATCCAGGGCTGGACCTGGACCGACTGGCCGCGTTCTGGTCAGAGGCCTAGGCGGAGCTAGTAGCTGTGGAAGACGCCCTCGTCGCGCGTGCTGCGGCGATCGCCGACTACACAGACACCAGCATCTTCGTCCCTGATCGAGCTGAAGACGGCAGGGAGGCGCCGCCGGAGTGGTTCGGGATGAACCCGAATTACGACGAGGACTCGGCGGAGGTGATCGGTTCCAGTGCTGAGGAGGAAGGCGAGGCGGAGGACGGAGGTGAGACGGAGGTGCCAGAAGACGGAGTGGGCGACCAGCCTCAGCTTGACCGTGCCTCCAGCAACGAGCCGCGCCCGACCGAGCCGGCTGCCGCCGGAGACGATCAAGCCGAGACCGTCCAGCCGGCCGCCCCGGCGCCTGACGCCGCCGTCTCTTCCGACCCTCCGAACCCGTCTGCCGCTTCCTAGGCTGCCGTCTTGCCTTCATTTTATCTGCTTTAGTAGTCTTTGAAGAACTTGTTAATTCGAACAATTCCACCCGCGGGTTGTATTTTGAACTTCTGCTTGAAGATTCGGCCAAGGGCCTATGTTATGTAAATATTTATCCGAGTTCTATCTTTCCTTGCTCATTGCTCTTTTGGCTTTTTCCTTTGCCGCCTTCCCTTAGTCGCCGCCTTGCCAGTCGGACGGCCGCTCTGCGGACCGCCTCTGGATCAAATGCTTGGCTACTTTGGGAAGGCAAGTACTTGGCCATTTTTTAGAGTCTATTAACAAGTTGGATAGAAAGCGGCAAGCCGACTGCTCAAGAGTCGGCTTTGCTAAGAGAGGCTGGAAGCCGGCTTAGGCTATGCTTATGCTTTGAGTCCTTAGCCATTTTTCATTTGGGCGGCCATTCTTCCTTACTCCTGCCCACCAATCAGTCGCTCTGCGAGCTGCGGCTTCTGACAGGAGACGACATAGGCACCACACACTACTTTTCCGACTGCAGGAAGCATTTCATAGTGCGAGGCGGCGAGTCCCCAGGCCGACTAGTCGAGCCCGGTGCCAAGCGGCATAGCAAAGAGTAGTATACTCAAAGGCATAATTCTTATCATACAGAAAAAGGGCAGTCCCTGAGCTTGCCTCGGGGGGCCCGAAGTCTTGGTACTTTAATACAAAGCGTAGCATGATACATAGTGCATCAACTGTAAAATTTCCAGAGAAGATTTGCATTCCATGGGCGTTCCGTCTCTTTGCCAGATTCGTCCCTCTTGCATGCTCGGGGCTTCTGAGCGTCGATCAGGTAGTAGGAGTCGTTGCCCAGCACTTTGCTGATAATGAAGGGGCCTTCCCAAGGTGCCGACAGCTTGTGTTGGCGGCTGTTCGCTGGATCAGTCAGAGCACCAGGTCGCCCTCTTGGAAATATCTCGGCCTGACCTTTCTGTTGTAGTATCGGCGCAGGCTCTGCTGGTAGATGCTGGACCGGCTGAGTGCCAATAGCCGGCCCTCTTCCAGCAGATCGACACCGTCTTGACGTGCTTCTTCTGCTTCCTCCTTGGTGTACATGGTGACTCGCGGGGAGTCAAACTCTATGTCCGTCGGGATGACGGCTTCAGCACCGTAGACGAGGAAGAAAGGTGTGAAGCCGGTTGACTTGTTTGGAGTTGTGCATAGACTCCAGAGGACGGCTGGCAACTCGTCAAGCCAACAGTCGGCCGAACACTCTAGTGGTTCGACCAGCCGAGGCTTGATGCCGGACAGGATGAGGCCGTTTGCTTGCTCTACCTGGCCGTTTGACTGCGGATGGGAAACGGACGCTAAGTCCAGTCGGATGCCCTGTATCGAAACGGACCAAGGCACCTTTGGCGAAATTTGTGCCATTGTCGGTGATGATGTTGTGTGGTATGCCTTACCGAGTCGTGATGTCGGTGATGAAAGTCACTGCAGTCGGACCATTCAACTTCTTGATGGGCTTTACTTCTATCCACTTGGTGAACTTGTCCACCGTGACAAGTAAGTGAGTTAGGCCACCTCGTGCTGTTTTGAATGGTCCCACCATGTCTAGGCCCCAAACCGCAAAGGGCCAGGCAATGGGGATAGTCTTGAGTGCGGAAGCCGGCTGATGTGGCTTGGAGCGGAACTTCTGGCACCCTTTGCACTTTTGGACCAATTCTTTGGCCTCTTCTAAGGCGGTTGGCCAGAAGAAACCGTGTCGAAAGGCTTTGGCGACGAGTGCTCTTGAAGTCGCATGGTGGCCGCACTCGCCTTGATGGATGTCTTTGAGAATTGCTTGGCCTTGCTCTGGCTCGACGCAACGCTGGCAGACACCAATGACGCTGCGCCTGACCAACTCTCTATTGACTATGGTGTAAGCTGCCGCTCGGTGTTGTACTTGCCGAGCCAGGATTTCATCAGTTGGCAGCTCTTTGCTCACTAGGAACTTGAGGATGGGCTGGGCCCATGAGAGTGCTGCTATTTCTTCAACAGTCAGTACTGCGACTTGGACGAGGGCGGCTGGGCTAGGAGGCGGCGGGCTGGAGTCTGCGGCCGCTTGCTGGATTGATGAAGTCCCCGGGCCGACTGGCGCAGTCCCCGGGCCGAGTTCTCGAGTCTTCGGACTGGTTGCCGCAGTCCCCGGGCCGGGTTCTGAAGTCCCCGGGCCGGCTTCGACTGCGGCGTTCTTGGAGTCATTCGCAGGAATTCTCGTGCCCTTGCTGGGGCTCTTGAGTCGGATCCGACTTCTTCGGGGGGAGCCGGCACAAAGATGGAGTCTGATTCTGGTGAAGGCTTGACAGACAGCTTGAGGAGGCACCGAAGGGCGACGCCAGATGGTATTGCTTGGCGGGTGGAGCCGATTCGTGCTAGGGCGTTTGCTTGGTCGTTGTCATTTCTTGGCACATGAAGGAACTAGCACCCCTCAAACTATCCACTGAGCTGCTGTACAAGGAAACGGTAGCTCTCCATGTTTGGATCCTTGGCGTCCCAGTCGCCAGATGACTGCAGGACCACCAAGTCGGAGTCGCCATAACACAGGATCCGGCGAATGCCAAGTTCTTTGGCAAGCCGGAGCCCGTGAATGAGCGCCTCATATTCAGCGACATTATTGGAGGTGGCGAAATGGATTTGCAGCGCATATCTGAGCTTGTCGCCTTTGGGGAAAGTGAGGATAACGCTGGCTCCCAAGCTGGTGTGCATCTTGGAACCGTCGAAATGCATCCGCCAATGGGTAGAGTCGGGCGCTGGCGGCAGGTACTGGGTCTCGGCCAAGTCGACGAGGAAGTCAGCCAGTGCTTGCGACTTGATGGCGGTGCGGGGCTGGTAGTAGATGGTGTAGGGAGCCAGCTGAATGGCCCATTTGGCCACTTGGCCAGAAGCATCTTGGCTTCCGATGATCTCGGCTAGTGGGGCAGTGCAAACCACAGTGATTGGATGCTCCTGAAAGTAAGGCTTCAGCTTCTTGGCGGAAAAGTGCACGCCGTAGCACATCTTCTGGTAGTGGGGGTAGTTTTGCTTGGAGGTCGACAGTACTTCGCTCAGGTAATATACCGGTCTCATGGATAGGTAGCGCCTTGCCTTCCTCCTTGCGTTCGACTACAA
Source organism: Triticum aestivum (assembly GCF_018294505.1). Classification (NCBI taxonomy): domain Eukaryota; kingdom Viridiplantae; phylum Streptophyta; class Magnoliopsida; order Poales; family Poaceae; genus Triticum; species Triticum aestivum. The sequence goes on from NC_057804.1 coordinate 510,531,828, forward strand.
TGACTATGCTAACTACCCGGCTGGTGGCGGCAATGTACAAGAGCATGGGCTCTTTGGGGGTTGGGGCCACCAGCACAGGGGGAGTAGTCAATATTTTCTTCAACTGGAGAAAAGCTTCGTCCGCCTTGGGATTCCACTCGAAAAAGGTTATCTTCTTCATGAGCTGGTATAAAGGGAGAGCCTTCTCGCGCAACCGACTGATGAATCGGTTGATGGATGCCAAGCAGCCGGTGAACTTTTGCACATCTAGCAGTCGGCTGGGTACCTACATCCTCTCGATGGCCTTGATCTTGACAGGGTTGCACTCTATGTCGCGTTCAGAGACTAGGAAGCCAAGGAGTTGGCCAGCTGGTACTCCAAAGACGCACTTCTCAGGGTTGAGCTTGATCTAGAATCGGCGCAGGTTCTCAAAGGTTTCCTTGAGGTCTTCCAGCAGTGTTCCATGCTTTTTTGTCTTCGCCACCACATCGTCCACGTAGACGTGGGCGTTTCTACTAAGTTGCCTGAGGAGGCACTTCTGCATGCAACGCTGAATGGTGGCGCCGGCATTCCTCAAGCCGAACGTCATGGTCAGGTAGCAGAAGGCTCCAAACGGCGTGATGAAGGCGGTTTTCAGTCTGTCAGCCGGGTTCAGGCTGGTGATATCCTGAATATGCATCTAAGAAGCTCAACAGCTCGCATTCGGCTGTGGAGTCTATCACCTGATCAATTCTCGGCAGAGCGAATGGGTCCTTGGGGCAAGCTTTGTTGAGGCTTGTGTAGTCAATACACATCCTCCACTGCTTGTTCTTCTTCCGCACCAGGACCGGGTTTGCTAACCACTCTGGGAAAAATACTTCCATAATGAAGCCGGCTGCCAGGAGCCGGGCTATCTCTTCTCCAACAACTCTTCTCTTCTCTTCTGACAGGCGGCGCAAAGGCTGCCTGACGGGCTTCACATCAGATCGGACATGTAACTTGTGCTCGGCGAATTCCGTCGGTACACCTGGCATGTCTTTAGGGGACCATGCAAAGATGTCTCGATTCTCACGGAGCAAATCGACGAGCTCGCCTTCCCATTTGCTGTCAAGGTTTGCACCCATGACAGCGTACCTCTCTAGGTGCTCTGGGTCCAAGGGTATCTTCTTTGTTTCTTTGGCCGGCTTGAACGAAGCTTCAGCTTCTGACTCCTTGGGGTTGGCCGACATCTCGGGATGCTTGCCGGCCATTGCCACAACCCGGTCAAGAAGCCACCTCTTGGCTGCGATCAGCAGGGACTCGGCTAGCCGACTGCTTTCGGCCATGCAAGTGGACGACTTTCTGTAGTCGCCGGCTATGGTCAGAATCCCCTTGGAACTCGGCATCTTCATCTTGAGGTAGGCGTAGTGGGGACCGCCATGAACTTGGCCAAAGCAGGTTGGCCAAGCAACGCATGGTACGGGCTTTCGAGGTCCACCACTTCAAACCAAACTGGCTCTCGGCGGAAATGATCTTTGTCTACAAAGAGGACGTCTATCAGGATCTTGCCGATTGGTGAGTAGGAAAGGCTAGGGACAATGCCATGGAACACAGTCCGGCTACTCTGAAGCTGTCTTTGCTTGATTCCTAACTTCTCCATGGTATCCTTGTACAGAATGTTGATGCTACTGCCTCCGTCTATCAGTACTCGCGAGAAGCGAGCGGCCCGCCTATCTGTGGCAAAGGTGGCACCTAAGACCAAGGCGTAGGAGCCCGGACTCGGCATCACCTCTGGGTGATCAGCCCTGCTCCAACTGATAGGCTTCTCGGACTAGTGCATGAACTCTGGAGTACTTGATGCTACTGCATTCACCTCTTGCTGCTGCTGCCGCCGGCTGCGTCGATCATCGTCCACACTGGTGAAAACCACGTAGGCTCCGTGCTCTTCTGGGTACTCGTCTTGTATTGCACCGACTGGCCTGACAGCCGGCTGCTGGGGCGGCGGTGGAGGCCGCGGCCCAGCAGATGGGGGAGGCAGGAGGCCGTCTCCCTTGGCGATTCTGGTGAGCCAGTGGCATTTCCGGGTGGTGTGGTTCGACGGCTTCGCGCCGCTGTGGAACTTGCAGGGGCCATCTAGAGTCTGCTTGTAGGAGAAAGCCGGCTGCCAAGCCGGCCTGCCGCCCTTCTATTTCTTCGGAGCCGACTGTCCCTCAGGCTGCTCTTCTTCGATCGTGGCCACCTGCCGACTGCTGGAAGCCGGCTAAGGAGCTTTGCGCTTGTGATCGTTTTGATACGGGCACCGGCTTGATTCTCCAGCCGGCATCTTGGGAGCCGGCGTCAGCACTTTTCCGGAGGTGTCTACCCGGAGCTCGGTCTTCGTTGAGGAGTCAGCCGTGGCATACTTGTCTGCGATGACCAGTAGCTCATCAAGGGTTACCGGCTCGTCGCAGAGGAGTCGGTGCTTGACGAGAGTGCCTTCGCGACACCCGGCGGTGAAGTACTGTATGGCCTGGACCTCGTGCACTCCTTCGCAGGGGCTGCGGAGCTCGGCCCAACGCGTGAGGTAATCGTGGGTCGATTCGCTGGGCCCTTGTACGCACAAGGAGAGCTGTCGGGGCTTAGGAGCCCGCTTGTATGTGCTGGTGAAGTTGCGTATGAAGGCTTCAGTGAAGTCTAGCCAGCTGTTGATGCTGTAAGGCTTGAGGCTGTTGAGCCAGGTGCGCGCCGTGCCTTGGAGCATTAGTGGGACATATTTCACGGCAATGCATCGATTGCTATTCACTATGCGAACGGCGGTGGAGTAGTCGATCAACCAGTCTTCCGGCTTCACGGAGCCGTTGTATTTGGGCGTGTCTCTTGGGAGCGAGAACCCTTTGGGAAAGGGCTCGTCGCGGATGCGGGGGCCAAAACACGGCGGGCCGACATCATCTTCTTCTTCCAGGGCCAGGGATCGTGCTAGGTAGTCGATCCGATGGTGGGCATCATTCTCGCCGACTCCTTTGCGGAGACCAAGTCGGCCGCTGAGAGTCGGATGCTCGACAGGCGGCGGGGTAGGATATCTTTCCCCACGAGGTGGAGGAGGCGGCAGGTCGCCTCGTCCCTCCACTCCTCGGGGGCGGCCTTCTGCATCGCGCTCGATGGTGATACGAGTCCGGCTGCGGCTAGCAGGCGGCTCCTTCTCTTGTCTTGTACGGGCGCCACCCGCAGTCGGCGTACGCGACGTTGCGCCGTGCTCTTGGCGAGGGGGGCTTCCAGCTCGGACGTCGGCTTCATGCCGGGTTGCGGCCGCATCGATCAGCTGCTGGATGCGTTTGGTCATGTAGGGGAGCTCGTCGGCCCCTAGCCCATTTAGCTCATCAACGATCGACTGGGCGGCGCGTAGGTTCTCTAGGGGCGTGGCGTAGACCGGGCGGTCCGCTCCCAGCATGCTGGCGATGGCCGCGCCGCGTTTCTTGACGACGCCGACTCGGCTTGGCCCTTCTGGAGGTGGCGTGCCGAAGGCGGCGCGGTCGACTTCGCGCTGGTGGGCCTCCGTGAGGCGTCCCATGGTGGCAATCTTCTGGCCCTCCGCAAGGAGGGCAAGGCGGCGTGCCTCCCGCGCTTCGGCGTCAGCGTCCGCCAAGATGGGGGCGGACAGATCGTGCAAAGTGGCTTGTAGGGCGTCGCGGGCGTTCTCGTCGGAGGCGGCGCCGTGGCTGATGACGAACACTTCGGTGACGGTGCTGCCGCCACTGTCGGCTCGTGGGAGAGGATCGTCGAAGACGATCACGTCGGAGGGGAAGGCGTCGAGCGACACTGTGTCGGAATCGACAAGCATCGGGTTGGTGGAGCCGACCAACTCCAAGTCCGCGGTGGGCTCGCCAGAGACGTGGAGTTGGTCGAGGAGGCTGACGAGGCAGCTCTCGGGGCAGCCTGCGCCCGCATCGTATGCGGGCTCGTCAGAGATGCGAGCCTCACCAAGAAGATCGGCAAGGCAGCTCGCTGCAGAGGCGTCATCGACGCTTTGCAGCGCGTCGGGGCAAGCGCCATCGGGCGTGCCGGGCTGGCTACGCTCGCTGGGGAGGAAGAGGGTTCCCGTCCAGAGCGGGTCTCTGGACGGCGGTGCACCAGGCCCCACGGTGGGCGCCAAATGTCGGGGGTTGGGTGCGACATATGCCAAAGGATGGCTTATCATGGTGGGGGCGAGTAGAACGTCGCCGGTGCCTGGAAACGGGATGAGGCGAAGGCATGCACGCCGGCAAATCTTACCTAGCTTCAGGGCTCTCCGTGGAGATAACACCCCTACTACTGCTCTGTGGGGTCTCCGCATGATCACTATGGCAAAGTGAGTACAAGGTTGCTCCTTGAGCTGTTTCTTGGAGGTAGGAGAAGGCAAGGCTAGCTCCCTCCTTCCTATATGATCTGGTCTAGTGCTAAAGAAGCGATCCCCCTTGCATGGGTGCCCCGCGGGGCTTATATAGGCCCGCCCCCAGGGTTACAATGGTAATCTGGCAGGGCATGGGTCCCAGCCGTCTGTCTCTCAGGCCGCCATCTTCTCTGCCGACTGCTGGGGCCCGCCGACTGGCGGGCCCCGTCGACGGGCCCGGTACTATAACCGTGCTTCTAATGACGCTGGCTTGGTCATGGGGTCGTGGCAACAGTGCCGCCGCCTGACGGATGATCACTGTTGCCATTCCCCGTCTTGTCTGGTTAATGGCGTGTGGGGCCCGTGGGAGGGGCTGGCCGACTCCTGGGGGCCGACTCCCAACGGGTCCGTCTTGTGGCGCTCTTGCCGTCTTCTGTACCCCCACTGACGGGTGGGACCCGCCATCTCTGGGCCGTACAGGCAGGCCGTCGTGGGCACAGTGCGCCGCCCACGAGGGCTGAGGTCAGGGCAGGCATGGCAACAGTGCCGCGCCGGATGGAGATCTCCATCGATACAGTGCACTATAGCCATGTCGGCCCTTCGTAAGCGAGAGGGGGATGGGCCACGCGGTGGCCGTACCCCGTCCCGTCCATCGTGGCGAAGGCAGGAGGAGGTCGGAGTCGCGGGCCGACTCCTTATAGCCGGCTTCTCTGGAAGCCGCTAATAGGAGTCGGCTTATCTCGAAGTCATCCCTGGGACTCGGCCGTGAGGGACAGTTGGCGGCCTTGCCGCCGACTACCGGAAGGCGGCTCCTTATCGCGGAGTCTTGAGGGGCGCAGTCTGCCCCGATGTTTTGAAAGGTTCAGGGGCTCGGGTTAGCCTACCCATGGCCGATTACTCCGACATCTTTATAATTGTGATTATGCTTTGAAACATTTTCTTGGAGATAACCAAATCTTTGATGAAAATCTTAAGAAGCAAGTCCCCGTTTTAGATGTGATCCAACAAGTTTTTAACGATGTGAATCAACACTATTCATGGATCTCTGCCGGAAATCAAAGGGGTTATGATAAAAAGCAACTTGATAGTGCTAAGGTTTCCATGGATAATTTGTTTTATGTCTTATTTACAAAACCTCCTAATGCAAATACCTCCAAGGGAAACAAGGATAAGAGTGACAAAAACTTAGATCCTACGCGTTATGCCTAGCTAGGGCGTAAAAGGATACCGCTTGTTGGGAGGCAACCCAATGAATAAAATTTATTTTTGCTTTTTGCTTTTTGTTCTTGAGTGTTAGCACAATTATGCTACTGTTATGATTGTGTTTTTTCGTGTTTTAATTAGTGTTTGTGCCAAGCAATGCCTTTGGGAAGACTTGGGTGAAAGTTTTTTTGATCTTGCTGAAAAACAGAAACTTTTGCACCCACGAGATTCGTTATCATTTTTTACAAAAGAGTGCTTTTAAGTTGATTATTTTTGCAGAGGATTAATAGAAAAATTCCTCACGTCCACCAGTTTATTTCATAATTTTTGGAGTTACATAAGTATTCGAAATTTTCAGATTGCTACAGACTGTTCTGTTTTTGACAGATTCTGTTTTATTTGTGTTGTGTGCTTGTTTTGATGATTCTATGGTTTTATTTGATGAGTTTTTGCCATAGAAAAGTTGGAATCCAGTAGATATAATTCAAAAACAATATAAGAATAGGTTTGCTACAATACTTATAGTAGTGGTTTGGTTTCTTATACTAATGGATCTCACGAAGGTTTTGTTTGAGTTTTGTGTGATTGAAGTTTTCAAGTTTTGGGTTATCTTACGATGGATGAAGGAATAAGGATAAGCAAAAGGCTAAGATTGGGGATGCTCGAGGCACCCCAAGATAATATTCAAAGAAGTAGCAAGCATCTAAGCTTGGGGATGCCCCCGAGTGGCATCCCCGCTTTCTTCTAACAACCATCGGTATTTTACTTGAAACTTTATTTTTATTCATCACATGATATGAGTTTTTCATGGAGCGTCTTGTATGATGTGAGTCTTTGCTTGTTTTTCTTTGTGTTTTAAGTGTTGAATCCTTGCTGGACACACCCTTTTGAGAAAGCCAAAAATTATGCTATGCTTGCTCCTATGCTTTACTTCAATTTTTAGAGCCATGGACTTGCTCTAGTACTTCACTTATATCTTTTTGAGCATGGTGTGCTTTGTTAATTTTGAAGAAATGCTCTCATGCTTCACTTAGATTTATTTGGGAGTTAGTAAAATTTTAATAAATTCCCTCTTGCTTCACTTAGATTTTTTTTGAGAAAGAAGAAAAATTATGCTCATGATCTTCACTTACACATGTTTGAGCTTATCAAAAGCAACACATGAAGATAGTCCCAAAGTGGTAGACATCCAAGGGGGATATAATAAAAACTTTCATGAAGATCATTGGACAAAATAAACTTGATTCTTAGTAATGGTTTTGAGATATGATGATGTGATATGTGAGTCATGTTGATGAGTAATTGTGCTTTAGTAAGAATATTGATGTTAAGGTTTGTGATTCCCTATGCAAGCACGAAAGTCAATAGTTATGCAATGAAATTTATATCCTACTTATGGTGCATTATTCGGTGTTACTTATGCTTAATGCTTGGGTACGAGATTTTTTGCCTTTTGGTTGGTCGCTTCTCAATCTTTTTGCTAGTCTTCATTTTGCACTAAGTATGATCACTACTTGTGCATCCAAAACCCTTTAAACCAGTTTTAGCTTATAAGTCCACTATACCTACCTACATGCGGTATTTCCATGTTGTTCTAAGAAAATTTGCATGTGCCATCTCTAATATTCAAAATAAATTCTCTTTTGTGTGCTCTACTACTCGTGAGGCGGTAAAGGGTAGCCAATATTTACCATGCTAGATGTGTTATTCTCACAATGAGTGTTTATTCACTTGTCATTGCACGAGAATACGACAAAGGTACTAGGGATGCCCAGTCCCGAAATGAATAAATGAATTTACTTATGTTGTCAAATAATAAATTCCTTGGAAAGTGTTGGTATGGACGGCACCCCTGGATACGGCTAGCCATGGAAAGTGAAAGTTATGGTAGAAAAAGGAATAAACTTTATTTTCTGTTTGCTAACCACCTATGATGTATCTAGCATGGAAAGTGTTGGGATGCTCCAAGTCGTTTTCGTTGGTAGGAAAAGTATGCCTCTCAAAAATAATTTGATCTCTCAATTTAAGCTTTGAGCCTTGGCACCTCTACAAATCCCTACTTCCCTCTACGAAGGGCCTTTATTTTACTTATGCAATTTTTATTTTTAATTTGAGTCTCCATCTTCTCTTATAAAGCACCAACTAAGGGGCACTATGATCGTATTTGAGCATTGACTGTAGCTAATATTCGAGTGTGTTTCATGAATGGATCAATGATTGAGCATGATGGGCTAGGGATAACTTGCTTTAGTGTTGATATTTTGAAAGACATGGTTGCTTGTTGGTATGCTTGAGTATTAAAGTCTTCATGTCAAAACTAGATTATTGATTTGAATCATATAAAAGTCCATATGTCCATGCTATAAAAAAAGAATGTGATGAACATGTTCGGCAGCATTCCACATCAAAAATTCTGTTTTTATCATTTACCTACTCGAGGACGAGCAGGAATTACGCTTGGGGATGCTGATACGTCGCCAACGTATCTATAATTTTTGATTGTTCTGTGAAGTTATATTACCATTCTTGTATGTTTTACAATCATTTTATAATCATTTTATATCATTTTTGGTACTAACCTATTAACATAGTGCCCAGTGCTAGTTCCTGTTTTCTACATGTTTTTTACATCACAGGAAATCAGTATCAAACGGAGTCCAAACGCAACGCAACTCCTGGAGGATTTTTTTGTGCCAGAAGGAAGCCAATGGGCCAAGGAAGCACCTGGGAGGCTGCTCGAGGGGAGAAGCACCCACCAGGGTGCGCCACGAGGCCCAGGCGCGCCCAGGTGGGTGCTGCCCACCTCGGATGCCCCCCGGACCGCCTCTTTGCTCTATAAATACCCAAATATTCCATAAACCCTAGGGGGAGTCGACGAAATATTGATCCAGCCGACGTAGAGTCCAGAACCACCAGATCCAATCTAGACACCATCATGGAGGGGTTCACCACTTCCATTTGTGCCTCTCCTATGATGCGTGAGTAGTTCTTTGTAGACCCATGGGTCCATAGTTAGTAGCTAGATGGCTTACTCTCTCTGTCTTGAGTATCAATACAATGGTCTCTTGGAGAAACATATGATGTAATTCTTTTTGCGATGTGTTTGTTGGGATCCGATGAACTTTGAGTTTATGATCAGATCTATGTTTTTTATCCATGAAAGGTATTTGAGTCTTCTTTGATCTCTTATATGCATGTTTGCTTATAGCCTCATTTTTCTTCTCCGATATTTGGGTTTTGTTTGGCCAACTTGATTTATTTATCTTGCAATGGGAAGAGGTGCTTTGTAGTGGGTTCGATCTTAGGTGCTTGATCCCGGTGACAGAAGGGGAACCGACACGTATGTATCATTGCTAGTAAGGATAACAAGGTGAGATCTATATCTGCCGCAATAGATAAGCGGATCTCGTCTACATCATGTCATCGTTCTTGTTGCATTGCTTTGTTTTTCCATGAACTTAATACACTAGATGCATGATGGATAGCGGTCGATGTGTGGAGTAATAGTAGTAGATGCATGCAGGAGTCGGTCTACTAATCTTGGACGTGATGCCTATATAATGATCATTGCTTGTATATCATCATGATTATTTGAAGTTCTATCAATTTCCCAACAGTAATTGTTTTCCCACCATTTGTTATTTTTCTCGAGAGAAGCCACTAGTGAAACCTACGGCCCCCGGGTCTGTTTTCATCATATTTGCCTTTGCGATCTATTTTCTATTGCATTTATTTTCAGATCTATTAGACCAAAAATACAAAAATACCTTGCTGCAATTTATTTGTTCCATGATCTATTTTTCCTATCTACCACTTTTACCTCACGTTATTTGCCTATCTTGAGGAGCCGTACCCGAAAGGGATTGACAACCCCTTTAACACGTCGGGTTGCGAGTATTTGTTTGTTATTTGTGTGCAGGTGCTGTTCATTTGTGTGCAGGTTCTCCTACTGGTTTCATAACCTTGGTCTCATCACCGAGGGAAATACCTATCGTTGCTATACTGCATCATCCCTTCCTCTTTGGGGAAATACCGAAGTAGTTCTAGCAGACATCAAGCAGCAGGCCAAAGTCATCAGGAGGAATGACCCTGCCGTCCTCCGTCTGCTCCAGCTGGAACTCATCGTGTATCGAGAACCCGACGATGTAGCTAGCCCTGGCGGCGATCTGGCCGGCCTTCACCTATAGTTGGGCCTCCGTGCCAGCTCGCTGGCCCATCAGCCGGTCAAACGGTAGGTCCAGATGCCAAGACATGACGAACCTGAGCGCCATCTCGGCACTGGCACGGGCGGCATAGACACGACACTTGTGGAGCTGCATCGGTCCGGCCTCCAACCACCGTGCCAGCCGCGAGAAGCTGTTCGGCGCAATAGCGCCAGGCCAGAGGGTCGCCGTCATCCTCGCGCCAGCCTTGGAGACCCGCACCATCGGCTCCCCCAAAACTTGCAAGCGAGCCTTGGAGGCAGTCATGATCTCTGAGAAGGTCTAGGCCACGGGCGTGTCAGTCTCAGCTCCCATGACCCCCTATGGCGACCGCTGAAAGCGAACAGCCTCCTCTGCCACCCTGTGCATCTTCGGGAAGTGCCCTACCAAAAGAAGAGCAAGACAGCAACAAAAGAAAAAGGAAGCCGACTTCACAGCACGACAGAATCAAAAGAAGCACTTACTAGCAAAGGTCTCGTCCAGGTGCTGCGCTTTGAGAAACATACCGTGCCGCACCCTGTTGTCAGCACGTTGTGATCCTGGAGCACCTTCTCCAGCTCGGTGACCTTGGCAACGGCCGCCTTCAGCTTGGTGTCCTTGGTGGCGGCCGCCTCCCCATGACCCCCCTTCAGACGGAGAAGCTCTGTCGTCGTGACCACCGCCGTCTTCAGGCGGTCCACCTTGGTGTGGAGCCGGTCCTTATCATCAGCCAACCGGTCGCGCTGCTGGCCGGCCTCAGTAAGGGCCTGCTGGGCTTCTGTCGCCTTGGCCGCCTCCGTCCTGAGGCGCTCCACCTTGGCCTGCAGCCGGCTCTTGTCGCCAGCCAGCTATCCCTGCAGCCGTCCGGCTTCGGCAAGCGCCAACTAGGTTTCCGCCGCCTTCGCCTTCAGCTCCCCCACCTCTACCCTAAGCCGGCCAGTGCTACCTCTTGAGCTTGCGTTGGTTTTCTCTTGAAGAGGAAAGGGTGATGCAACAAAGTTGCGTAAGTATTTCCCTCAGTTTTGAGAACCAAGGTATCAATCCAGTAGGAGACGACACACAAGTCAACGAATACCTGCACAAACAATCAACCACTTGCACCAGACGCGATAAAGGGGTTGTCAATCCCTTCACGGTCACCTACAAAAGTTAGATCTGATAGAGATAGATAAATGATAAAGTAAATATTTTTGGTATTTTTGCTTTATAGATTGGAAAGTAAAGATTGCAAAATAGTAGATCGGAAACTAGCAAGATGTAAACGAGATTCAATATAATGAAAAGAGACCCTGGGACCATAGGTTTCACTAGTGGCTTCTCTCTAGATAACAAATATTACGGTGGGTGAACAAATTACTGCCGAGCAATTGATAGAAAAGCGCATAGTTATGATGATATCTAAGGCAATGATCATGAACGTAGGCATCACGTCCGTGTCAAGTATTCCGACTCCTGCCTGCATCTACTACAATTACTCCACACATCGACCGCTATCCAGCATGCATCTAGAGTATTAAGTTCATAAAGAACGGAGTAACGCATTATGCAAGATGACATGATGTAGAGGATTAACTGAAGCAATATGATGAAAACCCCATCTTGTTATCCTCGATGGCAACAATAAAATACGTGCCTTGCTTCCCCTACTGTCACTGGGAAAGGACACCGCAAGATTGAACCCAAAGCTAAGCACTTCTCCCATTGCAAGAAAGACCAATCTAGTAGGCCAAACTAAACCGATAATTCGAATAGACTTGCAAAGATATCAAATCATGCATATAAGAATTCAGAGAAGAACCAAATAATATTCATAGATAATCTTGATAACAAATCCACAATTCATCGGATCTCAGGAAACACACCGCAAAAGAGTATTACATCGAATAGATCTCCAAGAACATCGAGGAGAACATGGTATTGAGAATCAAAGAGAGAGAAGAAGCCATCTAGCTAATAACTATGGACCCGAAGGTCTGTAGTAAACTACCACGGCTTCATCGGAGAGGTAATGGTGTTGATGTAGAAGCCCTCCATGATCGAATCCCCTCCGGTAGGACGCCCTAAAAGGTCCATAGATAGGACCTCACGGGTACAGAAGGTTGCGACGATGGAAAAGTGGTTTTGTGGCTGCCTCTGATTTTTTCATGGTATAAGAGTATATATAGGCGAAGGAACTAGGTCAGGGGAGCTACGAGGGGCCCACGAGGGTGGGGGGCTCGCCCTCCTACCTCGTGGCTTCGTTGTTGCGTCTCCGACTTCATCTCCAAGTCTTCTGGTTTGCTTTCGGTCCAAGAAAGGTCATCGCGAAGGATTCATTCCGTTTGGACTCCGTTTGGTATTCCTTTTCTGCAAAACACTAAAGTAGGCAAAAAAACAGAAACTGGCACTGGGCCCTCGGTTAATAGGTTAGTCCTAAAAAATAATATAAAATAGAATATTAATGCCCATTAAACATCCAAAATAGACAATATAATAGCATGAAAGAATAAAAAATTATAGATACGTTGGAGATGCATCAAGCATCCCCAAGCTTAATTCCTGCTCGTCCTTGAGTAGGTAAATGGTAAAAATGGAATTTTTGATGTGGAATGCTATATTTATCCATGTAATTTTCTTTGTTGTGGCATGAACGTTTACATCCGAAAGATTCAAGACAAAAGTTTAATATTGACATAAAAATAATAATACTTCAAGCATACTGACAAAGCAATCATGTCTTCTCAAAATAACATGTCCAAAGAAAGATATCCCTACAAAGTCATATAGTCTGGCTATGCTCTATCTTCATCACACAAAATATTTAAATCATGCACAACCCCGATGACAAGCCAATCAACTTTTTCATACTTTTGATGTTCTCAAACTTTTTGAATCTTCACGCAATACATGAGCGTGAGCCATGGACATAATGCTATAGGTGGAATAGAATGGTGGTTGTGGACAAGACAAAAACAGAGAAGATAGTCTCACATCAACTAGGCGTACCAACGGGCTATGGAGATACGCATCAATAGATATCAATGTGAGTGAGTAGGGATTGCCATGCAACGGATGCACTAGGGCTATAAGTATATGAAAACTCAAAAAGAAACTAAGTGGGTGTGCATCCAACTTGCTTGCTCACGAAGACCTAGGGCACTTTGAGGAAGGCCATCATTGGAATATACAAGCCAAGTTCTATAATGAAAATTCCCACTAGTATATGGAAGTGACAACATAGGAGACTCTCTATCATGAAGATCATGGTGCTGCTTTGAAGCACAAGTGTGGAAAAAGGATAGTAACATTGTCCCTTCTCTCTTTTTCTCTCATTTTTTTATTTGGGCCTTTTTTATGGCCTCTTTTTTTATTTTTTATTTTTTATTTTTCGTCCGAAGTCTCATCCCGACTTGTGGGGGAATCATAGTCTCCATCATCGTTTCCTCACATGGGACAATGCTCTAATAATGAAAATCATCACACTTCTATTTACTTACAACTCTAGAATTACTACTCGATACGCAAAACAAAATACGACTCTATATGAATGCCTCGGCGGTGTACCGGGATGTGCAATGAATTAAGAGTGACATCTATGAAATAATGGTGAACGGTGGCTTTGCCACAATTACGATGTCAACTACATGATTATGCAAAGCAATATGACAATGATGGAGAGTGTTATAATAAATGGAATGGTGGAAAGTTGCATGGCAATATATCTCGGAATGGCTATGGAAATGCCATAATAGGTTGGTATGGTGGCTGTTTTGAGGAAGTTATATATATATGTGTATGCTATCGGCAAAAATTGCACGACACAAGATAGGCTAGCAATGGTGGATGGGTGAGAGTGCGTATAATCCATGGACTCAACATTAGTCCTAAAGAACTCACATACTTACTGCAAAAATCTATTAGTTATCGAAATGAAGTACTATGCGCATGCTCCTAGGGGTGTAGATTGGTAGGAAAAGACCAGCGCTCGTCCCCGACTGCCACTCATAAGGAAGACAATCAATAAATAAATCATGCTCCAACTTCATCACATAACGGTTCACCATACATGCATGCTACGGGAATCACAAACTTTAACACAAGTATCTCTCAAATTCACAACTATGATACTAGCATGACTCTAATATCACCATCTTCATAGCTCAAAACAATCATAAAGAATCAACTTCTCATAGTATTCAATGCACTTCATATGAAAGTTATTATTATACCCATCTTGGATGCCCAACATATTAGGACTAGTTTTATAACCAAAGAAAAATACCATGCTGTTCTAAAAGACTCTCAAAATAATATTAGTGAAGCATGAGACTTCAACAATTTCTATAAAATAAAACCACCACCGTGCTCTAAAAAGATATAAGTGAAGCACTAGAGCAATATTGTCTAGCTCAAAAGATATAAGTGAAACACATAGAGTATTCTAATAAATCATGATTCAGGCGTGTTTCTACCAAAAGGTGTGTATGAAGGAAATATGCCCTAGAGGCAATAATAAATTTATTATTTATTTCCTTATTTCATGATAAATGTTTATTATTCATGCTAGAATTGTATTAACCGGAAACATAATACATGTGTGAATACATGGACAAACATAATGTCACTAGTATGCCTCTACTTGACTAGCTCGTTGAATAAAAGATGGTTAAGTTTGCTAGCCATAGACATGAGTTGTCATTTGATTCACGGGATCACATCATTAGGAGAATGATGTGATTGACTTGACCCATTCTGTTAGCTTAGCACTTGATCATTTAGTATGTTGCTATTGCTTTCTTCATGACTTATACATGTTCCTATGACTATGAGATTATGCAACTCCCGTTTACCGGAGGAACACTTTGTGTGCTACCAAACTTCACAACATAACTGGGTGATTATAAATGTGCTCCACAGGTGTCTCCGAAGGTACTTGTTGAGTTGCGTATTTCAAGATTAGGATTTGTCACTCCGATTGTCGGAGAGGTAACTCTGGGCCCTCTTGGTAATGCACATCACTATAAGCCTTGCAAGAAATGTGATTAATGAGTTAGTTGCGGGATGATGCATTACATAACGAGTAAAGAGACTTGCCGGTAACGAGATTGAACTATGTATTGAGATACCGACGATCGAATCTCGGGCAAGTAACATACCGATGACAAAAGGAACAACGTATGTAGTTATGCGGTTTGACTGATAACGATCTTCATAGAATATGTAGGAACCAATATGAACATCCAGGTTCCGCTATTGGTTATTGAACGGAGACATGTCTCAGTCATGTCTACATAGTTCTCGAACCCGTAGGGTCCGCACGCTTAAAGTTCGGTGACGATCGGTATTATGAGTTTATGTGATTTGATGTACCAAAGGTAGTTCAGAGTCTCGGATGAGATCGGGCACATGACGAGGAGTCTCGAAATGGTTGAGACGTAAAGATCGATATATTGGACGACTATATTCGGACTTCGGAAAGGTTTCAAGTGATTCGGGTATTTTTCGGGGTACCGGGGAGTTACGGGAATACGAGGAAGAAGTAATGGGCCTCTTGGGCCAAGTGGTGGAAGAGAGGAGGTAGGGCGCGCAGCCCCCCTAGCCCAAACCGAATTGTACTAGGGGGGCGGCCCCCTTTCCTCCTTTTCCTCCCTCTCCTTCCTTCTCCTTCTCCTCCCCTTCCTTCCCCTCTCCTACATGGACTAGGAAAGAGGGGGGAATCCTACTTGGAGTAGGATTGCCCCCCTTGGGTGCGCCTCCTCCTCCTTGGCCGCCCCTCCTCCTCTCCCTCCTTTATATACGGGGACAGGGGGGCACCTCTAGACACAACAATTGATCATTGATCTCTTAGCCGTTTGCGGTGCCCCCCTCCACCATATTCCACCTCGGTAATATCGTAGCGGTTCTTAGGAGAAGCCCTGCGTCAGTAGCATCATCAACACCATCATCAAGCTGTCGTGCTGATGGAACTCTCCTGCAAAGCTCTGCTGGATCGGAGTTCGTGGGACATCATCGGGCTGAACGTGTGCTGAACTCGGAGGTGCCGTACGTTCGGTACTTGGATCGGTCGGATCGTGAAGACGTACGACTACATCAACCACGTTGTGCTAACACTTCCGCTTTCGGTCTACGAGGGTATGTGGACACCACTCTCGCCTCTTGTTGCTATGCATCACCATGATCTTGCGTGTGTGTAGGAACTTTTTTGAAATTAGTACGTTCCCCAACAGTGTACAACAAGGATGATTGTGGTAAACTAAAAAGCAAAGACTCAAATCATACAAGACGCTCCAAGCAAAATACATATCATGTGGTGAATAAAAATATAGCCTCAAGTAAAGTTACCGATGAACAAAGACGAAAGAAGGAATGCCTTCCAGGGAATCCCCAAGCTTAGGCTTTTGGTCGTCCTTGAATTTTAACTTGGGGTGCCTTGGGCATCCCCAAGCTTAGGCTCTTGCGACTCCTTATTCCATAGTCCATCAAATCCTTACCCAAAACTTGAAAAGTTCACAACACAAAACTCGACAGAAAATCTCATGAGCTCCATTAGTATAAGAAAATAAATCACCACTTTAAGGTACTATTGTTAACTCATTATTTATTTATATTGGTGTAAAACATACTGTATTCCAACTTCTCTATGGTTCATACCCCCTGGTACTGCTCATAGATTGATCAAAAATAAGCAAACAACACGCAAAAAACAGAATCAGTCAAAAACAGAACAATCTGTAGTAATCTGTAACTCTCGAACACTTATGTAACTCTAAAAATCCTACGAAATTAGGAAAGACTGAGAAATATTTGTACCAATCCAGAGCAAAATGAATCAGATAAATATCACATTTCTGTGAATTTTCAAAACTAATTTACATAGTGCAAAAGTTTCTGATTTTTAGCAGGATCAACAAAACTATCACCGTAAGCTATCCTAAAGGTTTAACTTAGCACAAACACTAACTAAAAAATAAAACCACATCTAACCAGAGGATAGATAGATTATTATTACTAAACAAGAGCAAAAAGTAAAGAACAAAAATAAAATTGGGTTGCCTCCCAACAAGCGCTATCGTTTAACGCCCCTAGCTAGGCATAAAAACACGAATAGATCTAGATATTGCCATCTTTGGTATGCAATCCATAAGTGGCTCTCATAATAGATTCATAAGGCAATTTAATTTACTTCCTAGGAAAGTGTTCCATGCCTTTCCTTAACAGAAATTGGAATCTAATGTTTCCTTCTTTCATATCAATAATTGCACAAATCGTTCTAAGGAAAGGTCTACCAAAAATAATAGGACATGTAGGATTGCAATCTATATCGAGAACCATGAAATCTACGAGCACATAATTCCTATTTGCAACAATTGGAACATCATTAATCCTTCCCATAGGTTTCTTAATGGTGGAATCCGCAAGATGCAAATTTAAAGGACAATCATTAAATTCACAGAAACCTAACACACCACACAAAGTTTCTGGAATCATGGAAACGCTAGCACCCAAATCAAACAAAGCATAACATTCATAATCTTTAATCTTGATCTTAATTGTAGGTTGCCACTCATCATAAAGTTTTCTAGGGATAGAAACTTCTAGTTCAATCTTTTCTTCAAAAGATTGCGTCATAGCATCAACGATATGTTTAGTAAAAGCTTTGTTTTGATTATAAGCATGAGGGGAATTTAAAACGGATTGCAACAAGGAAATACAATCTATTAAAGAACAATTATCATAATCAAATTCCTTGAAATCCAAAATAGTGTGTTCATTGCTACCTAAAGTTTTGACCTCTTCAATCCCACTTTTATCAATTTTAGCATGTAGATCTAAAACTCCGAATCATTGGGACGCCTTTTAACTATAGTTGGCTCATCTCCAGTCCCGTCTTTATCAAGATTCATATTGGAAAACAAAGATTTACTAGGAGTCACATCAATTACTTTTAGATCTTCATCATTATTATCATGAAAATTAGAAGAACACGCTTTTACAAACCAATCTTTTTTTAGCGCGCATCTTAGCAGTTCTTTCTTTGCACTCATCAATGGAAATTCTCATGGCCTTGAGAGACTCATTGATATCATGCTTAGGTGGGATAGATCTAAGTTTCAAAGAATCAACATGAAGAGAAATTCTATCCACTTTCCTAGCCAAATCATCAATCTTAAGCAATTTTTCTTCAATCAAAGCATTGAAATTCTTTTGCAAACTCATAAATTCTTTAACACTATTCTCAAGATTAGAGGGCAACTTATTAAAATTTACATAATAGTTGTTGTAGGAATTACCATAATTATTACAGGAATTACTAGGAAACGGCTTAGGATTAAAATTGCCTCTAAGCGTTGTTACCAAAATTGTTCCTACCAACAAAATTCACATCCATAGATTAATTATTATTCTCAATCAAAGTGTACAAAGGCATATCATTAGGATCAGAAGAAACACTTTTATTAGCAGATAATTTCATAAGTTCATCCATATTTCAACTCAAAACATTAATCTCTTCAATCGCATGAACCTTTTTACTAGTGGATCTTTTAGTGTGCCATTGAGAATAATTAACCATAATATTATCTAGGAGCTTAGTAGCCTCTCTTAAAGTGATTTCCATAAAAGTGCCTCCCGCGGCCGAATCTAAAAGATTTCTAGAAGCAAAATTCAATCTGACATATTTTTTTGTATAATCATCCACAAGTTCAAACCATGAGTAGGGCAATTACATATCATCAATTTCATCCTCTAACAAGATTGTGCAACATGCTCATGATCAAGTTGCTTAAAATTCATAATATCGTTCCTAAGGGAGATGATCTTAGCGGGAGGAAAATACTTAGAGATGAAAGCCCCTTTACAGTTATTCCACGAATCAATGCTATTTTTAGGCAAAGATGAGAACCAAGTTTTAGCACGATCTCTAAGCGAAAACGGAAATAGCTTCAATTTAACAATATCATTATCCACATCTTTCTTCTTTTACATATTGCACAAATCAATGAAATTTTTTAGCCGAGATGAGGCATCTTCACTAGGAAGGCCAGAAAATTGATCTTTCATAACAAGATTCAACAAAGCGGCATTAATTTCACAAGATTCAGTATTGGTAGTAGGAGCAATCGGAGTGCTAATAAAATCATTGTTGTTGGTATTGGAAAAGTCACACAATTTAGTATTATCTTGATCCATCGTGACAAAGCAATCAATCCAACACACAAGCACACAAGAAGCAAGCAAAAAGAGACTAATGAAAGACGGGCGAAGAAAAGGAAAATGTTTTTGAAAATTGTTTTAGAAGTGGGGAAGAGGAAAACGAGAGGCAAATGGTGAATAATGTAATGCAAGGGAGAAGAGTTTATGATGGATACTTGGTATGGATTGACTTGACATAGATCTCTCCGGCAACGGCGCCAAAAATCCTTCTTGCTACCTCTTGAGCTTGCGTTGTTTTCCCCTTGAAGACGAAAGGGTGATGTAGCAAAGTAGCATAAGTATTTCCCTCAGTTTTGAGAACCAAGGTATCAATCCAGTAGGAGACGACACACATGTCACCGAATACCTGCACAAACAATCAACCGCTTGCACCCAACGCGATAAAGGGGTTGCCAATCCCTTCACGGTCAGTTGCAAAAGTGAGATCTGATAGAGATAGATAAACCATAAAGTAAATATTTTTGGTATTTTTGGTTTATAGATTGGAAAGTAAAGATTGCAAAATAGTAGATCGGAAACTAACAAGATGTAAACGAGATTCAATATAATGGAAAAGAGTCCCGGGGACCATAGGTTTCACTAGTGGATTCTCTCAAGATAGCAAATATTACGGTGGGTGAACAAATTACTATCGAGCAATTGATAGAAAAGTGCATAGTTATGGTGATATCTAAGGCAATGATCATGAACATAGGCATCACGTCTGTGTCAAGTAGACCGACTCCTTCCTGCATCTACTATGATTACTCCACACATTGACCGCTATCCAGCATGCATCTAGAGTATTAAGTTCATAAAGAACGGAGTAACGCATTAAGCAAGATGACATGATGTAGAGGAATTAACTCAAGCAATATGATGAAAACCCCATCTTGTTATCCTCGATGGCAACAATACAGTACGTGCCTTGCTGCCCCTACTGTCACTGGGAAAGGACACCGCAAGATTGAACCCAAAGCTAAGCACTTCTCCCATTGCAAGAAAGATCAATAGTAGGCCAAACTAAACCGATAATTCGAAGAGACTTGCAAAGATACCACATCATGCATATGAAAACTCAGGGAAGAACCAAATAATATTCATAGATAATCTTGATCACAAATCCACAATTCATCGGATCTTGGGAAACACACCGCAAAAGAGTATTACATCAAATAGATCTGCAAGAACATCGAGGAGAACATGGTATTGAGAATCAAAGGGAGAGAAGAAGCCATCTAGCTAATAACTATGGACCCGAAGGCCTATGTTGAACTACTCACGCGTCATCGGAGAGGTAATGGTGTTGATGTAGAAGCCATCCATGATCGAATCCCCCTCCGGCAGGACGCCGGAAAAGGTCCCTAGATGGGATCTCACGGGTACAGAAGGTTGCGGCGGTGGAAAAGTGGTTTCGTGGCTCCCTCTGATGTTTTTAGGGTATAAGAGTATATTTAGGCGAAGGAACTAGGTCAGGGGAGCCACGAGGGGCCCACGAGGGTGGGGGCGCGCCCTACCCCCTGGGCGCACCTTCATGCCTCATGGCTTCCTCGTTGCATCACCGACTTCATCTCCAAGTCTTCTTGTTTGTTTTCGGTCCAAGAAATATTATCGCGAAGGTTCGATTCCGTTTGGACTCCGTTTGATATTCCTTTTCTACAAAATTCTAAAATAGGCAAAAAAACAGAAACTGGCACTGGCCCCTCGGTTAATAGGTTAGTCGCAAAAATAATATGAAATAGCATATTAATGCC